>NW_026889763.1:3107500-3535000 GCF_033153115.1 Saccostrea echinata | reverse complement strand
AAATTGATACAGATCTCTCAATGTTATATTTCATTTTCAAATGATTTATTAGACCAAGAAGGTTTGGCTTTTTACACTGTAATGAGCAAGTAAAAATATACTGCTTTGTGTATAATATAACAAAGTTTATAATTAAGTTATCTTTAGTGAGTGGTATTTCACCCAAAATAATATTTTTGATATTAAAACCAATTCTTTTAGCAGTTGTTCTATAGATATACATACTCAAATTTCTCCATAAGTCCACTATGTCATTACAAGTTACAAATACATGTTGAATAGTTTCAATATCCTCCTTACAAAATTTGCATGAATCAGATGTTTTAATGTTAATTTTTTTGAGATAGTAGCCAACAGGAAGAATTCTATGAAGAAGTCGGTATTGAAACCACTGTACAGAAGAATCATTTGTAGTCTTGAAACACACTCGAAAAACATCTTGTGTGCATATATCATTCAATCCATGAGGGAACAACTCTAAATTCCACTTTGAAATTGCTGTAGGCTTTGTACAATTTTTGTTTATGACATTGTAAATAATTTTTGAACATTTTGCATTTAACAAAATATATTCAAAATAAAATGGTAAATAAGGCAGACAACTTTTCTTCATTTTTGTTCTCTTAATTGCCAGATTTTTTAAGCATTTTGCAATAGCACAAATAACACTATTGTACTGCATTACATTTAGAGAAGGAAGATGGAAATTTTGTTGAAAAGCAGACTTTGAAAGAAAAATACAATCTTCAGACATAAAATCTCCAACAGTTTTGACACCTTTTTGATACCAATTTTCTATAAAAATACTCTTATTTTCAATCTTTATGTTAGAATTGTACCATATTGGAATATTACAGGCTTTATTTTTCATATCCATGTCATGTTCCACTTTTTTCATAACATACTGCCAAGAACTAAAAACATCAGACCAAAATAAATTGTTTTTTGTCATTATGACATTAGAGATGTATTCGTCCCCAAAATCTAAAATCTGTTTTATAACATTATTTCCATTAACTGCTAAAAATATATCAAACCATGGTTTCTTTCCTGCAATCAACAGTCTTTGGACCCAAGTGCATTTCAAGGATTTTATAAAATTGTCAATATTTACCATTTTTAAACCTCCAGCTAGATAATCCTGAGTAGCTATAGTTCTTTTAACCTTATCACATTTTGATTTCCATACAAATTCAAAGATATCTTTATTTAATGAGGAAATTTTGTCGATGCTAGGTGCAGGAAGAGAAATAAATAAATGATTCAGTTTTGGTAAAATTAGGGTTTTTATAACAGTGACTCGACCAATGGGCGTTAGTATTCGTCGATTCCACTGTTGAATCAGAGATTTTATTTTGGGTAGAATTATATTATAATTTGTGTCTGTAATTGTTTCTAAATCAACAGAAAAATTAATGCCCAACAAGGAGAAAGTTGTTGATCCCCAATCTAACTTCCATCTTGGATGGTGAAAAACTTGGTTTGAAAATTTTTTTGAGCCAATCCATATAATTTTTGTTTTAGTACTATTTATTTTTAACCCAGATAACCGTGAAAAAAAATCCAAGGTATCAAGAGCAGCAAAAAGTGATTTTGGTGAACCATCAAGGGCGAGCGAAGTGTCATCAGCATACTGGGAAATTTTGTGTTCTTTGTCCTGAATAATAATGCCTTTAATGTCTTTATTTTGTTTTACAAGAATAGCAAGGATTTCAGCACAGAGGAGAAATAAATAAGGTGCAACAGGATCTCCCTGTCTACAACCTCTCTGAATATGTATTTGTTCAGATACGATCTTAGCTCTGAGACCTTTGTGATGCATTGACTATGAGAGCTTTCACCATCTTGGCTCCGAGATCTACAGCCATTGAACTTTTTATGTACCATTGTTTTGACTTTGCTGTGACATTATAATAAAACTATAAACTTAAAAAAGTCTTCTTAATCCAAACACTTGAAGTTATTGTGTTATAAATTTTCTAATGTAAGCTTTAAATAACATCCTGGATTGATATGTTTTGATTTTTCCTTGATTGTTTCAAAACTTTTTTTCACAAGCAATATTAAAAAATAAAAGATTTTGTCTTCTTCAGGAAGACTAAGTATAACTTTACATGCATCAAATTTTAGTATTTCACTATATAAAGAATCCATTCTTAAAAGAGGGAACACAATGGATAACTTCTTGGGACAATGAAAGAAAACATGTACAATAAATTCAACTTCTAGCTGTCATAGAGAACACAGGTTATTTCCTCTAATTTTTGAAAAATAACAATCCTATGTATGATTGAAAATTTAAAATATATCAGCCTTGTGTCTTTTGTTGTTGAATACTTTTAATAAATCAATTTCCACTCAGATTCCTCAGACTTATTTTTTAGCATGAGTTCAAATTTATTTCTCGATCGAAATGTTTGATTAAATTTTCCCCCAAATATTTTTTTTCAGCTAATTAAAAAATTGAAGCATTAAATGAATTATGGAGATAAGGAAGAGTAATCAAGCTCAAAAATCAATTGAAACAATAACAATCAGGAGCAGAGCAAACACGAACCTCCTAAATCTTCAGAAGTGGAATCAGGTGCCATGGAGAAATAAGCATCCCCTTTTGACCGGTCACACCCACCGTGTGCTCCTTGTCATAATCGGGCAAACGGAAAAGTCCGTAGACAATTCAATGTGTAAATAATGGTCAAACAATTACGCAGATATGTTAAGGAAACACTCAGATATTCAGACTTGACTAAAACGATGATACAATATGACGTCATAACAGGCGAGATGACGTCAATTTTGGAACACAAGTTTTCTTTTATTGTAAAGTGATGTAGTTGAACCCCTGAAAATGAATAGGAATGCAAATATTAACAAAAATAAAAATTCTTATTTTGTTATACTCTATCTCTCATTTTGATTAATACTCCGTCCTATGACGTCCTAACTGTTCAACAGATAATTTAAGCATTGATCATGATATTAAATGAGAATTTGACTAAAATTTCATGTAGAAAGATACGTAAACGGGGGGTTAAGGTGCAAATACCGTGAATATTGTGTGTGATTCATATGGATTCAAAGTTTGTTAGACAGGTATGCAGATTTATTTTCCTCGATTTTTTCTTCTGTTAAAGTCAGCTATATACGTATCCCGGTCGGTCTTTCCTCTGTCATTCATGACCAAATAATGCAAAAGAACAACACTAAGCCGGATACTTCAAAACATAATACTTACATAGATCGAAAGCTTGCGTTCAATTATACTCGATAAGTGCTGCTAGAATCGTGAGGTAAACATGGTTCGAAGAAATATCTCTGGTTATATGTATATAATGCAAAACATCGGGTAAGGTTTCGTGCGAATGTGTGGAATAATTAAATTCCCGACAGGACAGTGATTCTAGCAGCTCTTTTTAGGCATAAAAGATGTTTTTCAGTTATAATATTTATTCAAAGAAATAATGAACCCCGGAGTAGTGTTGTTCTGGTTACTTTTTCATTAAGGAATATTTTCTATTAATAGCAGTCACTGGATGACGTCGTGTTGGTGCACTTTTTGACCTCAGACACTCTTTTGTCCTTATGCAATAATTCATAATAGTTTATTATACCCGCACTTTCTAAAGAAAGTTCGGGTATATTGTTGTTACTCATGTCTGTCCGCCGTCTGTCACACTCTTCTTTCTCAAATTCTTCTTACATTTTACACAGTACCCTAATCATCTTTTGGGAGATGTTTGGTGGTCTCATGTAGATGTGCAGTAAGGTTTCGGAATTTTCATTTTCACCCTGGGGGTCAAATGGGGGTCGAAAAATGATGTTTTTTATGCAAAAAGCCCCTGGTTCCCAGAACTCTTCTTACATTGTACACAGTAGCCTAATCATCTTTTGGGAGATGGATGGTGGTGTCATGTAGATGTGCAGTAAGGTTTCAGAATTTTCGTTTTCACCCTGGGGGTCAAATGGGGGTCGAAAAATGACGTTTTTCATGCAAAAAGCCCCTGGTTCCCAGAAATCCTTTTACATTTTACATAGTAGCCTAATCATCTTTTGGGAGATGGTTGGTGGTGTTCTGTAGATGTGCAGTAAGGTTTCGGAATTTTTAATTTCCCCCTGGGAGTTAAATGGGAGTCAAATCTTAAAAAAAAAATATTTAACATGTTTAAACACCCTGGTTCCCAGAACTTCCCTTATATTTTATGCATTAGCCTTAATTCATGATCAATTGGAAGATGATTGATTTTGTCCTATGGATGTGTAAAATGGTTTTAAAATTTGCATTTCCATGTGGGTGGTAAATAGGGGCAGGAAAAAATGGCTGCTCCCTAACCCATGGGGTCATGATTTGTACAAACTTGAATCTACACTTCTTGAGAATGTTTCCATATTAATCATGCATTTGTTGTTCTTGAAACGAAAGATTTTGAAGATTTTTTTCCTTTTATTCCTATATAAAACTTTGATCCCTTATTGTGGCTGACCCTATCCTCGGAGGTCATGATTTGAAAACTAGAAATATGTCCATAGGACATAAACGCCCCGCTGAATGTATATTACTAATGCAACATGAAAATTTGTATGAGTGTATGAAGTTTGATGAGAATATCTTGAACAGTTTCTTTAAAATTGAAACTGAAATCTAAAAAAGAAATGAATATAGATGATTAATTCTCACCAAATTATGTATAAGTGCATGCTTGCATAAAAATATCTTAAATTGTTTCTTTAAAACTAAGCAAAATACAAATTAAAGAGAAGGGAGGTCAAGGTCACAGGAAAGTGCAAGGTGAAAAGTTTTTGATGCAGTTGAATAGCTCTCACTAATACATATCAGCATATTAGGTTTGATAAAAATATCTTGAATGATTTATTTAAAACTGAGCTTGACACTTATTTGAGAAAAGAGAGGTCAAGGTGAAAGGAAAGGTTGAGATCAAAATGTTGATGCAGTTGAAAAGCTTACATCAGTATGTGTTTACTATTGGCATATGAAGTTTGATAACAATATCATAAATGGTTTATTTAAAACGTAGATTGCAATTGATAGCTATCAGCAGTATATATCGGCATATGAAGTTTGAAAAAAAATATCTTGATTTGTTTATTCAAAACTGATCAAGACACTAATTTAAGAAAAGTGAGGTTAAGGTCAAAGGAAAAGTCAAGGTCAAAAAGGTTGATGCAGTTGAAAAGCTTACATGAGCATGTATCAGCATATAAAGTTTGATTGAAGTCAGACATGACAAACACTATATGCCTCGGCCATATTCATGGCAGGGCATAAAAAACTTGAATCTACACTATATGAGGATGTTTTCATATCAAAATGACTAACAAGCAAATGCAAAGAATTGTGGTCCCCTGATTTCCGTGTCCTAGTGGATGGGATGCCATTATTTATGACATATTGTTTCAAATATGCACGCCCTATCATATGTCATTCAAAAGTAAGTACCAAAGTTAAAATTTTTGAAAATTAGGTAAAACATCAAGGTCAAGGGGTAAAAAATCATAGCATTCTCGGAAACATATTGTTACAGGTAATGTACATGTCTAATATGAAAGTCCTATCTCTTCTCAATCAAAAGTTATAAGGAAATATAACATTTTTGAAAAGTAGGTTAAACTTCAAGGTCAATGTCACAGAGTCAAAAGTCATGATATATTTAGAAAGGTCTTGTCACAGGTAATATGCATGTATAATATGAATGCCGTATCTTTTCTCTTTCAAAATGATCAATTTAAAATAATATTAATTTTTTTTGAAAAGTAGGTCAAACTTCAAGGTCTAGGTTATGGGTTCAAAAATCATAGTATGTTTAGAAAGATAATGTACATGTGAAATATGAAAGCCCTATATCTTATTACTCAAAAGTTATGACCAAAGTTAAATTTATTTTGACAGACTGACAAACGGACAGACTGACAGACAAATGAGATTTAATGTCCCCTACGTCCCTTTCGTGAAAACGGATGACAATAATGCCCTTGCTTTTCTTGAGAAGATTTATGATGGAAAAAATCCCCTGCATTTTTCTATGTAAATCATTGGATCCCCAAAAGTGGCCCCACCCTACCCCAGTGGGTCATAATTTGAACAAATTTGAATTTACACAAAGTCTATGTAAAGAAAGTTTCAACTTTTTGAGCCCAGTAAGTGGTTCTTGATTATCCCCCCTTGAAAGAGGGTGTGACCCTTCATTTCAGCAAACTTGAATCCCCTTTACCCGAAGATGCTTTGTGGTAGGGTTGGTTTGAATTTGGCTCAGTGGTTCTAGTGAAGAAGACAAAAATGTGAAAAGTTTACAGGCGGACAGATGGATGACAGACAAAATGTGATCAGAAAACCAGAAAAACTCAAGTGACCTAAACAAGTACTTGGAAAGAGTTACAGCATTTGAAAAGCAGTTTTTTTTTTTTCAAGCATTGCTTTCAGAAGCTGAAAATGTATGACTTGTATCAATGTTGAAAAAACTGCACATATCAGAAAACAGTATGATTAAAAATAGTTAATTAAGTACTTTGAGTAGCAAAATAAGCTAAACTGGTATCTGGTATAGATAATTCAACCACAGAGCTTAGTCAATTTTAAGATGCACAACCTTTTCAACTCTTAATCATTCTTAAAATATTTATATATCATTCATTTCCGATTCAAGGGAGAACTAGAGATATGACCAGAAGTATATCCGTTGACTAATAAACATGTACATGTATATTGTGTTTTTTAAGTCATTAATGTTTGTTTGTTGTTAAATGTCCCTCTCGGAAATTTTTCACTCATATGGAGACACCTGTCACCACTTAAAAATAATGAAGACGTACAAGTCGGATTTGAGGTTAACATTCATTTTAGGAGTTTTCAACAATTAAGACGTAAAGAGATAACTCCTTCCCCTCGCCCCTTCCTAGACCCCGGTTTGTTCATGTAACTAATACTAGGTTTTGACAAAAAAAATGTGAATATATACAAATAGATTAATGGTCCATCTCTTTGAATGATTTTTATTCCTAATTCTAGGAGGGTACATGGGTTGACCCAAATTCAAGAATGAAATGTCAAGCAATCTTATCATTGATGCACTTTTATTTAATTTGATGTAGTCATATTGTGAACATTTCCAGTTCATTAAGAGAGTGGGGATGACCTCCAGGGGTTCATAACCTTAAACCATTAGATATACCTAAAATAATAATACAAGAAACAAAATTATGTGTAGTCAAATGAAAAAGTTTTCTACTATTTTGGAGCCAGATGATCATTTGTCATTTCAGGGACAGTGAGCGGCTAGGGAGATTGGAACCCCCCCCCCCCCCCCCGGAATTTGCAGAGTTATTCAAATAGGACTATATACTGATTTACAGAAGCGAATAAAAATGACTTTGGACGCCCTCCCCCCCTTTAAAAACACGGACCCCACCATCATTGTGTTTATTTTGTTTGTTTGTTGGGGGGGGGGGGGGGGGGAGGGTTCCAGGAAAAATCCTGGATCTGTGTCTGTAACTGAATGTAATGTCGACAACGGGAGATAACTCTTCAGAATGTGATATTCGTCTATTGTGGCATCCGATGGTATTTGATCCTTTTTAAACTTTAACCTAACCATTTGCATTTCGGTTATTTTACCCTTATCAATACTTAAACTTGTACTTACCGACTGTCATAGGTCCTGTCAACTTCATAAAATCTAATCCAATTAAAACACAAAATGAATTAATTTCTACTGACATGTAATGAAGTGTACACAACACTGCACCATGTGCAATGTAAAAATGATAATGGTAAAACTAGTACTTGTACTAGTAGGGTGACGCAAGCCAAATGTGATGTAGAAATTTTCAAAAAGGTGTTAACATACATGTACAGTACAAGAACAAATTTTAAATTATCTTAACAAAACGATGTTTTAACGTAACTTTGCCATCTAGGCATATTTCCAAAAACAGGCAATTTGTGTGTGTGTGTTGGGGGGGGGGGACAAAATTGATTGGGTATGGCTTTTCAAGGAGGTTTTTGCCTAATCAAATACTAAAAAAAAATTGCACATTTTGATAAATTCATCAAAAACGCTTTTACTAAAATGATATTATTTGTGTTTGAGAAAGATAAATTTTAAAAAATCCAGTTATGGGCCAAAAATTTATATCCCCTCTTTTATCAAAACCTAATTTACATCATTAATTAAATTCTGTTATTTTAGACTGGTAATGAATTAAGTAAAGGAAATACCAATCACATGGTCACCTGAGCATTTTATGCTCGAATTGACGAATACATGTACTGTGTAAATTATAGAATTATTTTGACTTGGATTGGATTGAATATTAACCCAATATGAAGGAGTGTGCATTTAGAGGCAAACGCATTAGTGCGGGTATTACTGTCTCATGAAAGCATTAGTTTTTATTTTATAATTTTATCAAACTTAAATTTCTTTCAAAAGTCTAAATTTCCAGAGAAATGATTTGAATGCTTCCTTAACATACCCGCGTAGTATAAAACGTCAGTCAGCATTTGATTTAATGATAGATTGTATTTGCTGATAAGGTCATTGTGTCGACCCCAGATCCTGCAAAATGTTGACTTCAAAACAGATTGTCGATATCCTTGTTTCATAAACTTGTTTGTCAATAGCTTGTCCCGTTTTAGAATTTTGGTACGTAGAGCATGTTCTTGAGTATCGAATCAACTGGGAGACATAAACTCCGTATGCAGGTGAGAAGGGTATATAACTTCATAAATAAGGGAAGTTGACGATAGAAAAGTAGAAATAATCACGATTATCATAAAGTTTTGTTAACATACCATTAACGTATTTTTTTATTAAAATATACAAATATGAAACAGATGTGTCAGATTCTGTGGTACCTTTTTTTTTCAAGTTCAATGGGTTTATCGAGTCGACATATGAAAGTAACTATTGTTAATTTATTTAATAAAACGATATATCTAAATGTCGAGTTGAAGACAACAGCAAGTGTATTCTCCTTCTCATGTAGAAGTTTTTGAATAAATTCTGCTTCATTTGAATATAAAAATAGATTTGCTAATAAAGGAGCACAATTGGAACCCATGTGAATTTCGAGAGATAGTTGGAAGACTTGATCTCCCAATACTACATAGATATTGTCAATCAGAATCTCAAGTATCTTTTTAAAATCTACTTTGGAGTACTTGTGTTACAAGCAGAATGTTTTTTAATAACTTAATTTTGCAAATGATCAGTGCCAAGGTATGGAAATTCAAGAGTGCCATTTTGTTGAAAAAGCAGCTGTCTATGACGTCAAAAGGCCTGGGCCTTAAATTATAGTTTGAAATGGTTGTATAAAATGTTGTGAAGTCGTACGTTTTGATATTATTGATTTTGGTAAAATTTTGTGATTTCAAATTTTCTGAAAGTTCCCCAGAGATTTTAAATATCCACATCTGATTTAAACCACTTTGTTTGTTCCTCACAATTTCCAACTGGTGTTTTACGATTACCGGGTATGCTCCATTTCCACTATTTAAACATGGGTAATTACATGTATTGTCTTGAATTTCACCGGGTATTACTATATTTTCAACTTCTCTTTCTAATTAAATATTTCCAGATCTTCTCTAAAGATTACAGTTCAAAGTATTCTGCGAATGATAATGAGGTATTACGTAGGTATTAAATGTATAAGAATCAAGCGTAATCGAAATAAAATATTGTTATAGGTTTCATTTTTAAATACTAATAACATTCAAATGAATTCAAGTGAATTTACTTTACCGTATCTATACCAGATTCTTCTAAGCCTCAAAAATCAAACAAACAAATACTAACTATATTTTGCATGATCCAGTGATGTTCAACCAACCCGTATCTATTCTTTACCAAAATAAAAATCTGCTCTTATGGATAAACTTCAAATGCACAACGCTACAACATATTCAAAAATTGTTGTCAATGGAATATGAAGTCTCAAAAATCCAAAGAACTTTTAGAAAATTGATTATCACATTTTTTCCAAAATAAATACAATCAAAACATTAGGCATTTATCGACTCGATTCAAGGGCAACATGCGTTTTGTTGGGCCAACACCAAACTGTTTGCCGGAGGGCAACACCAACCAAGCTGTTTCCCTGAGGCCGTTAGGCAAACAGTTTGGTTCGAGGCCAATCGAGGGATCGACAAAACGCATTTTGCCTGAGAAACCAGTCAATGATTGTTTTGTTATACCTTTTATTTATTTTTTAACATAGTACATGTACATGTAGCTTGTGCCGGCTTCCGTGATGTAATACCCACACTGCCGTAAAACTCGGTTACTGTCGAACTCCAACGAATGCAAATAAGATTTAGCTGATCCAACCCACAGTGTGACGTAAGTGGTACAATAACTCATCGACATGTCCAATATCTCACTCTGCGGTCAAACATCGATATTTTTGTGACCGGATAGTAAAACATTGAAATGTTTGACTTTTTTTAGTATTGATTTATATAGGAACCGATTTATAAAGGTATAACAAATGACTTTTCTACACTTTATGTATCAATACCTTTCGATAAATCAACGACGAGTTTATTGCCATCATAAACAACTCTTCTATGAATATGGAATGCGTTAATTAAGGTCTTCCGTTTCCAACGGAAGACCTTCTACTGATTGTGATGATTAAGATTATTAAGGTCTTCCGCTCCAGGCGGAAGACCTTCTACTGATTCTGATGGTTAAGATTATTCTTATTATTCTTTTTTTTTTTTCCTAGACGCCAACTTTGAGACCTCATATCTTGCTCATTTCTCAACGGATTTTGCTCAAATTTGCAGGGTTTAAAGACGTTACAAAATTCTATCAGAATGCTGTCAAACATTTCAAAAACCCACTTCCGCTTTTGGGTTATCTCCCTTTAAATGAAAATTTACTAGGCTTCATTTCCAGACAAAGGCTCAGAGACTACTGAAGCTGGAGTAGAAATTCTACCGAATTTAAATAATAGAAGCACTGAAGTTGTGCACATCGGTTTTTGTTTTTCAATTTCTGTATTCAAAATGGCGCTAGAGAGGGGTCAAAAATTAGAACGCCAAAAAGAGCGAAAATTTACACATATTTTCCTTTTTATCTTCTAAACTAAAAATATTTTGATAAAACATGTAGAATAAAAGTTGTGCACAATTTTAAGGCCTTTCATTTGAGACCACTAAAAAGGGTCTGGCCCCTAAAATTAGGGATCTGGGGCCCTTTAAAGTTTTTGCTTTATAACTCAAAAACGGTAAATATTTCGAAATAGCTGCCGTAATTAAAGTTGTTATTTAACATCTTATTGATCTCAAGAAAATGTTATTTTGTTTGAGTCTTGTGTTCTAAATGAGCTAGAAGCATAACACATATACAGGTAAGTGTTTTCATTCAGCAAGTAAACAAGAGCTCTTCATGCGTGTAATTAAAATAAACTTACTATAAATAATAAATCTTGCTATATTAGATGCTAATATTCTTTAGAATCAGGTTTTTGAAGTATTTTGTGCTTTATTTCCAAATTATTTACTGACAACTTTCCCTTTTATTTCGTTTGTTTTCAAATTTGGATAAACCAGTCTACTAAACAGGGAAAAAAAGATAACATTTTCTTCTTATCATATAAAAACAAACAATAAAGTTAGAAAATAAAACAAAACTTTAAACATAGACTATTCACAGCCATTAAGTACACGCCTTTTACATTCACCTCGTGTGTTTACAATTATGTAACCCCTCCCTCGATAGCGCGTGGCAAAGGAGGTCACCGAGGATCAATCGGCGTGTGAACCAGCGACCTAAGGTCATACACAAAACAAACCATAGAAAGGCCATTCCAAATACATTTTAACTAAGTGATGAGTGGATAAATATGTTTAATCTTTCAGATTATTTCATATCTTTGATTAAGTCGCTAGTACATTTCGATTTATATTTTATTCGCTCAATTACAAGAAAGTTGAATATAAAATTATTCTTATAAACATTGCATTGTTGAGATAATTGCGCTTTGTGGAAAATTACTTTAAAATCATTTCGAATCTTTCATATGATTCCGTCTTACTGTTTAATTATCACTCGCTCGTTTTAATCAGCTAGTCTTAAGTGCCTTTCACTTATTCACTTCAAATTCAATGCATTTTGAATGCCGAAAAGACCACTTTGTTTGCGTATTAAAGAAACAGTTTATTTATCTCTCTTATATATGTTATTATTTAACGAGTTGCTATTTCTTTCATGAACATTAAACAGGATGTATATAATTAAAAACGATAATTGTATGTAGAGGTCACATTTTTAATCGTCAGGAAAATCGAAAATAAAATTAAGTACTTTTGAGTTTGTATTATTTTCTTCCTAACTTACAATATTATTGCATACAAAATACTAGGTCGGACGCATGTAACTTAACCGCCTCAATATTTCACTTGTATTTGAAAATTCTATCGAGCGTCGAATGAATTTTACCAGTTAAAAAGTGTACCAAAAAAGAACCCTTCCTATGCAGTTTTCTTTGGGAATCAATTGGCTTAGATAGTCTACTCCGACATGTGTTGACAAAACTCACGCAATGAGAAGCATGGATACATTTCAAACTTGTGACCTCTTGGTCCGTGCATGTGAAGATTACGCATGGCAATTAGTGTCTGGAAAACGAAGTATGTTTTATAAGTTATTTGACAGGTTAAGATTTGTTCTCATTCCAAATTAAATACAAACACAAACCCTTTATTTTCTTTGTTATTTTATACCGTCAGTTATATCAGATAGATTGTTTTAAAAACGCGTTGTTTAGGAAGATTAATCTTATGCATTTGTTTTATTTCATCTAATAAATTGAATTTACCCATGACACAAATTATTGGTACATGCATGTAAGTACGCGTAAATGCGATTTAATTTGTTTATGCGGAAGAGCGCCCAAAATAAATACACTTCGAACTCTGGAATTTCCCTATTTTACTGTTTAAATTATAGGTCCACTCAGCTGACGAGTTGTTTTAATAACGGTAATAAATTATATTCAAATCCTGGCCAGCGATCGTTACGGTTGGTGACATTGCAATTAAACAGGTCGATACTAAGGTACTAAGATACTAATGGGTGTATATATTTTCACCTAATATGTTTTCATTGAGTATTTTCATAAGAAGTAAATTGCTGGAGGATATCATGTTCTCCCTGATCACATCGATAGCGTGTAGAAACAGCGGTATATGAACACACGCTTTTGTGTACAAGCAAACGTGTAAACCAAAAGGATGGAAAAAAAACGACGAAATAAAAACATTTCTCTATTAACTGAAATTATTGTCTTTAGACAGATAAAAATAAATGATTATCCGCCTGAGAACATGTGAAAATTATACCCAAATACAATGTAACGAAGGATTTTGGGTTTAATCCCGAGTACACAATTATAGCAATGATGTGTACATGTACATGCAGAATACCTCTTTTTTTATCCTTCGTCCATGTGTTCCTCCTTAGCGGAAAAAATTATCAGTAAATTATATTATACCGAACGAGGTTGAAAAATGCCGAACTTTATTTCTTAAAATTAACAGCAATTATCCAACTTTTCTCATATCACTATAAAAATGCCGTAAAAACTAAAACCGTCTGGTTTGACTTTGTCAACGCGTTTTAGATCGGGTTTGAGATTTTTATTAAATGTCAGGAGTATTTCGCTTATTCTGCAAGTCCGTATAATGAAAGAAAACACTGACAGATTTAGAGAAGGTTCAGGGGGCCTGCCCCCACTGGCGGATTTAAGTGGGGCTTGGGGGCGCAGCCCCCCCCCCTAAAATTTTCAAAATATGACATGACTAATATTAATAATGCCATACTTTGGTTTTATAATTAATGGTCAATTAAAAAATGGTAATTTTATTTTATGACCAAGTATCAGTTTTCTTAAAAATCAAGTCTGAAAACCTTGCATTCCCTAGGCTATGAATATTATCTCATAATTATTTCAAAGCGGAAAACGTCTCCCGATTTCGTTTGAAGGGCAGACAACAGTTGTCAATTTCCTATGATGATGCAAAGAAAAATACTGCAATATTTAAAGGCTGGTCAAAGGTAAATAACATTCGGCAAACCTCGGCTGATTCCGTCACCTTCATCCAGATGAAGTACGAATCGGCCGAGGTGTGCCGAGTGAGGTAAATAAATGAATTTAAAATCAGAAGGTCTACGTTACAAACCTATCCACTGATTGATGTATTTATTTATCAAATGGTGTAACTATGCAGTAATTTAGTTACATAGATACAAGACTTTTTTTTAACGTCAGGATATAGGTTAGGATGGTCACAGACGAGTGTAACTTCGACCACCTGGTTAATTTCGACTGTTCATAAATACCTTAAAATAATTTGTTTATAACCCATAATAGTGTACACACATCTATTTTATGCAGAAAGAAAATGCATTTTTCATATACAAATCAATGTTGATAATAATAGGCGAAATTTATTTCTTTACTGGAAAATTACACCCAAGAAGAAACTTTATCGCCCGAAAAATTACGGACGAGTATTTTTAAACCATTGCGGGGAATTATCAGTTTATCACCTCTAAAAATATCTTGTATATACAGAAAGACACAGTGGATATTCCTGGCGTGAAATTTATCAACTATGTTTAAATTTGCAACTTAAATTCATACCTTTTAAATTTATAGTATTTAGTTTTTACAAATAAAGTGCAAATTAGCTGAACAGAAATCGGCCGAAGTTACCCTTGGCATGAATACGGCGTCAGCAGGTAACTCAGTTCGACCAATGAAAATGACGCAATGCTATTTGTTACCAGAAAAAAAATCATGACCACCATCCGTATAAAAAAAGTATTAGGATAATATTATGTACAAGAATACTCCGTAGAAACTAGTTCTATAACCGTGAAAAAATCATCTGTTTTGTTTACATGCGGTTTAGATGCCTGCGCATATATATATTTGTAGCATGCCTTGATAAATCGGTAAATTAGTCTCTAGGCACCTGGTGCACTTAATGTCTTCAAATTAGGTACATTTTGAAAATTGCTTTTTTTCTTTTTGTCAGCATTTTTTCACAATCTTTTATGTTTTACAACAGAATAATTTAAATTAATATATATGTATTTTTTTTAAATTAGAGATGACGCGAATAATTTCATTTATATTTGCACATCGATCGAAAATACCCCGTGTGCAGTTGAAGTTACCCAACACACATATCTTGTAAATCGAACACATTTATTTTATATCATGACGAATAATACATATAACACAATGTAATCTGAACAATAAAAGGTATTCCGAAGGAAAAATAATCCAGTAAATGTTGAGCGTAATACATGTTTCACAGTGACTTTTTCGTCTGTGAAGTTTGGGGAAATTAGCCTGGTAGGATAGCTACTCGCTTTTTCTACTGTTATGCTAAATTGGCAAAGAGAAACAATTCCGATAAAAGTTGAACGATGTTTATTGTAAAGTCAGCAGATAGAAAGTGAATTTTATAAAAGTTGTTACACAAAAAAAATTATAATAAACAGTACAAGTAATTATCGAATAAACAATGTCAGATAAGTAAATAACTTTTGAAACAACCTGTAGCGAAACCCGCTAAGAGAAGGTACGATTAATAAAACAACAAATAAAGATCGATCGGTTACGTGAAATCAGTCATGCATAGCGCTTATCAAAGTTTTTACGGTTACAAAAGTTAAAAATCAAAAGTAGACAATAAAATCAGAAAACTTACAAACATTTGACTCCAAAGACAATGTTTACAAAACTTCGGAAAAATTTAGTTACCTTCTCTGACTAGAGAGTTCCGAACAGGGAACATAATTCATAAGCGGTAAAATTAAATTGCCAAAAATTTATACAAATAGAAAAATTCCAAAAACACTATTTCGTGAGTAATTCAACAAAGAAATGATTGCTAGTAATGTAATTATATAATTTTAAACATTATTTGAACATTAAATGAAACCAGCAATTTGAAATTAATAAAACATTTCAGATATTTAAAAATGAAGTGTAAGTCAAATGAACAAAGTAATTTATCCTAATTCCGTATCAAAAATACTTTATAGGAAATCATTAAAATATAAATTAAAAATAACTATAATGAAAATGAAATTAAATCTAATCTTTAACTTTCAAATAAAAAAAAACACAAGCTTACCTAAACTGGCAAAGAGAAACAATTCCGATTAAAGTTGAACGATGTTTAATGTAAAGTCAGCAGATAGAAAGTGAATTTGCTAAATTCACAATCTATCCGGACTCTACATCGGAATTGAACTCTTGACCAATCAGGAAGCTTGTTACAAAAATTACTACAGGTAAGTCGGCAATTTCTTTTGATAGGCTTGACACTGATTACTTACATTATCAAAGAGCCAAAGGTGATGAAGTCAAGATTGTTATAGTTAGTTTTAAATTCTATGAATTCTAAAACTTTAATGTAACACATGTAATAGGCAGTGACATACTTGAACAAATCTAAATATAAAAAAATAACCGGTCGAAATTACACCACCCTACCCTACAGTGTATCTGTGATATATGTATAATACTTATAAAAACAAACGTTGCAATATTTAATTTTTCAATATTCAGATAGTCTTTGTGTATCATTGTGCTCGTTTATTTCATACTGCTATAAAGGGAACTGCACGTTACAGCGTGTTTGTTTATATTGTTTCGTTGGCTGCGGTGGAGATACATGTGTAGGTCAGTGAATGGAATTTAAGAAAAACAACAACACTTTTTGGAATAACATTAGAGTTACATACAAATATCAGGTTGACTAGCATCCTTGCTGAAATAATAATGATTCAGAACGACTTCTGACATACACGAAGTTCGGAGATTCACGAAGTTCCGAGATACACAAAGTTTCTGCTTTCTCAAGAGTAAATTTGAAATAAAAATTATCAAATGATTAATAAATTTGTACATTATTCTTAAGCAGACGTGAAATTCGTACAAAGACTTTAGAGTATTGTAAGTTACAAACGTAATTCATATCTTATAGGCTTTTGTGTAAAGGAAGTAATCAATACAACTATTTTTGTGTCTGGTTTTACTGACTCTTAAAATTCACGAAAACCCAGGAGCTTCCGGGGGCTTCGCGCCCTGGGCCACCACCAGGGCTTCGCCCTGGACCCACTGGGGGCCTTAAGGCGGCCCCCAGACCCCCTGCCTGAACGAAGTTATCCACGCCCCCCCCCCCAATCACAAATCCTATATCCGCCCATGGCCCCCTTTTGTATCCAAAATATACACAAGATTTAATAAATCAATTTATAATGTGGCTTTGGGCCCCTACCCCGACACAAAACTGGTCGGGCCCCCTTTTCAAGATTCCTGATTCCGCCACTGAAAAAGAATGTGTTGTTCTCTTGGATGTCGATATCTGGATTATGTTTTATTTAAACACATAGTCTTATATATCATGGGCACCAATAATAGGACGATTATTTGTTTTTTAAAATAAAGTGGTTCTTACAGATGTTAAAAAACCTTATAAACGGCTAAATAATTATTTAATTCATCTACAACAAATGTTAGTTTAGTTCTTTGCTTTCATAATCTAACTTTTTATAAATTAACACGAAAGTCGTGCGATCGTATACAAATACTCAGAAGCAATCTTTCATATTTAATGAACGTATAGGTGAATAAATTTCCTCTCATCACTATACGTAAACCCCCATCCTTGAAATAAATAGAATGTTTTCCTTCGCAGTCGGTTGGTTTTACCAGGTACATGTCAGTACAAGTGAGGATGGAGCTTTATAGAAGCAGGTGATGAATTCCGAGAGAAAGGCACTGCCTATTTTATATACATGTACATTCTTAGGGACCTGGTTTACTGAACCGATCTCACTGTTATTCAAAGACCTAGCTAGAAATTCTCTCTCTCTCTCTCTCTCTGAAATGCAGGCCCGTCGATTGTAAAAAAAAAAAAAAAAGACAAAATAATTTCAATTTTTAATAAGTATCTCATCTCCCAAGCCAAAGACCCAAGTAAGCTTTTGCTGTTCATAATTCTTCATCTTTGTTTGCTATATTGGTGTATATAAGCATTATCGTCGTTGTTGTTCTAAAGCTACTCGTAAATTTTTCTCATTTTTATCTTATCAAGAACCACTGGACCATAACAACGAAAATTAACACAGAATATTTTTGGTAAAGTTTTGTTCAAATGAAGGGTCACATCCTCTTTTAACGGATACATGTAGAAAAAATTAGATGGGGTCCAGGCGCAGATCAAGGAATTTTTTTCCACGGAGGGGGGGGGGGATCCCAATAAAAAAAATATTTCAACCCAGAAATTTCTTGACGAGCCAAAAAAAGAAACTCTTTTCCCAAACGTGAAAAACCTATTTCGTGTGTGTGTGTATGGGGGAGGGGGAGGGGGGTCGTTGACTTTTAAAGCTTCATACATGTACCTAAGACTTTTCATACCATTTTAACACCGATCCGCGTTTTCGAGGAAGGGTCCGTGTTTTCTAAGGGGGGGGGGGGGGGGGCATGGTCAGTTTTACTTGTTAGCTCACCTGAGCTGAAAGCTCAAGTGAGCTTTTCTGACCACCCGTCGTCCGTCCGTCTGTCTGTCCGTCCGTCCGTCTGTTAACTTTTCACATTTTCAACTTCTTCTCAAGAACCACTGGGCCAATTTTAACCAAACTTGGTACAAAGTATCCTTGGGGGAAGGGGAGTTGAAATTTTTAAAATAAAGGACCAAGTCCCCTTACAAGGGGAGATAATCAAGAAAAGACAAAAATAGGGTGGGGTCATTAAAAAATCTTCTTCTCAAGAACCACTGGGCCAGAAAAGCTGAAACTTACGTGGAAGCATCCTGGGATAGTGAAAATTCTAAATTGTTAAAGTCATGACCCCTGGGGGTAGGGCGGGGCCACAATAGGGAATCCAAGTTTTACATTGAAATATATAGGAAAAATCTTTAAAAATCTTCTTCTCAAGAACCACTGAGCCAGAAAAGCTGAAACTTATGTGGAAGCATCCTCAAGTAGTGTAGATTCTAAATTGTTCAAATCATGACCCCCGGGGTAGGGCGTGGCCACAATAGGAAATACAAGTTTTACATTGAAATATATAGGAAAAATCTTTAAAAATCTTCTTCTCAAGAACCACTGGGCCAGAAAAGCTTAAACTTATGTGGAAGCATCCTGGGGTAGTGTAGATTCTAAATTGTTCAAATCATGACCCCTGGGGGTAGGGCGAGGCCACAATAGGGAATACAAGTTTTACATTGAAATATGTAGGAAAAATCTTTAAAAAATCTTCTTCTCAAGAACCACTGAGCCAGAAAAGCTGAAACTTATGTGGAAGCATCCTCAAGTAGTGTAGATTCTAAATTGTTCAAATCATGACCCCCGGGGGTAGGACGTGGCCACAATAGGAAATACAAGTTTTACATTGAATATATATAGGAAAAATCTTTAAAAATCTTCTTCTCAAGAACCACTGAGCCAGAAAAGCTGAAACTTATGTGGAAGCATCCTCAAGTAGTGTAGATTCTTAATTGTTCAAATCATGACCCCCGGGGGTAGGGCGGGGCCACAATAGGGGGAATCTCAAGTTTTACATTGAAATATATAGGAAAAATCTTTAAAAATCTTCTTCTCAAGAACCACTGGGCCAGAAATGCTGAAACTTATGTGGAAGCATCCTGGGGTAGTGTAGATTCTAAATTGTTCAAATCATGACCCCTGGGGGTAGGGCGAGGCCACAATAGGGAATACAAGGGGGGAAGTCTGGTAATGAACAGCATGGCCAAAGTTACTCAGGTGAGCGATGTGGCCCATGGGCCTCTTGTTTAGTATATACATTTAACTGCCCCCAACCCCCTCTAGATCCACGCATGGGGTCATTTGAAAATAGTATTCTCAAGAATCCCTGGACTAGAATGAGAAAATTTCCAACATAGCATACATTCATTTTTTTTTTTCAAATATTGATTCCAGGGAGAAGGTTTGGGCCGGAAAGTTTTCATAATTTAACAAAGGAATTTATATATCCCCCCAAACGAAGTGTGTGGGTTTGGGGTGGGGGTGTTTTGAGTCTTTTGGAATCTCACTGTCCGTCTGCCTAGCTGTCCGTCTGTACGTGATAGTTCGCCAAGGATATTATTACTTTGTTATGAAGAAACTGGAAGGTCATACTTGGTACAAAGATTACTAATGATCCGAAGGTGTGTCATGGTTTTGATCCAACATCATTCCAGCAAGTTCAAGGTCATTGGAAAAAAATAGCAAGTATCATACTTGATACAGAAATTGCTTATGACAAAATTAAAGGGTTTGACACGACTTTCATCCAAGGTCATTCCTGTAAGTTCAAGGTCACTGACAGAAAACTGTAAGATTACTGTATGTGTTATAACTTTTGAAGCTCATACTTGGAACAAAGATTGCTTATGATCCACCGGTTTGAGGTAACATAGTACTAGACTGGCAGAAGAAGTGGCAAAATTCGTGCCTGGATTATAAATTTATAAGGGGTGGGAGGAACACAGGAAACTTTTTCTCAGATTGCTTGAGATGGGTTTTCCTGACCTTGAACAAAGTTTTTTTCGGCAAGTTCAAGGTCACTGGCAGATAAATATTATTTTTTTTTCCACATGCTATAACTTTGTTATATAAAATCACTGGAAGCTTTTACTTGATACAGAGATTGTTTATGATCCAAGAATGTGTTTTGACCTTGATCCAAGGTCTTTCTGGCAAGTTCAAGGTCACTGACAGAAAAGTGCAATATTCTTTTTCAGGTATATCTTTGTCATTGGGTATCACTGGAAACTCATAATTTGTTCAAAGGTTGTTTTTGACCTTAACGTAGGTCATTTAGGCAAGTTCAAGGTCACTGATATAATAAGTGTAAAATTCAAAAAGGTCTAGTCACCCAAGTGGCGCAGTGGTAAGAGTGTCTGCTCTAGAGTCGTGGATTATGGAGTTGATCCTTACGTCGCAGGTTCGAATCCCACTGTGGGACGCAGAGACTGATCCTTCGGATGAGACCGTACAAACTGAGGTCCCGTCTGGCAGTAGGTGCTGGCACGAAAAAGATCCCTCACAACTAAATGGCCATGTGTGCCGAGTATAGGTCAAAATTTGCAGATCTCCATCGGCAAATGGTGGCGTCTCCATATGATTGAAAAATTCTCGAAAGGGACGTTAAACAACATACAAACAAATAAACATAAAGGTCTATACTTTTGTAATAGAAAAAATTGCATGCATTTGCATTTCACTGAAAAGATGATAAATATATCATCCAGAGTGTGTAATGGCCTTGACTTAAATTCGAGGTCACTTAGAATATGATGTTTTGGATGAATAGTCTGAAAGAATACGTGACTGTGATTTTTTTTTATGTCGGTGACATAAAGATGGTGTTTGCTCTTAACCAGCTGCAGAATGTGTCATGGCTTGACGCAAAGTTATTTGGACAAGTTCAAGTTCACTGACAGGGGAATTTTACATTCCTTTACTGTCTTTCTACTGTTGAAACATTGAAAGTTGATGCCCCTTACAGGATTGTTTATAACCTTAAAATGTTGCATGACCTTGACTCAAGGTCGCTCTGTCCTGTCCGGAGCTCCGACGGAAGACCTATTCGTTGCATTGCAACGAGCTCGGCTCTAGTTCTTATTAATTCTTTTTTTTTTTTTTTTCCTAGACGCCAACTTTGAAGCTTCATATCTTCCTCATTTTTAAACAGATTTTGTTCAAATTTTCAGAGCTTTTAGACTTTACAAAACACTGTCAGAATACCGTAATACAATTCGGAAATTACCTTCTGTTCACGAGTTATTCCCCTTTGATTGAATTTAGCATGCCTCCGATTTCCAGACAAAGGCTCAGAAATGGTTATAATTGGAGCACAAAACGCTTTGAAATTGAAAAGAGGAAGCATTGAAGTTGTGCACATCGGTTTTTGTTTTTTGATTTTTGCATTAAAAATGGCGCTAGAGAGGGGTCAAAAGTTAGAACGCGGAAAACAGCAAAAAATTTGACATATTTTCCTTTATATCTTGAAAACTAGAAATATTTTGTTAAGACATGTAGAACAAAAGTTGTGCATAATTGCAAGGGCTTTCATATCATACTATTTAAAAGGGGCTGGCCCCTATGATTAGGGATCTTGGGCCCTTAAAAGTTTTTGCTTTATAACTCAAAAACGGTAAATATTTCGATCTGGATCTTGGGAACAAAATTGTTCTTTTACACCTTTTTGATCTAATGAAAATGTTGTTTTGTTCGAGTATACCATGGGTATTGCGTAATACGTATTAGAAAGCAGGCCAGGTAAACAGGTAACGTTTTTCATTCGGCAAGGAAATCAGACCTCTTCATGTGTATAACTTAAACAGACTTGCTATCAATAATATACCCTGCGGTACTTAATGTTAATTTTCTTTTTAATAAGGTTTAAAACGTGGTTTATGGTTCACTATTAAATTATTTATTACAACTAGTCTTTCTTTTCTTCTTTTTTAAATTAGATTAATAGTGTTCAAAAGCGGAGAATATTAAATCTATCTTTCTACGTTTATTATTACAACAAACTTTGTAAGTGATTTTAAACTGTATGCATTGAATAATTCACGATCATTAGCTGTATGCATATTACGGTCTCCATGTTCAGCTCGATGTTTAGTTATGTAACCCAACGCGCGAATCCCACGCTGTTGATCGAGGTCACCAGTGTACTAGCCACCTGTGGCCATAAACAAAGCTAGTATTTGTGATCGCGTATAACGTCAATTTTGTACAAAGAGCTATTAATTAATGGAAAGGTATGTTTTTAATTATATCAAATCAGTAAGATTACTTTACCGATCTTTTATAATCTTAATTCTAAACACTGGTGCAAAAAATCATTTTGAATTTTAATCGCTGTTTTTGTCTGTTCACGCAACAATACATTTTAAAAAAAGTTGCTCTATCCCGTGTTGTTGTATTTTAATTCATCTGCAATTGTAATTGAATGGGGGCTTCGGTAAATAATTGTAATTACTACGCATGCTACGCACATATTATTTTTACCATCACTCTTGTGAATGTCCATTTATTATTTATAGAATTAAATAAACATTAACATAAATAAAAATTCCTTCAAATGTACTATAATTCAAGTCTTTGTAAGATAGCAAACAGTTTCATGCATCTCTGCAGCTTTGTGTCTTAAGTGTTGTAGTCCAGTCCTCGTTTACATACACGGTGCCACAGAGAGCCGCGGGCACCTCGATGTTGAAATACATTGTGAACTCTGATAGTTGCTCTACACCGCACAAACAACTAACGTGTACATGCAGTGTAGTAATTGGCAAAGATTGTTTGAAAAATATAAACTCGCATGTGTTCGCTATGAAGCATTCAGTTTAAAATTTTATTTACATGTAGATACCTTATAAGAACAAAATAAAGTAAATGTATAACACCTAGAACAATGTTTAAAAATTAAAATACAAATATCGTGTGCTCGGAAGGGAAGATGGCTTGAAAGGGTGTGTCTGTGAATGCTTGGATCTAGCAACACACTTCGCAAAGTTAAGCATACTTTTGTCCAAATCCTTTAAAAATGGGGGCAATCCCCAATCCTCGCACCCTTCCTTTTTGAATCTAAAAATATATACCATACTGAGAGTTGTATATAGAGCGGGAATGTTATTTTATTAGTCCTTAAAGGCACAACTTAAGAAATGACTTATAATTTTTTTTTAGATAAGATTGTTTCGCGATACAGCTGTGATAAATCTTAGGAACTTCTAAAGTTATAACTTAGGCATATCTTAAGATAACTTGGGAAACGTTTTTGAAACAGGCATGTCAAGCATTCAGTCAGATCTATTACGACGTCCATATTACCATATAAGAGAATGAAATTTTGTTTTGTATATAAAGTGGTTATTACAAATATGCGTGTTACAAAAATGTATGTTGAAATCTTCAAAAGCTATCGAATTATTTGCATACGTGTACTCGTACATATGAACATTGATCAACACTGATCAAGTGTATACCGGGACCCGGGATAGTCTTATTGTAGCTCTTGCTTTGTCAAATCATTACTTTCATACCCCTTGCATTTAAGAAAAACAATGTTAGAAAAAAAAATAATAATCTGACATATAACAAGTATACATGTAGCGTGTGCAATTTATTTGGCTAGGGGCATGTACACACGTGGTTCGAAACTGTAGGGGGCTACAAATGCGGCCATAACTAGTATATTTTTGAGGTGTTATAAAAAACAAATAATACTCACAAAAGCTTATAAAATTGCCGTTCTATCGATACCTTATATGCCATGTTTCATCCACCAACAACGCCACGACATCGATGAGAAATACGTTTCTACACGGGCATTTTCTTCGAAAAGGATAGGAAGTTAATGAATTAAAATAATTAATTCTTTTAGTTAACGCATTATGTTTACCTCTTTATTTGTTGTATGCAATAAGTATAGACCTTACTAATAATGACTGTTTGGTTGTCACACCTGTGCATGTGTCGTGTGAGGTACAGCGGTAAGGTAAATTACCGAGAGTCGCGATGTGCGGGGTGATTCGGAATACCCTAAATGACTGTGGTCCATTGAATTTCTACTAGTAAATCAACCTGTCAAATCTAACATGGGCCCACATAATACGACTAAATTCGTTTCATGAATGAACTGGTTCTTAACAAATATATGTACAGTATACACTATCTTTTCTTTAGATCTGTTTGTTTATTATTTTCAACCACAATCTGCAGTACATGTATAGTTACACGAAATCCATGCACAACGGCGCTTATAACACCTGTCAATCAAAATCACTCGATATTGTGAACTCAGTCTGGTGTTACGGCAGCATTTCCGAAGTGATTCAAAATATTCTATCGGCTAATTCTAATTTTTCGCGTTGAATAAAAATATTTTGGAACAAAGTTGGAATTAAGGCTGGAGCTGCATGCTGTGAATTTATCACACCTGCAGTCTGCAGTCTTCCCTTCTTACATGTATATAAAGCATCTGTTGAGT
The DNA here is from genome assembly GCF_033153115.1 of Saccostrea echinata. NCBI lineage: Eukaryota > Metazoa > Mollusca > Bivalvia > Ostreida > Ostreidae > Saccostrea > Saccostrea echinata. The sequence goes on along the minus strand of NW_026889763.1, from coordinate 3,509,947 downwards.
AATGAATCAGAGAGCACAATATGCGGAACAAGTTTGATTGAGATTTTTACTTTTCCTTTAAGATAAAATGATTAATAACATAATTTATGCATCTAATAGATACATATAAATGTACATGTATAGCTTTTTAAAAACAAGAATCTGTAATTGAAAATGTGAAAGTGAAGAGTTTAAGTAATAGTTCTTAGCCAAAATTTAATGACAGTTCATTCCTTCCTAGTCTCTATATAACTTTTAATTACGGCCGTGCCCTCTCCCCTTCAAAAGATGTCTAATACATGCTTTTAAATTCTGTTTATGTATCAAGAAATTTCCACAGGTACTTGTGGACAGGATCCCCCCCCCCCCCAAAAAAAATTCAACCCCAATGTTTGTTGGACATTTTTTTCCACAAATTATATTTATTACACTTATTCATCATGTGTACCATAGGAAAAAATCGAGTACAAGTACCTGTGGAAATTTCTATTTGCCCCCCCCCCCCCTTCCCAAAAAACTAAAATTGTTTTCTACGGGCTTGACAACAGGTACTTGTGGACAGACCCCCCCCCCCCCTGATATTCAACCCCGGGGCTTGTTGGACATTTTTTCCACAAATTATATTTATTGCACTTACTCATCATGTGTACCATATGAAAAAATCGTGAAAACCCCAAAATAATTGTTCCACACAAAAAATGCCTCACTATGTATAGTTAAAACATTAATTTTTCATATTTCTTGATGAAATTAACATTAATAAAATCAACACAAAATTAATACCGAATTACATATCACTTGAATTTATCATAAAGCAGAAAATCTGTTCTGCGGGCTTCAAGGCCAGCTCAGGAACCTAAAGATGTCCTCATTTAATTTCCAAGTCCAGTACAGAACGTAAATTAAATGAAATAAATCACACGATCACTGGGAAGAACTCAAAGAAAGAAGACTCTTGAGGAAAAGATATTTTGATTCGACTTATAGACTGAAATAAACCGATATTCTCTTTTTGCCACTCTTTCCTGGTGCCCTGGGACTCTGAATGTAGGATCAGTATTTTTCTCACAGGTCCGTTGTACGGATTGTACGGGGGGGGGGGGGGGGCAGACCTTCTGAAAATAGTCTTTTGTTGTAGTTTTAATATGTAAATTTTGATTTAGTTGCTGCTTGCACCCTCCCCACTCTTTGTTTCTCTACGGTCATACATAGGTGAATCCCAGCAAAAATGTAATGACCCCCCCCCCCTCCAACACACACTTTTTTTAAAATGTGTATTGCGATAGGACTTAAAATTGGAAAACATTTTCTGTATATCTCTACATCGAAAAATATAAAACAAATATTTTTTTTTATATTTCCTTTTTAAAACAACATAGATAATTATGCATAGCTAATTAAATACTGAATTAAATATTTATCTTTGCAGACAATATGCTCTGGGTTATAGAACATGATGTGAAAGCGTATCGTAATGCACCTTGTAATCCTTTGGATTTTCAGATTTAAGGCCAATGCGAAAACCCAAAGACGCCGACATTTTATTATGCTACTGTAATCGAAGATCCGGGGGGCATACAGTTTTTGTCCTGTCCACCTGTCTATTTGTCTGTTAGACTGTGTTAGCCTCTTTGTCCGCAAAAACTTTAACTATGCCCATAAAATTTGATTAGTTGGAACTACTGCTTTCATATTTCTTATGTGTATTCCTAGTAACAAGGACTTCCTTCAGGTACCAACATATTTGACCTCTTGACCTTGAACTTGGAGTTTGATCCTCTTTCGCAAAATTTTACCAAACTATAACCTTGGCCAAAACTTTTGAACAGTTGGTGCTATGGCTTTTATACTTCACATCTGTATCCCTTGTGATAAGTCTCCTCCTTGGGTATAAATATGTTTGACCATTTGACCTTGACCTTGGAGTTTGACCAACTTTTAAACAACTTTAGCCTTGACGATAACTTTTGAATGACTAGTACTAGGGCTTTTATATTACATAGGTAATTTTCTTGTGACAAGGCCTGTCAATGTATACCTTTAATTTTGACCATTTTACCTTGACCTTTGAGTATGTCCTACTTTTGAAAAACTTTAACCTTGGTTTTAACTTTTGAACAGTTGGTGGTAAGGTTTTTTTAATACCACATGTGTATTCCTTGTAACAATTAAGACCTTCCCTCAAGTACAAACAATTATGATCCCTTGACCTTGGAGTTTGACCTTTTAAAGAAATTAACCTTGGCCATAACTTTTAAACTGTTGCTGCTGTGGCTTTCATACTAGTATATATTTCACAGTATATTCTTTGTTCAAGACCTTTATTTGGGTAATAACATTTTTTTTTATCTTTTGATCTTGACCATGGAGTTTGACTTGCATTTGAGAAACTTTTAACTTTTACCATAAGATGCCATATGGGGCATCAGTGTTTCAAAAATCACACGTTGTTCAGTATCCAAATCGGGCATAAAACATTTACAATGATCCTTTAAAGCAGTGAGTTGAACCTAATAAATTACGACTATAGAAATTACGATAATTTATTTCGATGTATGGTCTAAAAAAACGTTTATTATACCTCTGTGAAAACTAGCTTACAAGTGAAAAATCACTAGTAAAATAGAATTTGATTGGCCGAGAAAGTCACGTGTCCATCATGTTTGCCCTGCAACAAAACGTCGTGTTTCACGATTGTGACGTCACAATTAAACGAGTGAGGAGTTAGATTGTTTATAGCGACGCTGCTAACTTCGTTCGCGCGGTAACAACAACTAAAAATTCACCCCCCAAAAATCACCTTAATTAATGGAATTGCATACAGATAGTAGATTAAACGTTCTTTGTTAAAATGTTTGCACTTTTCAAAATTCGTTTATGGAAATACAGCTAACATACGTCATGAGACGTCACAGTCTAGACGTTCCAAATGTCTCGTGCTGTTTGAAGAGGCGGATCTTAAAATTAAGTGAACAATGCACTCGCCCAACGGTCGCACCGTCAACATATTATCGTTGATTGATTGTGTCGATTTAAATGTGTAAAAGTGTAATGGTGTTTGAATGTTACTGGTGTGATCACACAAACTTGTCACGTAGGAATTTTTTTTTTAATGAAACAAGGCTATTGGTGTACCTGTAACTTACATCTCTTTCATATCGTTCTCATCAAATGCATGTTTGCTTTATTCATTGGATCTCCTTTGTAATTCCTGCATTTTGGTTAATTCGGTATTATAAACAATTTATTGCATAATAGTGAGGGAGACATAAGATTTCTTCGCAAATGAAAAATCATATTTCCCTCGGGCGTTGCCTCCGGGGAGTTTGATTTTTCATGGGCGAAGAAATCTTCATGTTGCCCTCGGGGAATATGATTTTTTATGGGCGAAGAAATCTTCATGTCTCCCTCACTATCATGAAATAAATGCAAACTGTGAACTTGTCAATTCCGAAACACACAAAAGGGTATCGCTGATATCATACAGAGTGTATCATTGCCTTGATCAGGCCTATAGGAAGCAAATTCAGGGGGTTTTTTGGGGGGGGGGGCAGCCATACATTTTCAGTCGACAGTTCAGGGGGCACTACTACCATAAATTTCCTGACAAGCAAAAAAAAGGTCACCAACTACCAAAAATTCCTTGACATGCAAAAAAAAAAGAAGGTTATCAGACGTTTTTATTGAGGTGGCACAAGCTATAGTATCTATGTCTACTATAGTAATCTATATATCGGCAAAATTATTGGGGGACCCTCCCTCGGTTCCTACGGCCATGTTGATTAAATTTAGGGTCACTAAGGAAAGAATGTTTTGACTGGGAATGGTCTGAAAGAACATGTATTAACTTGTCGAGTCGGTAACACATAGATGGGGTTTGCTTATAACCAGAGTGTGTCATGGTTTGATGCAAGGTCATTTGAACGAGTTCAAGGTCATCAACGGAGAAACAACATTCCTTAACTGTCTTTCTACTGGTGAGACATTGCAAGTTGATACCCCTTACAAGATTGCTTATAACCTTAGAATGTGGCATGACCTTGACTCAAGGTCACTTCTTCCTGTTCGCAGCTCCAACGGAAGACCTACTCGTTGCTTTGCAACGAGCTCTGCTCTAGTTTCATATCTTGTTGAAATACATTCTGATTCTACACTCAAGTACTCTGGAGTTGATGTTTAAATGATGTTGGGGTTCCTCTATTAGAAATTTGTACCAGCTACATGTAACAACATGGTTTTACGAAGATTTAGCGTAGAAAAATCACATTTTCCACTAAGCCAACTCTGAAACTGATTTAAATGCCATTTTCGTGTATACTCACGCGTAGAAATATACTCGAAGAAAATGACGTCACAATGAGGCTAAAGAGAGACGATATAGGGCAGCGACAAAATTCAAACATTGAGTATATTTTTGGTGCTTTTAAACATGTAAAATGTAAATATAAGGAATGTTTTTAAGTTTAGTGTAAATTACTGGTGTGTAACTCATATAGACCTGCACATTAGCATATCTAGCGCGCTTCATGAAATATTGTTTTTAAAAGCTTTTAATGCATAAATAATTATGAAACTGGAATCACAGAGGCAAAATCTATCATAACAAATTCAATTTTAAAAAAGAGTAAATATTTTACGCAGGTAAATATAATGTATTACTTTTTTTAAGAATCGTAGAGTTTTAACAACAGAAAATATTTTTTTCTTCAAAGGGCAGAACTTTCCCATTTTAGTGCTATCACATAAGTTCTCTTGTTTATTATATAATTATTAATGTCAGTCACAGTAGAAAAGATTTTTTATCATAATGATATTTTTTATTTATGAGAAGGGAAAAGATCCATCGCAATATTATCTTAAAACCAGGGGCTTAATCACTAGTGTAACAGTCATTGCACCTTTCTCTTTATCATCATTTTGACAGCTTTGATGCTTGTACCGTCAATAAACACGGGATACCAAGGCCATGCCCACTCTGCGGTACCGTATGGGCCAGTCAGCTGGGCTTTGTAACAGCTATTGTACCACCATCCCCCTCCACTTCCGTACGTCATGGCACAGTTGTCAGGGAAATTGTCCTGGTCCATGTCTACGGTGGTAAACCTTGATCCATTCAATTGAAACTTTTCTTCAGTAGACATCATGGAGTTTCCTATAATTTTAAACGAAATGCTTTAATATATATTTTATTAATGTTTTGCGATTGGAAGTAAGGTTCTTTTTAAATTTAATTGTTTAAGTAATTTAGTTTGGTTTAACTTCTTTTTATTATTTTTTAAGGAATCAGATATTTTGTCCTTATTCAGAGTAATAAAAACACGAATAAAAAAGGGAAAAAAATAAACACCGATTTTTTCTTATCAAACTCATTAAAATATACATAGAAAGTTCTTATATATAGAGCACGTTGCTTTCAGAAGAAAACCAACAAAATTTCATGCATTTTTTCAGACATTATCTACATGTATAGTTTTTTTCTCAAAACATTATTGCATATCAGTCAAAAAAAGTATCCATGGACTCTGATCCCCCTTCTTATGTTTTAGAGGTCCGTGTTTGATCTGCTCCTAATTTGTATTGTTTCAATGGACTTTTGAGCCTCATAACTGTCCGTTATTTTCATATCTCATTGTATACAGGATTGGTATTGGAGGGTTGCCAAGCCTTTGGACACTAGAAAAAGGCATAAAACTTGACTTTTTTGTTATTATTTGGATTTTTAAAACTCATTAGTCCCCTACCTGTAAAACTGGAGGGGACTAAAGGTTTCCTCCTGTCAGTCTGTCCGTCCGTTAGTCCCTCCATTTATCTGTCAGTCTGTTTTCCGCACTTATTTTTCTTAACGCTTGCAGATATTGAGCGGACTTTTGGTATGTGATTGTTCTTTGATAAGTTACAAATCAATTCTGCATTTCGTTCCACTTTGATGATTTTTTATGGAAGAACGACTTTTAAATTGTTTAAGGGAAACTCAGTTTCCCACTTTGTTTCCCACACTTTTTTCCTAAACGCTTGCTGATATTGGTATGTTTGTTCCTTAATGACTTCCAGATCAAGTTTGCATTTTGTTTCTCTTAAATGCTCATCATGCAAGATAAATATATTGACATGCAAAAAAAGGTGATCGGAAAATTTTCATCAAATAAATTCCGAATTTAACATGCAACCTAGTTATGGCTTTTCATTACAAACTGTGGGTATTCGTTCGAGTTTCTTTTAAAAGTTGCCTGTCGTCATAAATAAGATGTATATCAACATAAATCCAATAATAACATAAGTATGTTTACATATTTTATTTGCTTGTCCACATAAATCAGTTGACTTAATATGATTTGAATCTATCCAAGCACATGCACAATTTCCGGCATCCTAAAAGAAACTGAAAAGCAAACTTATCTGAATGACCGAGTCCATATTTTTCCCGAGCATGGATTCCATCAGAAATTTAAATGACTATTCTTTTTTCCAAGAATCAATTGCATCTACTTCTCCTAATTTGGCAACGCCAAAACTTCGGAGGACAATGCAATCTACTTAAATCTTATCAATACGCAGAGCATTCCAATATCCCTAAAATCTTTTCAGCAACTTAAAATTCATTTATGTTGTATGACGAGATAATTATCGTGCAGGTCGAATTCTGTAGAAAAAGCTTTCATATACAATGAAGAAATGATCAAGCTTACACTCATAGTTCTTTTTCTAAAGAGGAAATTCTTCAAAATCATACGCCCGTTTTAAATATTTTTATATTTACAGCAATCAAATTGAATTTTATTTACCACAACTTTTCTGGATTCCTTAACTACATAAAAATCCTAACAAACAAAGATGCATAGCAGTTTCTAGTAATTAATTTTTTACAAAGCCTCTTTACTCCTCACCAAACAGCAATGAAGGAGTAACTTTAGGAGTACTTTTTAACACAATATTTGAGAAGTGGTGTTAATCAGATGTGGATATTAAAAAACTCCAAGGAACTTTATATAAAAAAAAAATTAAAATGAATTTTTTTTTTATAAAATCAATAGCATCAAAACATGCTCTACACTTTTAACAATCATTCCCCACGATAATTTTTGACATCATAGACAACTGATATTCAATAAAGAGGGAACTCGTAAATGTAACATAACTTGTCACTGGTCATCTGCAACATTATTTTTAAAAATGCATTCTGATTCTACACTCAAGTACTACAAAGATATTATAAAAACGATGCTTGAGTTTCTGATTGACAAAAAAAATGGGGGGGGGGGAACGATCAGGTTTTCCAACAATCTGTTGAAATTCCCATGGGTAGCAAATGCATCCCATTATTACCATACTTTTTTGTATTTATATGAGGCAGAATGTATTCAAAAACTTCTACATGAAAAGAATGTTTCGTTCTGTAGCTTTCTATTCGACATTTAGATACAGTATATCAAGCATGCTTTATCAATCAACATTGTTCATTTTCATCCATGTGTTGACTCGATATATCCCTTTGAATCAAAAATAAAAGATACCAAACAGTCTAACATATTTTGGTATTTTACTTGAGAAAGACATTAATGGCAAACTAACAACTAAACTTTATGAAAAACACGATGACTTCAACTTTTCTATCGTCGACTTCCCTTATTTCTGTAGCAATATACCATTATTATCTGCACATGGAGTATTTCTCTCCCAAAGAGCATGTCTTTTGTACGAACAATTTCTAAAACGAGTCAAGCTATTGCCAAATAATTAAGTTGATTAAGCAAGAGTGTCAACAGTCTTCATTAATGTCAACATTAATGCAAATTCAATTGTCGACAAAGTGACCTTGTTAGCAAATACAATCTATCGTTAAGTCGAATGTTGACTTAACTTTTTCATACAAAATGTTAGGCCATTATTTTCACACTGAAATGGCTTAGGATTTTTCTGTTTACCCTATTGTGACAAGGAGCACAGGATGGGTGTGATCGGCAGCAGTCCACAGGGGAAGCTTACTCCTTCACGGAACCTGATCCAATCTTTGATGTTTGAAGAGGTCCTTGTTTGTATTGTTCTAATGGACTTTCGAGCTTGATTGCTGTTCGTTATCTTTATATTTCAAGAAATGGATAAAAAAAAAAAAACAATATATTTATCAAAGAAGTCCCACAAATATAAATAAATTTGATCCAAATTAATCAATTTTGTAGTCAAGTTTAAAAACTGAATTGTTTTCAAATATTTTTTTTAATGAACAAGGCCAAAGAAAGGAGGTTGGGACAATTTAAGGAATATATTCCTGAATGCATTACTTCTACTTTTCCTGTTCTTTTATTGTAATAAATTACCATGATTACTTACACTCAGGCAACTTACCGAGGTTTCCTACAGCATTGCCGAAGAAAATTCTGAACCCATCCTCTTCATCAGACACAGAGAAATGATCGTACATCTCATAGAAGTTTATGTCATTAGTGTCAGTAATCACTATGTATAACGCAGAGTTGTAGTTTGTCAAAATGTGAATGAGCTGGTTCCCTGCATATATATTGAAAACTATCACTACATGAACATATCATTACAAGTATGATATCATTTCTGAAAGCATGATACCGACATGATATATATGTAATTCATGAATAAAAATTCTCTTTAATTTTCCTTAGCCGGTCAAGTAAATTTGTATTAGTTTAATTATTTATCATTCTCGTCACTGGTACAAAAAATGACCTACCAATCCAGTACTCTGTTGGGGTATTTCCAAAGCCGTTTTTATATGCTTCCCAATTCCTGGCAAAATCCACAGACCCATCCGATCGCTTTACTATTACCTGAATATTATCAAGTTTTAACAAATGAACATGCAAGAGGCAGTTTTTAATCTGAAAGCAGATCTCAGTATATGGGTTCTGAGGATGAGATTTATTTACCAAAATATGCCAAAGAGGTGAAAAATAAGAAACAAGGCTGTGTCAGATTGTATGATTCTAAAAACTAAGAACGATTTATAAATCTTTTAAACACCAATCTTAATAAAGTCGCATTTGAACATTTACAATTTATCATTAAGTCAAATGCTGACTGACGTTTTTCGTACTAATTGTTAGGCAATTATTTACACACTAAATTGTCGACGGATTTTTCCGCTATTTCCAGGTCATGACAAGGAACGCACGGCGGGTGTGACCGGTCGGCATGGGGTGCTCACTCCTCATGGCACCTGATCCCACCTCTGATGTTTTAGAGGTCCGTGTTTGCTCTGCTCCTAAATTTGTATTGTTTAATGGACTTTTGAGCTTAAATACTGTTCGTTATCTATATGTGTTTCATTTAGTAAAGTGTATCTTATCTTTGTTAATACGCTTTCAAATTAAAAAAAATGTAGTGTAGAGAACAATATTGGTTCTATTATGAACTTCGATAATGTTCATAAACTTACAGACTTTTTATTGCGTAAATTAGGCTTTCTGTGCATATTAGTCCTACATTGAAAAGCAATAAAGAATTGGTTGAAATCACCATATATTATACACTGTACCCTATTCTTAAGTGGTACTGATTCCTTAAAGACATTATAAGAATTATATTTAACTGTAAAAGTATTTTTATCCACCAGGTTATAATTCCACGTAATCAGAATTTTTGTTCAATTCGCGGGGAGAAAATAATTATGCGGAATTCTTAGAATTCTACCAACAGCCTTAAATATTATTTAATTATTCTTTCGCGAGTTTTCATGGAAATTTGTATGACCTTGTGCAATGTGTAAATTGATACCAGATGGTAAAAAGTACTTCTACAGTATAACTTTTCCCTGTTTTTTTTTTTAATTCTTTATTCGTACAGTCCAGCCTCCATCTTCCGTATCCATGTCACAGTCCACCTGAACAGCCGTGTGTCCAATAGGGTGTATAGTGTAAATTCCGGACAATGTAGCTCCTTTGGTAAGATACCAGTCTTGGCAGTCAATGGATATAGGTCCTGCAGTTAGAAATTGTTAAATAAGCTTGGTAGTTCAATTCTAACCTGGCTTCGGGGCCACCAACGCTGAGATTTTCTCAAATCTGAGATTTCTCAGAAAATTTGAGTTTTTCTCACCGAACTGTGCCACCAATCAAATATTTTCTCAAACTAAGACTTATCTTTTGAGTTTTTTCTCAAATCTGAGATTTTTCTAAAATATGCGTGCCACCAGCGTTTTTTCCGACTCAGCTGGGAAAAAAATCTGAGATTCCTCAGAAAATCTTGAGATTGGTACCTAGTAGTCTCAAACAAAATCTCACAGAATTATTTTATGGTTAAATGGTCGCAAATGTTTTGACAGTGCACACTTTAATCCATGAATACACGAAATTAACGTGCAATCATGAAAAGCATGTCAATTTCTTCCAAAACTAGATCATCCTGTGATATGCCGTATTTACGAAGGGGGGGGGGGGGGATTACACACGTAAAATAAATTCTTATGATATTGTTCATGCATTGAAACGATGCACTGGAAACTTTACAAGGAAAAAAAAGAGAAAACGAAAAAGAAAGAATAATAGCAATATTCTAGTTGCATAAATTATACGTCATAACATGTATGCTATCTTCAATTAAATTCATCTATTTGCTATTTGTGGCGTGGTGAATACTAAATCACAATTTTCATGTAAATCAGAAAATGACATATGGCTGGATAAAATATTAAACCTCCACGGTCCCTTCTTAGTTCTTTCTTCGGTAGTTTTGTTATTTTTTTTATTTGTACAAAATATCTATTTGTAAATTATACGAAAATATTAAAAGAATTTCATGTACAAGTATTTCTATGCTTTCGAAATAATTCATAAATCACCATTTATTAATCACTGATGATAACAGTCTTTTTAATTTGATTCTTAATTAAATCTATAAAATTCTTTATTGAGAATTACTTGGGATCTACTTTATTCTCACAATACTTTCCACACAAAAATCCTTGACCGTTCATATATATTATTTATAAGAATAAGCCTGACTTATGACCATTCGAAAGTACATGTTAAAATCACGACAAGTATAATCTTTAAAAAAATTACATTTTGAAAAAAGCATGGTCCTTAGTTTCAAATATTACATGAACACGCCATGAAACTTTTATTTACAATATATGACAATAGGAATTATTCAGTTAATCGTCACTTCATTCCCAGTGTAACATAGGCCTATCTAAAAAGAAGAATATTTTTCTGTGACATTTTCTAACAGGTGATCGTAGTAAGTAGCCTCTTCTCTGTTTCTCTGACATTTTCTAACAAGGGATCGTGCAAAATGCATGCCGGCGATATTTTATTTAACCTCGTCCACAAACATGTCCGTATAGTTCAGGTTTTTCTTTCTTCGGGAGAAGGGGGAGGACCTGAAATTATCTGACAATTAAACACTCGTATCGAAATTTTCTTGATAAATTGGGATCATGTAAAACCAAGCATACAAGTATGTTACCCGCCCCTGGACATGTTTTCTGTCGCAACAACTTATGCACAAAATTTACGAAACACTCAAAAAATTATGATGTAAGAAAATTAGCTCTATATCGAGCATTTGATCGGCTAGAAAAAAAAATCAATGTTTATTTCTTAACACCGATTTGGCAGTATTTAAATCATTATTTCGGCGGTAAAATTAATTTTCTTTTGATCGCTTAAAATGATTTTTTTTTTTTTTTTTTTTTTTTTTTTTTTTGTAAAAAAAATCTAAATAGGGACAAAATGTACCTTTACCTAAAATATTTTTGCCATGTAGAATAAAATGCAATAGATACATATCTGACATTTTACAAAATAAAATTAAAGAAAGAAAAATGTGTCATCGGCCTGTCAATACATGTATATTCTTGATCCGCCTATCTACTTTCTGTAAGCTTTCGAAACGTAACGTCACAATGGCGGAAGTGACGCCTCGGTGTATATTTTTGTGTGTTTATGTCGACAGACGAGCCAAGACCATAAAGTTTGGATATTTTTTGTGTTATTCTTCTGTAGGGATTATTTAACGGGGCCTCGGTGAATATTTATTGTCGCAAAGATCGTAATGGAATGCGTTGCGTGAATGACTCGAAACAGCAAATAAAAGACGGTGGAAGTGGAGAATGTGTATTTTCTTGATTATACACCAAAATATTGCATAAACAACTAACGGAAAGGTAAATTCTATCATTGATTTAACAATTTCGTGCGTTATAAGAAAAAAGGTCGCATATAACAAGGAGAATAAGTCTAAAATTTTTCTCAAATCTCAGCTTACGTGAGACACCTCTCAGAAATGTTGGTGGCACAGTGGTTTAGGAAAATCTCAGCTGAGGCAGAAATCTAAGATTTGAGGTTGAGATTTGACCTGAGATTTTTATATGTTGGTGGCCCCGAAGCCTGTATCCAAAATGATCATCATGTTGAGTTTTATGAAAATGTAGATATAAATTGCGTTTCGGTAGTTAATTGCAACTAATTCTTAAGAACTGGTAGATATCAAGAAGTACCTTGAAGATGTCTATTTTAGTACATGTATTAGTAAAGTCCAATGTTTTAATTATTATCCACTAAATTCTTAAAGTAATTAATAAAATGACGAATGTTTATTTCTTCAAAGTACATGTAGGTTGCTAAACCTTACGTGAAATGTGACAGATGACAAAACGAAATTCTTAATTCAAATCATATGTGTACGTAAAGAAATAAGAACATCCTTTTGCTCATTTTTTATAATATTTCATTTTTTCCAAACTCAAAAATGTAAAAACGATTTATTTTCCCCACCTTTTTCCTTACGATAATACCGCCATCCTGTTTCAGATCTTGATAGAGAAGTATTTATACAATCCTCATGAAGACGACAGATATTGTGTTCGTTGTATCCAAAGCACATACAATTTCCTACACAATAATGGGAGCACATGATTGCAGATTTAGCAGAAATGTTTTTCAGAAAACCACTATCATCAATTTTGTCATTCATCTGTTGTACAACTTTATACTGTGTAGATACTATTACTGACGCTACGACTACTAGGTTTATCACAGAAAGAAGTATAAATCCGCTGGAAGTGGTGAGAAGTATAATTGTTGCCATTTTACTGGAATGAAAAAATATTCAAACACAAAGAGACCAAGTGAAATGCGGGCAAGAGAAACTCACGAGAACAGCCTCTATACTATACAGAGGGATTGATCATTTTTATTGATACAGTCATGTTAAGTATTGAAGACGTACATTTACTCCTATATCTCCACTGCTAATAAATCTATATATCATATATTTAGATATAATTTGTATGCCCCCCCCTTTGAAATGATTGGGATATAAACTGGTACCTCTTGATTTTTCCCAGTTTTTAACAATTAGTTTTAGTTAACAATCGAGATCTAGTTTACATACATTTTTCGTCTATTTCTACCTTAGGATCATATACTGGTAGTGCAATCTCCTTCCGTCCGTCATTCCATCATTCTTTTACTTTCAACCGTCCTTGTAGATAATGAACTGATTTTTGGTACGTTTCTTTTGTTGAAGACTTACAGATCGAATTCGAGTTTCAATTTCATTGACCAATTTTTACGAAAGCTATTTTAGACTTTGAAAATTTCTATTTATTCATTGTTTTCCTGACATTTATTTTTGCTGGGTGTGCTTAATTTGAGGTGTGTGTCTTTATATGGATGATTTACGGATCAAATTTTAGCTTAAAATCCATTAAATCTTTTTTTTCCAATTGCCCTTAAAATTTAAACTTTTTTTATAATTCACAGTTTTAAGACTAATTTATTATGTGCTTGTAGATATATGCAATGAGTTGAATTTCATGCTGATTGACCTAGTTCACGGACGTGTAGACTTAAAGAATGGAAAATTATTCACTGTTCTCTGGACTTCTTTTTACGGAGTTTATAGTTGATAGCCATGTTCACGCTGATAAAGTATGCTCCGATATTGACAAGTAATCAAGAAAAAAGCAGATATTTTTTTTTTTCATTTCCATTTGACTTGTATTTTTTATATTGCACTTTCAAATATTTAAAACGTTCATGTCTTCGGGGGAATTTATGTCTACATGTAACTGATACATCTATACCCATGTAGCCCCCCCCCCCTCCAAAAAAAAAAGATTTTATTTCAAATCATTTTCTAGATTTTCTTTCTTTGTAAATATGTTTATTCAGCAACTATGTTATAACCTAAGCAAATTCTCAGATTGACTTATTTTTTTTTAAACATTGAGTGAGATTATAAACGTCAAATATTCATGGCGTCCCTCAAAGAATAAAAATACTCTTTATGGTATAGAAGTGCATGTATATACTTCAAACAATTCATTTAACGATTTCTTTTCTTTGAAATAGAATTAATCCGATTTATTTATTCATTTACGATTTATTTTATATAAAATAAACATTTAGATTCGAATCTGCAAAGTAAAATGAATTAAGAGATTGAAATTCAACATTGTGTACATTCGCTGATAAAAGCAAGAAAAACGATTCATGCAACAAAATAGATCCAAGTAATACAAAAAAGAAGAGAGAAAATTAATGAAATATTGCTAGGAAATAAATCGGATGTACAAGAAGCAATTTATTTTTGTAAGAAATAGCAAATTGATTTTTAGGGCTGAGCTCCATTCAAGAAGAAAATCTAGATTTTAAAGATTTCTTTCGTTTATTGTGATTTCAGGATACACAAAAGAACTAAAATAGATCCAAGATGAAAAAAAAATTCGATCTCTCTTATCTCTCAGATATTTTGTAAAGTTAATAAGGAAAAAATAGTTACCTATTGTGTAGCTTGAGATAATGCAAGACAGTAAAATCTAATTAATTGTTGAACACTACAAGAGGATTATCTCGATTTTCTGATAAGATCGGAAAGTTTAATGCACTTGTTCTGCATATTTTATATATATATATATATATATATATATATATATATATATATATATATATATATATATATATATATTGTTTACATGGAACCCTTCTCCACTTCAGTCTTCGAAGTTCTCGTTTGAATATTTAACAATTCAAGCATTTGTTTCTGAACTCAATACTTGGCTGTATATATATGATCTAAATGATACAAACTCGTTGATTCATTTCCTCAAATGATCAGCTGCCTCAGGTTTTATGATTGTTTTGTTTTTAATTTAATGAGTAAAATTATGAATACCTTTAACTCATCTTTATGTTCGGAACTCTCAACTTATTTTAAAAAATTTTCAATGAACATTATTGTGTACATATGTTCATTAAACAATTATTATTATTACTTTTTTTCAAAAAGGACAAATCTAAAATGATTCATTTTTTAAATTTATTTATTGCGTAAAATTATAAATACCATTTATCCCTCCCGTTTTGTATAAAGGTAATTAAAGCATGATTCATATAGTATGGAAGAAATATCTTTCGAAAATAAAACGTAGTTTTACTACAATGTGTAAGGACGCACACGATTCTGAGATAGCATGAATTTCATATTTAATTTTGTTTGAATTGAATATGTGCATACTTTATTTCAAAAAACTAAAACACAGCATGTGCAAGAAAAGAAAGACAGGCTAAAAGAAGAGGGAGACAAGCTTGTGATCAAGATAAACCAAAACAAATTAAAGATAATGAGGAAAAACAATAAGAGCATCCAAAAATTTCAAATACGAAAAAAATAGGCTAATTGTATTCGCTTCCTAGAAAACGTTGTCAACAAGAGTGGAAAGATTTATGAAGAAATCAACTTCGGGATTGGAAAAACAGCATCAGCGTTATACAGTATCAAGGAATACAAAGCTTAAAAGTAATGTCATAACAGTGATTTTATACAGAAGTAGAACTTACAAGGAGATGGAAAGCAGACTTCGTGAGTTTGAGAGCAGAATGCATAAGGCGATTGATTGAAGTATAATTCTAATGACAAGATCGGAAAGTCGCCCGCATGGCGCAGTGGTTAGAGCGTTCTGCTCTAGAGTCATGGAGTAAGGAGTTGATCCTTTCGTCGCGGGATCGAATAGTAGGACCCTCGAAACAGAGATACGACTTGAGCAATATCACTAGAGGTGCGAAAGGCAAAAACCACAGAAGTGAAGTTGTTGCCGTCTTATATGCAGAAATATATGAGGAGAATTCAGTTAAAAAATTAAAGATGCAACTGTTACAAATTTGATGCTTCATAACATCACATTTATTTATTGTTTCAATGTCAAAACACATTTGTCATCTATCTAGCAAAAGATAACTAAAGAAAAATCTAAATTACTATAGTTTTGATTTTAACATACCTTTGTTATTATTATTTGTTATAATACTTTGATTCTGAATTTTAGATCTTTAAATGACTACAAAAATATAGACAAGAATTTCTTTTCTAAATAACACCGTAATCCAATATCAATTGTGGTATGTTTGTTTTTTTTTAAATATATAGATGTACATATATGAAAATATTTCATAAAATTTATTTGAAAGCTGTGCATGTCTTAAATTCAATGAGATCAAACCGACGAATGAATAAACAACGTGGAATGTTCAATCATTTTGGATGTCATGTGCGTATACATTTTAGCTCTTTTTAAGTCATGTGATAGCTAGTTGGATGTCGAAGATTAAAAAGAAGCGCATACTGATGATGTAATAAGGCATAGGTATAACAGCCTTTCAAGTTTGAAATACCAGATGTAAAATACTACCTTTAGTAGAACAGGACATTTCTCCGACAACAAGGAGAGCTCTTGTCCAAGAGTAAACATATACATATTTAAATACTATATTTTGCTTCCTTGTGAAGAGAGTTTTTTTTATACCAAACAAGCTCCTCGCCCCCTCAAATCCACACCCACCATATTCTGTGTATCATTCAGTAATCATAGATTTATTGAATGTATGTTGTTTTACGGCCCTTTCGAGAATTTGTAACTCATAATTTATACAGACGTTATCATATAATATACAGCCATGTAATAAATGTATTAAATGAAGTGGATTCCAGTAAATGTTCTACCAAGCTTCTTTCTTTACTCCTCATTAAATATTATCAGTAGTGAAGTAGAAACTTTAGGAGTACTGTTCAATAGTATAATATTCAAGAAGTGGTGCTAATCAGTTGTAGATACTTAAAAATTCTAAAGAACTTTTAGAAAATTTGAAATCATAAAATCTCTCCAAAATCTATAAAATCAAAACGTAGGACTTTTCTACATTTTATGCAACCATTCCCTACGATAATTCCCATAGAATTTCAATGGGTACTAATTGCGCCCCGTTATTAGCAGACCTATTTTTTTATATTCATATGAAGCAGAATTTATTCAAAAACTTCTACATGAAAATAAGTATCTTTCTGTGGTCTTCAATTCAACATTTAGATATATTGACGACGTTTTATCAGTTAACAATTTTCATTTTCATTCCTATATTGATTCGATATATCCCTTTGAAATTGAAATAAGGACATCTGTTTCATATATATATATATATATATATATATATATATATATATATATATATATATATATATATATATATATTACTGGAAAAGACGTTAATGGTAACTTAACAACAAAACTTTATGATAAACGTGATGACTTCAACTTTTCTAATTCCCTTATTTATGTACCAATTTAACATTACCACCTGAACATGGATTTTATGTTTCCTAGCTACTTGATTCGATATGCAAGAGCATGTTCTACGCACGAATAATCTCTAAAAGGAGGTAAGCTCTTGACATATAAGTTGAGGGTACAAGGATATTAACAATCTCATTTAAAGTCAACATTTCGCAAATTCTATGGTCGATACAATGACCTTATCAGCAAATACAATCCCTTATTATGTCAAATGTTGACTGGCGTTTTTCATACAAATTGTAAGGCCATTATTTTCACACAGAATTGTCTACGGATTTTTTTTTTTTTTTTTGGTTTGCCCGATCATGACAAGTAGCTTACGGTGTGTGACCGGTCGGCAGGGGATGCTTACTCCTCCACGACACCCGATTCCACCTCTGATGGTTGTACAAGTCCGTGTTTGCTCTGTTCCCAATTTGTATTGTTTTAAACTTATGCTCTTGATTACTATTCGTTATCTTCATATTTCATATTTTCATTGAAGCAATAATTTACAGACCTTTAAAATACTTGCCGTTAATACTTTAATAAGGTTTTAAGCAAAAACTTGATAATACGTAGCTTTCAAAATAATAATGATTTTAGACGTCCTTATTTTCCAACACATAAAAGGAAATCTTTTACCTGTTCAGGGCATTTAAGACCTAGATTATGCATTGTTGATAAATACTAAATATAACATACATGTAATACACAAACGACTAATCCGGAAAGCTTTCGTTACTAAACATGCATGATTTCCACTTCTGAAATCCTTTTATCATATGTTGGTTTTATCAGGGGTAACTCAATTACATACGATTGCACAAGACCCAAAACATTAACAATTACATGTTCATATGTACACGTACAAGACCCAAAACAATAATACATATGCATATACAAAACAATTACAAGATCTACAACTATTGTTTGCGTACTATGACCCAAAACACATATATTTATGCAGAACATCCTGCACAAGATCATATTCATCAAGATACAACTTATTTTTAAACATCAGAAAATGACTTTCAAAAACAGTACAGTACAGTAGCACCATGTTTTGTCAATTGTTCAACTGGGTTACGGTCATAGAGTCATTTTAAAAGAATGTAATCTTCTTATCAATATTAAATAGAAAAGCTCTTCTGAACAATTATCAGTTATCTGAATAAGCTGTCTTTTATTAAGGCATTAAAGGACAAAAATATAAGGCCAAGATAGGGAAAAGAATATTATAGGGTAAATGATATCAGTTCTTCTTTTCTATGGGTTAGATTGTTATTTGCACAAAGTGAAGTGTAATGCATCTGTTTCTTTTAACATACATTTACAAATGACATGAAATTGTTCAATACGATCATTGATAAGCTATAACTTCCAACATTAACCTGTAATGAATATAAATATTTTGTCACTTGACCTGGGCTTGTCGGGTTTCTTTTTACATAAAATTAAGTTGGAGGGGAAAAATTTACAATACAACTACATGTAGGTGAAATCCTGCGCAAGCGCGGGGAATTGAATTTATACCACTACCAACAGAAAATATATTGTAGTTTCTACTGACAGCCTACAGGGTTATAGCAGGAAGAAATACTTTGTTCAAAATCTCGCATGTGCGTCTCCATCCCAACCCCCACCCCACCCCTTTTGTAAAAACTTGAAAAAATAACAATTTCAGTAATTGATGTTTATTGTGAAACCTTTTATACTATGTTAGGACATTGTACTTCAGATGCTCTTATTTCATTTCCGTCAAGGATAAAAGCAGCGATATGCACATTTTACTGATAATTAAATTGATTGGGTTTTTTTTTTGGGGGGGGGGGGGGGGGGATTCACATGTACTTGGGTCTTGGTTTACAAATATGTATGTACCTTATTGATATGTAAAAAAAATGTGCTTTATTTTTTACATATCAATAAAGTATATATATATATATATATATATATATATATATATATATATATATATATATATATATATATATATATATATATATATATAAACCAAGACGCAAGTATCTGTGTAAAATTTAGCTTTTAACGCCCTATGAATAGGCCGAATACTTGATACAAAAGACTGTATTTAGACATTAAAACTGAAATGTATTGATTAAAGCACAAAATTTTACAGCTTTAATTGTGTTTGAACAATATCTTATTCATTATTTTTCTCTTTTCAAGTAAGCAAGTGTATTACGAAGTAGAAATTGTACTTCGGGTTCGTTGCCACGATGCTCTTAGTAAGGGATATATACACATTTTACCAATATATTTATTAGGAAAACCTACTACATATATGCAATAGTCTTTCGATGTCTAAATATATTCACAACTTATAGTGTTATCAATGATTTACCGTTATTTCAATGACCATTCACACAAAAGCTTTTTTTTATGTTCCTGCAGCTACAATCGTCTCGTTTTTCTTTTTAACATCGGGCTCGGGCTCGATGCTATATGAGGTTCTAGAAGCTTCCGTCAATATTAAGGTCGGAGAATGACAAAAATAATTTGCACTTTTCCCTTTTTAATCGGTTATCACAAATTATTTCTTTTATGTCATTTAAACCAAGTTTTGTTTGAATAATTCAGTGAAATAAATAAACGATTGCTTGTTGTCAGTTTTATCACAGGAGTTCGCATACCTATCAGTTTTACCGAAATTTTCAGTAAATATAAAAAATACGTAATACCTATAATAATAACACACCTCTGAAAATTTCGGTAAAATTGATAGGTATGCGAACTCCTGTGGTTTTATTGAAAATTGCCAGAAACTTAGATCCGCCAACCGGAAACGCCACCGTACTTACGTTTTTGCTATTTCATGGCTGTTTATAGAAAATAAAAGTGTTGATTTTGTTTCACGTGACTAGTACAGAAAAGAAAATATATACTAACAACTGATTCTTCTTAATGTCATAGTCATTTTTTATCCACCTTTTACAAATTTTCCGCGGAAATTTGTCTCAACGTACTTAAAATACATTTAAGGCATAAAGAGGCAATCTAAGAAATCCGCGTAATTTTCTACCAGCGGACTGAACAGAAATAATTATTACTGTGCGGATTTATGACCCTGTGAAAAAAGTACGCTAACTTCACAATTCTGGAGGAACTTGTATTAATATATCTCTACCAAGTACAAAAGGAGAAAATATATCCTGGGGGGGGGGGGGGGATCCTTCTCACTTGCGTAGAAGTTCAGGTACGCACAGATGATATTTGTTGCATTTTTTAAAGTTGCGGTCAATTCTTTTCATTTAATTATTTTTTATTTCATTTTATTTTTTTTTTCAAATTAGTTAAAGGTCTTGAACACATTTAAAAAATGAAGAAAATGTCATTCTTTTAATGTTCAAAGCATTGAATACTTTCACAATCACTTTTGTAACTACCTTTTAACCAGTTCTAAATCTAAAACGTTTCTTCTACTTTTAAACTATTTCAAGATGTTCTAATTTAAATTGTGGGTTAAGACAAAGTTAAATTTTTAAATATCCCTAACAGGTGAGAAGTTTAATATATCAAGTGCCAATCAAAATATGTAGGGCCAACTTCCATTTTTTTTTTATGCTATTTGACCTAACATTAAATATATTAGGTATATACATTATTAAATTCTTAAAGCAAGCTTTTGAAAAGTACTTTCACATATAGTGACAATACTAAATTCGAAGTTCAATGGACATGTACTGACGCCTCAGACGTGGATAAAGGGTTTGGTGGGGAGGGGGGGGGGGGCTCTAAGTATGGGAGGAGTGAAGTTTCTAGTACTTTAAATTTGAATAGTCGAATTTGTTTCTTTTCCCTTTTCAAAAGTATTAATTAAGTGAATAAAATTTATACAGCATATTTGTTTGTCCTTTGTTACATTGTAAGCAATTATACTTTTTTTTTTAAAGTTTAGAAGTCTTTTTATGATTTCACGTTTTCTTAAAACTGGAATTAGATGGTTATTGCTCTCTCTCTTTAAGTATTACTAAGACGGAATGGTGCCTAATTTCGCAACATCAAAGCAATGATTTTGTAAAATTGATCAAATACATTCAAACCTTGTTTTGGCATTTATTAAACAGAGTTTAGGTCAAGGAATCAATACACTTTTAATCTATAATCTGCTTATCAAGAATAAAAAGCGGTACAAATATTTTCATTCTAGAGTTAAAGACCTTTTAATTATATTTTCATCACCAATGCCTAGCATTCTCAGACTTAATAATTTTTAACTTGCACATTTCAAAACGATCGATAGATGTGAGTTTTTGATTATTCGAATGGATATGATCTCCTTCTTACATTTTTAGTATGGGGTAGAAGAAAAAGAACATACTATGATATAATCTTGTATTTTTTAAGATAAAATACAGGTATCAATCTGAGCCCTTTTTAAATATAATGTAATTTATATATTATTAAGAAAACTTTGAAACCCACAATGAAAACTGTACTGTTGAAGAAAACTGTTTTTGAAAGTATTTGTGTTCTATATAGTTACAAAACATCGCCGATTTAGTGACCTTTCGGAGAATCGACAATGTTAAAGAACTGGTCGAGAGCCAGAATAATTCCTAAAGAAATACTTATAAATTAAAACCAGCTTTAAAGGTCAGTTGTCTTTAGTAGATCTTGATCCATATTAGGGCAATAGGACAAGTTCATTGTGCCGTAAACTAGGCTGCAGCAAAGATATACTTACCGACTACAGAACATATGAAGACGTTTATAAATGAAAGAGACATTGCAGTTTATGACTGATATTGTTAGTTTTATTATCAATTTTTTGTTATTATTATTTGTTTATTTATTTTTTATTTATTTATTTATTTTTTATTCATTAATTTATTTTATTTATTTATTTATGTATATATTTATTGGTTATTGCAATTGCTTTTCTTTCTTTCTTTTTTTTTTTTACTTTTGTTAATTGTATTTGGGAGCTTTAAATCTTTGTAAATTGTATCAGTTGATCTGTAATTTTTGGAGAATCGGTACATTGTGTTGTATGTTATACAGTTAAATGTATATACATTTCTTTCGAGCTGAAAAAAAAAATGCATCTGTTTCGTGAAAATAGCTGCAAAATTAACCACAACACGTACAATTGGTCTTATAGATCTAGAAGGATTAAAATGTTCAATATATTTTTTTTTTTACAAAGTTGAAATATATGAACCAAAAATAAAGTATGTGCAATATTTTACTTTCATAGAAGATAGTTCATACATGTACATTGTATGAGATAGAAAATAAGCGAGAAAATACATAAAATCATTAATATTGTATTAAATATCACAGTGGAAGATGATTAAAATATTTCAGTAAAATTCTCAAAATTTTCAGAATAATTTCTGAAACAGCTGAAAATTTAAGCAATTATTGTACATATGTATATCTGAACGAACATCATGAACTGATTATTCTAAAAAAAAAAATCTTCGCATGAACGTTTTTTATTCTCCTGTATCTATATATATTCATTACCTTTCGCCAAAATCAATGAAGAAAAGTTAATCAGTTAAAAGGTGTAAAGTTTAAGGCGTATTTATCAAAATTATAGATTAAAAGTGGGGGGGGGGGACTTTAAAATTCCTTCGTCTTTGTTTCAAATTCCATATGAAAATGGAAAGTCGATAAAAGAGGGGTATCTTAAATATGTAGATTCTGTTCACTTCAAGTAAACACAATAATAAGGGTAATGCTCTTTCGAACAAAAATTAGGAAGATAAATGAACCCTCATTGACATTTCTTCAGAATAAATAATAATCCAATGTTTGAATTTTTTTGACAAGTTGAAGCTTTTTGTATAAATACACTAAATGAATGAACAAAACATTTTTGTCAAAACCAACTGTCATTCAATTTGTGTACTTGAAAAAAAAAATACCCGGATGTAAAAAAAAAAAAAAGTAAATTTTGAGTGTAAAACAGATACCTAGCATTTAATAAAGATCAACGAAGTTTGGAAATTATTGTAGTTGATAATAACATGTGTCATTATTTTCATTGTGTGTGTTGTTAGCAAAGTAATCATGATATACTTTTCTCAATTGTTTTGTGTCGTGTTTTACAAGAGTTAAGCCATAAAAACAACAAAATAGTTAACACATTTATAAAACGATCATTTTAAATATATTCAGTCATTATCACCCGCACCTACAAAAAGAAAAGTTTTTGCTGCTGGTTTTCAAAACTTACAGCCATGGTAAGAAAATAAGAAATTTTACTGACTTTGATAGAAGGATAGTTGGGATTTCTAAAATTTATTTATTTATAATATTGGAAATATTTATATGGATTTTGTTTAATGTTTTATAATATACTGTAATAATACGAAATCCAATCAAGCAAATCCTTTTTTCATGAATAAAGTTGCACGTTAATTTTAATTACATGTATATAATTATTAATTAGCTAATTGATCAATTTAATAATTTATTTATTTATTTATTTATTTATTTATTCATTCATTCATTCATTCATTCATTCATTCGTGTACTTGTTCATTTTTAGGCTGTCCAGTCGACAGTGTTGCTGTTTCTAGTTGTTTGCGTCATCGGGTCAGCAATAGGTCAACTCTTCGACAACCATAGAGGGCGTATGTAAATTCTTACACTCAAGATTAAAATTATTGAGATTAAATCTTGAAAAACGAAAACCCAATGAACATTTAATTTTGAAATAAAGATAAACGTTTGAGATATTTTTTTATGGAGTGTCGCAAACATTGATCATATATTCATAAATATCTATTTAATAAATGTTTTCCAAAATATCACAATTTATATTCAAAGCAAATTATGTGCACTCGATTTGAACAAAATTAATTTTATTGTTTCAATTATTCTTTTATATGTCTACATTACTTTTTCCCCCTCAAAGGTAAAATGTCCAATCTTAAAAGAAGGAAGTCAGGTTACTTGCAAGGCGTAGGAGGATACAGTATACATATACAAATTTATACAAATTACTGTATAAGTGCTCATTAAAAAGTAGTCATATTTTGGCGTAGACTTTCATGTGCTTCAAAATGAAGCTTATAATTACGAATACTACCAAACTATGGTGCAAAGAAATACTGATGGTACCGCCTTAAGATTCCTAGTAAATTCCTGTCATGTTTTATGATAAATCTTGAAAAAAATAAATATGATTTTTTTACTTGCAAGAAAAGTCGATATCATCAATTATGGGGATTTTTTTCAGCTTGGAATGTGGTGTTTAAGCTCCCTAAAGGAGCTCGGCCCACGGGATTCAGTAGTGTTAACGCCTTCTGGACGGCCAGCGGCTCTTATAACGGGGAAGATGTGTCGGCAATGAGAGATTTTAGCGCCAGTAGCAAAATCTATAAATCTAAATGGTTGGACGACTGGCAGAGTCGAAGTTTTTCAGCTGTACGTACATGTTCCTCTTTCTCTCTCCATTATTTCGATAATCAAAAACATAACTCAGACCTTAAAAGACATAATTCTATTTTTAAAAAGGGTTTTTCCCCTCAAGCACATATGTTTTCGCAATTACACAAAATACTTTCCAAATTTTATTCTGTATTTAACTTCATTCTTTTTCATGCATTTCCCTTTACTGTAAAATCACTCATTTTAAACTAGTGGCCCAGGGGTGAAATTTTCGTTGTTTGATGAAAAATCTCAGGAAATGGATTTCCTAATTTTACATTTCGTTGAGGATAAGAATTCGTGGGTCTCTAAAACCATACCATGAAAACAATGAAAATTAACCCACCCCCCATGAAAATAAGTGATTTCACGGTAATTATAGACTTTTTGTGTGGATTCTTATGTAAAATTTTATATGTTTGTGTACCAGGATGTTGAGGTGATCTCAAGTATTTTGTATTTATTTTCAATGATAATAAAAATCGCGTTCAAGGAAATACTTTTTCTTTTCTTTTCAATCAGGTCCGTCTCTCAGCTTACAAAGGAAATAAAGAGGTAGCTTACGTGGTGTTCGACAGTATGGGAAAAAGTAAGAACGAATGGCTAGACTGCGGACGAATTATCGACTCCAGTTACACAGATATTACGACAGCGACCAAAAACTACTGCGAAATGAAGTATGTAACGTCATTGAAATACATGTAACTTATTGATAATTTTTAAAAATTCAAATTAAGAACCTGAAATTAGCTAATTACAGAATTTGTGAAACGATGTATGAGATTCATTAAGAATAATCACGAATATTAATTTATAAAAATTCATTCAAGAGCCTAAAATTACAGTAAAGCTTCGTTATTTCGAACTCAAAGGGACCTAGAGAAACTTTGATTCGCATTTTGACATATCCATGGAATTCGAGATATCGAGTTTGAGATACTAAAGTTCAACTGGCATTATTTTTAGTGTGAACTTATGCAAGCGATTCAAGCAAGATCAAGCAGTTATATTCCACCATGTGCAATGTGTTAGGCTAGCGCCTTTTCATTTTAAAATAAGAAAATTTGCATCTTTTTGTCTGTATATTTTTCTCCTATACTCTCATAATAAAACAAGAAACATATTGCTAGCCCAAACACCGGAAGGCGTACCTTCTTCATCAATCACCAATATGGCGGCTGCAGCTCGGATACTGGTTGGTTCATGCTGAAAGATTATGACGCAACATCAGAATGTACAGAATGGGACGTTATGGCGGGATCTCCTTACTTTTTCTACTCCGCATCAACAACGAAGGAAAACTGGAGCTCAGGTATACTTGTAATAAATATATTTCTCCGATAACTTTTCATTTTGATGATTATATTATGTCTATCTTTGCACCCCCCCCCCCCGGTTCCGACGCATATGAAGAAAAAACTTCTTGTATGCGCACTTCATCTAATTCAAAGCAAGGATTGTCCATAATCATTTCAGTCATATAATTTAAAACTTCAGTTATAGTTTTCAATATCACAAAAATATTAATATTTATGTACATATTTTATAAATGTAAAAGTTCTTTTATTAAGGGGAGAGTGGCGGCTTTTTTAAGGCGGTCAATTTATATGAAAATATTTATTGATATTATGATTTCAGTTTTGATTTATTTTCTCTTTCTCTCCAGGAAATAAAGGCACTGCTGATGCTATGGTCGTTTCTGTTATGGGTATGTAACAATTAATGTAGTCGGGAATGGGGAAAATGAATTAGATCCGTGATATTTTGAATTTTTTTAAATAATATTCTTTGAGTTTTTCTTCTGTTTGAAATAAACATATTTTGTCATGTGAATTTCCTCTGTAAACCAATCCTCTCAACGTCAGGGGTCCTGAGTCCACTCGTGATCGTGGGACGACCACAAGTGGAGTCCGGACACCTGCGGTCTTGAAGATGACTTAAATATGTTTAACCTAAAATGTTTTACTTGAAGATTTCTTTAGAACACCAAATGTTTCTTATATTTTATATTAATTATTCTTTGTTAAAAAATCGTTATACTAACATGTATTTAGTAAACGCAAATGAATTAAATTTGAACAGCCTGGGACATGGTGTTTAAGGCGGTAGAGGGTGTGGTTCCGCCTCAGGGAGGCCTGAGACAGCTGTGGTACTCCTCCGACACCCTGAACAGTGACAACCCCTCCGCTCAGACCCTCACAAAGGCTCCAAACCTGGTGTACAAGTCTAAAAATGTGGAGACTTGGAGAAGTATTCCTGGATTTTTCATCGAAAGTGTAAGAATCTTAGTGAGGTGCTTTTATTAAGGAGGTTTCAGACAATTGTGGTACTGGGTAGGGGTAAGGACCCAATGTTTA
The DNA here is from genome assembly GCF_033153115.1 of Saccostrea echinata. Taxonomy (NCBI): domain Eukaryota; kingdom Metazoa; phylum Mollusca; class Bivalvia; order Ostreida; family Ostreidae; genus Saccostrea; species Saccostrea echinata. Next base: position 3,482,620 of record NW_026889763.1, on the reverse strand, counting down.
TACTCGAAAATATTTATATATTGTTGAAATTATTGATATCACCAAACAAAATTTTCATGTATGAGCCTGTATCGCAAAATATATGAGTAATAGACTTCTAATTAAGCAGGTTTAAGATTGTTGTGGGGAAGGATACAGCAGTTGGAAATGTATACATGTAGAGTATATAGGTATAATTTTCCTATGCCAATATCAATATTTCAGGTGAAATACGCTTACTTTACAAACGGTGTCGAGGTCGCCTTTATTATTTTCGATGGACGTGACGCCGACAAGAATGGTTGGTTCAACGACGATAGAATTCTTTACTCTTATTGGACCGATATCATTGGGTACACAAAGGTCGGGTCAAGCATTGATGGGTAAGGGATCGATTTAGAAAAAAAAAGTTCTGCACAATTAGAAATTCTCCAAGAAAAAAATTGTTTTTTGAGGAAAGCATATCTGAATATCTTTTTTCCATTTTAAAGTGATGGTACTCGACGATTCTGTGTTCACAAGGAACACGGAGGATGTCCGAATGACAAGGCTTGGATGAACATTCTAGACTCCTCGGATTCTTCCACGCCTTGTTCCTGGGATCAAAATGTCAGACCTAGACCCTATTTCCTGTACAGTAACAAGAAAACCTGGGCACTTTGTCAAGCTAGTAAGTTATGTTCAGAGCACATATATGATGTATAGTTGTGTTAAGTTTAACAATAAAATTTTGGGTCATTCTTTGATAAGCCAAGGTGCTTCAGATAATCACAATACTGGTTTCTATAGACATCTATATAAAATGTCTTATTTTCAGATAATGCTTGGAATCAAGCCGAGTTTCCTGCAGCTGAGACCATGGCGATTTTTGTAAAAGGTAATAAAAAATGTCTTTTACTTAATTGATTTTTAAGTACCAATTACTTCCTAATGATTAAATTTAGAGTCAAGCGTATTTCCCTTAATATGTTGGTTCTGTATAAACCCAAAATTTTTAAATCCCAGGTTGGCGCATGGTGATGAAGATTGCCCATACAGTGTCAATTGCACCGGCGACTTCCGTATACGACTTGTGGTCCGGAACTTACACTCTGAACGAATTTGACACGGACGCTCTGACCATTGGCACAGGGACAAAGACATACAAGTCCAGTGTTGTGGACAACTGGGGAGACTATCAGATCTCCGCGGTAAGAGTAAATTCTAAGACAGTATGCTGCATTTTGAAAACAAAATATTTTTTTAAGCACCTTTAAGAAATAATATCTCAAAAAGGACATCTGTGATTGTGTTCATATATTTAGGTTTGTATCTTTATGACGTGGTTTAGCATGTGATTTAAATAATTTTTCCCTTTATCAGGTGCGAGTGAGTTATTACTCAAAGGGTAAAGAAACAGCTTACGCGGTGTTTGATGCGCACGGCGTTTCTGACAAAAACAGCTGGTTTGACTGTAGTAGAATTCTGTATTCAGCGTACAGTGACCTGACCCGCCTAAAAGCGGTGTCTTATTGTGGAATCCCAGGGTAAGAAAGCAAGCAATTTTTTTTAATATTGTACATAAACGAGTATAATAAACCAGTATTTTGAAACAAGACAACTTGACACCAATCGCAACTTCTAGGACCTTTCCGACAAGAGGAAAAACATCCTCAAATGTCACTTGTGTTACGTTGGCGACCATGCATGAAAACCCCCCTTTTCATAAACATTGAAATATATATAGTGAGACTTCTTAAGAGAAGAATCTAAAGTTGAACTTCATTTAATGCAACGATATAACCTAAAATATACTTTAAAGTGAACAAAAAACGCTACTTAGCCAACACTTTAATGGAAAGGAAGCGACTCAATTTTATATAAAATTTCAACATCCGATGATATAAATATACATGTACTTGTATTCGAAATGTTTTTCCGAGCTTGCCGGAATTACCCGAGAAGATGCGATTAATTGAACATGACACCAGGCTTAGTACTTAAAAACTGAAGTAAAAGCGCAAGAGTAAAATATAAATTTCTCAACATTTTTTATTCAGAGATGGATCTCTGCAAAGACGTTTTTTCATTCAAAACAATTACGGTGGGTGCCAGAACGATGCTGGTTGGTTCCTTGTGGTGGAAAGTGATGCGTGCGCATGGGAGCGCAGAACCAGTCGTCCCTACTTCCTGTACAGCGGCCTGCCAGGGCGAGATTTACAAGATAGTAAGATTTTTTTCTAATAGATTCTTTTTTTTTTTAATATTAACTACTTACTTTAAAAGCTTTTTAAAATTATATAACTTTTGAGTCATAAATGTTGAAATGCATGTATGGATTATGATATTTACAAATCTAAAACTTTTTTCTCCTAGACATGGTTATTGCTGATCTGTTTCTTATTTCCGTTGGTAAGTTGTTAAAAGTAGATCAGAAATTATTTTCTAGCAGTGGGTGAAAAATATATATAACTTCGATTTACAATGTACGCATGAACTTCCAATACAGAAATTTGCTATAAATGCATTTTAAGGTATCATGAAATAATCGGCAATAAAATTATTACATGTACAATGTACTTCATGATCATGCACCTAATTAATTTCACATTTTAACTCTATCTTTTGTAAACATTCATTAAAATGGTGTCAATCATTGTTAATAGTATCGCATCAAATTTTATTTTCAATTTAATTGAACATAAATGCTATTTTTAGTGATGGACAATTGTTACCCCAACCCTTGTCAGAATGGAGGCACATGCTATAACGAGGGGATGGACTACACGTGCACGTGTACAGGAGATTGGCTCGGTCAAAGATGTACTGACAGTGAGTGGATTTTTTTTTATTCCCAAACAGATAATATAGGATTCACAAGATCGTCTAAGATCTTATAAGATATTGAAACGTCCTTCCTTTGATTGATTTAACTTTCAATTCAGTAATGGATCAAGGATTCTTAGAGGGCCAACCAGTTTGGAGTCGGGTGGGGACCCCTGAAAGCTCTTGGGTTTTAGGAGTTTTTTTTTTTGGAACAGTTTTTTGATTATTTTAGCTATATTTTAGGTATAATTAATGTAATTTTCACCACCAAAAATTTATTTATCTTATGTACATGTATATTTTTGGTCACAAAAGGGGTCCGTGCCCCCTCTAAACGCGCCAGGGCAATCTTCTTGCTATTCGAATTAAAACAAAATTTTAAAGCTTGTCTTAATATTAATTGAAGATTAGCATCGATCGAGTTTATCAGTTCACTGCCTAAAATAATCATTGGTAAATTAATGCTAATTGAATAAGGTTATTAATTGTCAAAATTGATATCATTTACATACGTGATTGAAAAAATATGGTTTATCATTCACTTCTAAACAGAAAATGGCGCTTGGGGATCATGGGGTTCATACGGCGCATGCTCCAAAACCTGCGGAACCGGAAAGAAGACACGAACAAGAACGTGTGACAATCCCGTTCCTCTTGGTAACGGCGCTAGTTGTCCAGGTGACACCAGTGAAGATGCTGACTGCAACACCCAACCATGCCCAAGTATATATACTTTTGAGGAATATCTTAACTTATGAATAGCTTTGAATTTAACATTCAAAATAATTTTGGATAACCACTTGTATGTGAGAGTGAAAGAGAGACAGAGAGAGAGAGAGAGAGAAAGAAACACAAAATGAGCGGGAGATAGTTTGTGGAGAGAGTGAGTGAACATTAAGTACAATTTCAATTATACAGAGCATTAACTCTATCAATTTATTTAAGGAAATTGTTCGTAATTATTGCAAAGTTCCAAGTAAATATTCATTGGATGATATTTCTACACTTATAGTTGACGGTATGTGGGGTAGTTGGGGGTCATGGGGCACGTGTTCAACTACTTGTGGGGGAGGCAATCAAAATCGCACCAGGACCTGTACCAATCCAGAACCTCAGTATGGAGGTAGCGACTGCGTTGGAAATGCCCAAGACGCACCCCAAGTCTGTAGTACAAACCCATGCCCTAGTAAGTCGCTGTCAAAAAATTAAAACTTTTTCCCAAGAAAACAGGGTTTAACTTTAAGTAAAATTAAAGTTGATTTAATACTGAAATGAAATTTCACCGATTTTCAGTTGATGGTGAGTGGGCGAGCTGGGGAGCTTGGGACACGTGCTCTGTCACGTGTGGTGGTGGAACACAGGGGCGAAATAGAACGTGTACAAATCCAACCCCTCAATATGGCGGAAAAGACTGCGTGGGAAGTTACACGGATTCACCTCGTGACTGCAATACTCAAGTCTGCATCAGTAAGTGTTGATTTTTCTGTGTTTGAAAGTCTTGGTTTAGATAGAATTTAAGTTCGTCCAATCCTTAATTTCCTGCACTCTTGAGTCTGAGACTTTGATTTCCTTAAACAATTAAACCATCAAACAAAGCTTTTGATTAATTCAAGCTTTGAAATAAAGGAAAAACCAGTCTACACTGTTATGTACTAATTCTGTTTTGTTCGCAGTTGATGGATCATGGGGAAACTGGGCTTCTTGGGGAACGTGCACTAAAACATGCGGAGGAGGAGAGTGGTCCAGATCCCGCACGTGCGACAACCCAGCACCCGCGAACGGAGGAAAAGATTGTGTAGGTGCCATGTCCGAATTTAATGACTGTAACACAGCGGCCTGTCCGACGGTGGCCCCAGGACAATATCAACAGGTGTGTATAGATTAGAGTACACTACCTTTTTTGTCCCTCTCAATAATATTTATGAATTCCCGCAAATCATTCAGGAACTTTTGAACATCTGAAATTCAGAATAAGGTAAAAAAAAATTAATAAATACAGTTGTGTGAGCAAACATGAGTTCTTATCCTGTTAGTGTAAGGTTCACCATATACAGTCTGTCCCATGGTATCATCGTCATCATGTTTTGCGTTACATCTCAAAACACATATTAAATACCTTGGCCTTCAAACTAGATCATTTTTTCCCAAAACTTTCCGCTTTGAAACGATCCCCCGAGAGCAACTATAGTGTATTGACAAGGCGGCAGATTCAAAGTCTACGGGAAATTAACATTTGATTAACGGGAGTTGAACATGGCAAAAATGGCCGTAACTTCGGAAAGGGTCATTATCTTTGATTTTCATTAATATTTTGCTTGTCGTCTGTAACGTAAAAACATATCACAGGTTCAGAAAAAAAACGTTGTTTAACGATCGTTTTTTTTTCTTTCAGGAAGATTCAAAATTAACTCTATAAATATCTTGCATGAGGTACCTATAGAAAAATTGATTAAAATTATTCAATGCATTTTCAGATATGCCCATCTGGTTATTTCACCTGTGAAACTGGTTCAATGAGCTGCATACAAGAGTCATTCAAGTGTGACTGCTCCAATGACTGTGATGACGGAAGTGACGAAACAGAAGGCTACGCCGGATGTTCAGCTACACTCTTAGCCACGTGCATGGCTGAAAGCTCCAGTAAGTGTCTCACTAAATCATGCAATGCAGTGTACATTTTTTGAAATATTTTTTCATGGTCCCAGTTCTTAGTTATTCCCTCGCAACGACGTTATAGGGGGTATAACGCGCTTTTGAGTGTGTGCGAGTGGGTGGGTGCGTAACGAAATTACTAACTTACATATGAAATCGATGTTCTCTTTTGCGAGGGGATGCTCCGCTTTGTGGTACCATTGTTTATTGTGGGAACGGCGAGAATAATAGATAAATTAAAATTAGTTAACTGTAGGGATCTTGATTCAACGCACAGTTACAATTTATAGCGATAAATAAGAGTAAAATGTAAAAGAGGAACTGAATTTTTCAGAAAGTAACTCTTATTCTTTCCTTCTGTGATTAAAAATGTGTTGATTTCTTTCAGGTACAACAATTCTGTTCTCTTTGACTCTGACGATTGTGACTGCTATCATCGCCACTCTATTGTAGTCAGTGGAAACGAAGGAGAATACTAAAAAACGATCATGTTTTGGAATCTACTACTGAAATATGAAATTATACATACGATTACAATGTAGTTTGTTATCTTTTTTATACATGTATTCACATCCACCAAATATGTTCCATTTTATTTCTAAACTAGTTAGAACAGGGTTTTCAAAGCCACGTTAACATGACAGATTTCTTAGCAGTGGGCTCTTCCATCAGAGAAACAGTCCATGATGTATAGACCAGTCACACAATATTTTACAACTTAAACCTACTTTATAGATTATACATGCATAAATATAAACAATGAATTGTTTTTCTTTGTTAATGTGGGAATAATGGTTGCAACCATCGTTGAAAAATTAATATAACCTGATTATTTTAAATGAACCACTTCTTGAGCTTTATTTAGCAAAAATGAATAAATTAATAAATAAATCCGTTTTGAATAATTATTATCTACCCAACAGTGTAAAGTGTGTATCAGTTGAAAGAGTCGCCCGCGTTGCACAGTGATCAGAGCGTTTGCTTTAGAGTCGCAGAGTAAAGAGTTGATCCTTGGTTTGAATCCAATATGTGACGGAAACCGGTTTTTCGGATTAGACCGTATCAACTGATGTTCCGTGTCGCAGTAGGTCTGGCATGATAAAGATCCCTCACTGCTCAAAGGCCGTGAGTGGAGAGTACAGGTCTAAATTTGCATCCCTCCACCGGCAAGTGATGGCGTCTCAATATAAGTGGAAAATTCTCGAAGGGACGTTAAACGGCAAACAAACAAACAAAATTAAAGGAAAGAAAAATTGATATTGGACTTTAATGCATTTGACTTAATTCCCATAGCATCTCTTATTTCTGGTCATTTATTATTTTTCTTTAATATTTTAGGGAAATGCCAAAAGCATAAAAATTTTAATTATAAGTTTTCAATATACAATAAAATAATTTAAACAACAAGTCATCCAACATGTAAATGCAGAATTAATTAACTTACTTTTAATTTCTTACTTCAGAACTCCTTTCATAATTTTTACTTTCAGGGTGTCCCAGAATATATGACACCATTTGAAATAACCACCAGAAACACAATCTTGAAGAATTTTTTTGATATATGTCTCATTCATTTTTGAAGAAATACAATTTTTAGCAACAAAATTTTTCCCATATTTGGAATTGTGATGTCACAAAGTTACATCAAAAATTAATAATAATAATAATAAAAAAGATACATTCCATTCAAAATGGGATTTATCAAAGAAGCTAGCTACCCTTATTTTGAAACTGTAATTATCAAACCAAGTCTTGAGTTACTGTTACGATACCTAAACCTGAATCATTTAATAATGTATCTAAACAATATACTTCAGATGAAAATCCACAAGATCAATATCTCGAAACATGCACTGCTGTCTTATGGAATTTTGTGCAATCTCTAGTAGACAGACTGTACGTCATTTAGAGGACATCATTTAAAAACCAAAGTATTTTTCAAAGTGAACTCATTTTGTGTTTTCTTTTTAAAGTCCTTCAAATTGTTTGAAAAAAACTTGGACAGGATATTCAATATATATACATTGTAATCTATTTGTTGTAATTCAATAGCCATTACATTATACATGTATTTTACATAATATTTCATTGAATAGACCGGTTACAGTAGCCTAGTGATAGGGCGCAAAGCGATCCAGAGGCCCGGGTTCGATTCTCGTTCGCCGAGCCGCGTCAAACCTAAGACGTAAACATAGGTAGTGACTGTTCCTTTGCCAGGCGGCCGGCACTAGAAGTAAAAATACTGGTTTTTCGGATGAGACCTTAAAAACCGAGGTCCAGTGTCACGGTAGGCGTTGGCAAGATAAAGAACCCTCACTGCTCAATGGCCATGAGTGCCGAGTACAGGTCTAAATTTGAAAACTTTCACCGGTATATGGTGACGTCTCTGTATCAGTGAAATTCCTCGAATGGGACGTAAAACAACATACAATAAATCAATCGATGAATGATAAAATAGTATCATGTATTCTAAGACACCCTGTACCATACTGAAGATATGTATATAAGGAATTAAATGCACATATATTAAGAATATCTTTAATTTAAATTGTTATTCGACGGTCAATGAATGTTAAGAGCCCACCGTTCTTATTTTACATGTAAGACGACATAAATATATCGAACTAACTTGTTGGTCTAGTTTTTTGCTTAATCGTATTAATTTATCAAAGATCTAAAACACTTATTTAAAAAAAAGATTATACATACCTTTTAGCTTCATGTACATATATGTACAATTAATGTAAAGAAGGCTATGATGAATACTAAGTATATTACATGTGTAAGTGTGCACGTGTTTGCTTCAATCATTGTATCCATAATGGAATCTCATGTCAATAGTAGTGAAATATAATTTCAACTGAATCTATAACTTATGAACTATGAGACCAATATGGGGTATAGGGACATTGACGAATGTAAATATATAAAAGTTATGTGTTCATTTAATTGTGAGAAGAAACATGCTAACTGACCATAGTTGATGCGAACCAACTTTATACTAAAAACTTTGAAGAAACGAAACTTTTTTCTGTTGAAAAGGGGGGAGGGTTAAAATTATAAATTTCAGTGGACAAATGGGATTAATTTTGTCCTTAGAAGATTAGTCGTAGGTATAAATTCTAGATCGAGGGATAAATGTTTGACTGTGGCGATTTTCTTTGTCTAGATTAACTGTTTACATAATAAAGTTTCAGAAATCTTTAATATCTGAATAACCTTAATCTAACATCTATTTCTGTTTGTGTACTTCTTATTTAGGTCATGCTGGATTAATAAAATGCGATTTTTTTTATTTAAAATAAAGATTAATTATTAACTTTAACATTTGAGTTGTGTGCATCCACATGATTGGCGAGACACGGTTTACTCAGTCGCCATGGTAATGTTCAGTGATTATTATTTGATGTTTTAGTTCCTTTTTTCATATTTTTTTTTATCTTCTTCAGTTACGATGGTTTCTGGTGCAGTTTAAAATTTTCAAAAAATTAAGTAATTTAGTTTTAATTGGCTTTCGATTTAAATTCAATCTATTTTTTTCAAATTAGTTCGATCAATTGAATAAAAATTCAAGAAATTTACTTTATAAAGTAAACTTTTGTAACAGTTGTAAAACGGAGCCACTTTAATTCTGTTCATATCTATTTCTTAAAAAAGTTTTAATTAATCGAAGCCATTTCATAAAATATATGAAACATTTTTGAAAATATATATACTCAGAAAAAAATAACTTTTGTGTTTCTAAAATTCTTCTCCTTTTAGAGGACAATAGCAAATATGAAAACAAATTCAGGTTGTTTTTTATCATCTTTTATATTTTTCTATTTTATTTATTCATTTATTTATTTATTTATTTCTTGTTTTGTTTTTTTTAATTGTTGTGATATTATTTTCTTTGTGATTAACTTGAAATGGCTTTTATTTTCCAAAATTGCAAATTCAATTGATACGTTTGTGTATCAAATAAAGCGGGAATGAAAGTGCTGGTACATGGATTTTACACAGTGAAGAAATAGAATTTAACTGTCTTTTATTTCACAGATTGAGCAAAAGCTGTCATCGAACAACATTTTTGCACTTCTTTGCTTGCTTCTTTTAGCTGGTAAGTAAGCAAAATTCAAGTACAGGTAATAATATTTAAACAAGCTGGGTTGGGAGAAGGGGGGGGGGGCACGGTTAAGAGAGTTTTACAAGCAAAAAAAAGGTGTAGGAATTAATTGAAACAGATAAGATTATAATAATGATGTTAAAAAAAGGTTAGAAATATATACATATAGAACTATAGGATGCTGTCATTAATGAATTTATTAAAATTTAAATTAGTTTTATAGAGATTATATTTGGTTTAGCCCCCCCCCCCCTCCTTTTTTTCAAAAGAAGTTTGGAAGTTGCACGTACAATTGATGCACTTTCAAACTGTGACTGATCTAAATATAGGGATAAATAAATAATTCTCTGTCTTAGAAATTAAGAAAAATCATTATTCATAGGTTTTGGTAACCGTATTGATCTTTCTGATGTAACGCTGTAGTAATTTACAAACTTTAAATTAGAATAGGATTTTTAAAGATACATGTATATCGTTAAACACAACATTTATCTACACAACAAGATCTAGTGTTAACATTCATTAAAAAAAAAAAACAACAACAACAAAAATCAACAATTTTAGTTTTTCTCTAAAAGAAAATGTACACATGGAAATAAAAACTTTTTTTTTTCTGGAAAAGGTTCATTTAGATAAAAAAAAATTCAAAAGATGTAGTATTATGAAGTTGTCAATGTGAATCAATTTACTTTTTTATGAAGACGGAAGAAAAAAAATCCGCAACATTGAAAAGAAAAACACAAAACCTGCAAACTGCAGGCTAAATCGGAATTATAGCGAGCGCAGCGAGCGGCGCGAAGCGCCGCTCGTCACTGCGAGCTCTAACGACAACGCCTGGGCGAAGAGAAAATTCGGACTACTGCACATTCATTCAATAGAATTTTTTTCCGCAGTAATTCTGACCCACAATGCATCGCTTCTTGTTCTCGCTGCTAACGTCGTTCACGCGGTGACAACAACTAAAATTTCACAAAAAATAAACTCACCTTAATTAATGGCTATTGCATGCAGATAGTAGATTAATTAAACGTTCTTTGTTAAAATATTTGCACTTTTTAAACTTTGTTTATGGAAATGCAGGTAACATACGACGTCATGTGACGTCACAGTCTAGACGTTCCAAATGTCTCGTGCGGTTTGAAGAGGCGGATCTTAAAATGAAGTGAACAATGCGCTCGCCCCAACGGTCGCACCGTCAACATATTACATGCAGTGTATAAAGTACAAAGATTTTAATTTTAAGATTTCTCAATATTGTAGGCTGTTCTTATGCTAGCTGTCCGGGAGGATGGTCAAAGTATGGCAACAACTGTTACAAGCTCTTCACCAGTAGGAAAGAGTGGTCAGTGGCGGCCAGGGATTGCCAACGCTACGGAGCAAATCTCGTCAGCATCGAGACTTCCGGAGAAAACTCCTTTGTAGAAGGTGATTTTGATGCTCGGAGTATTAATTTTAGAAACTGAAATGGATTTCTAAGGAATGATTCGTTACAACATGAGCTGTACAATTTTCACGTACATCTACCAATTGAATACATGTATATGACCAAAGAGGACAAAAGAAATGAATCAAATGATAAAAACAATTTATATAAAAAAAAAATAGTGCAAGAAAGAAAAAAAAATCATACAATTAGAACCACACTGTATGGAAATTTATATAAAATTTTGAAGGGAAGGTTTTTCTGTGTATTTTTTTCACTTAACAGTTAACAATAGCTTAAAATAGATTGAGAATAGCTTTGTAATACAATATGATTTTTAAATTGTAATGGGGGAGGATTGAACTTGAGTCAGACCATGACCCACTAGTAATCAAGTCGCGAACAATAACATACATGTATTTCGAAAGTAAGGGTGTACCAAGAGAATGATTTCTTCAGCATTCTGTTATCAAGTTACCCCGTGAATGTTTTAATCTAAATATATTAATATTCCGATATCAATATTTCTAAAGGTCTTATTGGTGGAACAACAGTCTGGAGCAGCGGATCAGACCGGAACTACGAGGGGGCGTATGCGTGGTACAGCGGATACGGAAAGTGGTCCTACACAAAGTGGCATAGAGGTTGTTATCACGAAGCGTGTTTGAATAAAAAAAAAAAACATTGATTTTTTTTTTTTTTTTACAGATCCACAGCTTAAATAATTAATTTAAAAAAACAACAGTACATTACTTTTTTTTTTACTTCGTGTTTCAATTGATCGGCAAATATTTAGTTATTTTCTTTTTTTTTAAATCGGATTTTTACCAAGTTTTTTTTTCATAATCAGTCAATCTATTTCAACGTTTTGCAAACCTCGGTCAATTTTCGAAATTCTGATGAACATGATGAAGGTATAACTTATACAAATACGGACAATACAGTACGGAAATGACCGAAATTTGCTGAGAGAAATCCAACGATTTTTTTTTCAGGTGAGCCTAATAACTGTTGTGGGGGCGAACATTGTGTACAGATCTATGAGAATCGTAGAGGATGGAACGACTTGCCCTGTAACAGAGCCCTGGCTTATGTTTGTGAAATTCATCGTAAGTCGTGAGCTTTTCTTTAGAACTACATACCTGTGAATGAAGTTTTAAAAGTCTGAGGGTTTATAATATCTGCAAACTGCAAATGAAAACACAAAAGAGATTACTTGCCACCTTTTTTTTTTTTTTTTTTGATCAATTAATAAACTACTAAATGATTTTCTTTTATTTATTTTAAATTATTTATTTATTTATTTATTTATCTAGTTCGTTGGTTATTTAGTGACCAGTCCGTCTACTCTAATCTTTTTAACCGTGTGTTTGCTTTCATGGATTTTATCTTAATTTGTAGATGGAACATCCACCTGTGGTAGCGGTTGGCATCAAAGGAGCGGCAGATGCTACAGGATGTATGGGAGAGCAAACTGGATCACAGCCCTGAGAACGTGTCAGAATAATGGAGCAAATCTTGTTAGCATTGACGATAGCGGAGAACAAAGCTACATAGAAGGTTGGTAAAGTGCCGTACCTAATAATTATACCATCAGATAAAATCAAGTGAACGCGCAGAAGACACATAAATGTACAAAAATATGTGTGATGTCGTACATACCAATTCAATCCTTGTATTTATTATACAAAAAAATATATAATTGTTCAAAACAAACGAACAAAACACAAGAATCCTTCCTGCAGGCCCTTACTTTTTATTGGCATGTAATAGTAAACAAATACATGTAATATATTTTTTTTCTTAGGCTTTAGAAATTTTGTTTGTTTTTTTTTAATTTTGGAATTCCTTGGAAGACGATATACAGATTTGAAGTAATTTACAGTCTTCGGACTGTGTACTTCCTCTCTTGTGTTCTTGTGTGATTGGTAGAAAATGCATGATGTGAAAATTTTCATTATTCCATTGGTTGAAAAGCTGTTCTAGGCCAGGGAAATAATTTTCTGCGGATTCTAATTTTCGTACGACTTAACAATTTTTCAAGATTTTCTATCTTTAAAAAAATCGACGAAACGAACGAAAGAAAATTGCACTAAATGAAAACTGACATTTTGATTTTTTAAAGCAACTGTTATTAAGTTTTTCTATATTTTCATGATTAAGAAAACGTCCTTTTCTGCAAGCAAACATTGAAATTTGTGTTTATTTTTTTTCTTTCATTTAAATGGTAGAGCTAATGTCTGTAAGAAGTACAAAGCCAATCTTCATTACTAAAAATAATACAGCCTGATAGGTATATGTCAGTTTACACAGTTTAAGGTTGTTGCTAAAGACGGCAAAGCTTTTTGAAAAAGCTATACATGTACTTGTAGTATAAATTAACTTTAGAATTTGTTATCGACTTCGGTCGATCACACTGCGTTCCACCTGAGGCATCTATCAAACGTACAAACCTGTAAAACACGACAAACTACTTTCACTGTTCACTCTGAACAGCATAATATAAATTTATCGTAGCATGTTATGTACTGAAGAGCTTACTTTTAATGCAATTACTTAGAGATGCAAAGAGTTATCAATACAGTTTTACAGTGTATATAACCTTACGTTTTCTATCTGTGCGCAAGAATTTTTTTCTTTTAGATTAAAATTTATTCGTCCATTGATGTTTCGATTCTTGTTTTTGGTCATTGTCTTTTCTGTACAGTTGATGGCATTACTCAGAGCTCGTCATATTTTTGAAAAATCATATTTCCCGATAATTTTCTGTAAGAGGAATACTTGTACATATATTATATTTCAAACAAATATATTTAAGGCTTAATTGGAGGAAACAGCGTGTGGACCAGTGGTATTGACGGAAATAAAGAAGGATATTGGATCTTTGCCAGCGGAACCCGGTCCTGGTCCTACACCAAGTGGAACAGAGGTTTGTTCGATTAGATAGAAATTGAATTGAAATACGTACATTTATGCAAATGAATATTTCAGTTTTGTAATAAAGCGGCTGTCATTGAAGGATCGTGTGTTTATCTTGTCCAATAGTTCCACTACTTTTTAAAACTGCATTCCGTGAATGTATTGTGTGTGTATATGTATTTAGCCAAGTCCAACCTAATATAGAAAAGATTTATTTCTTTGCTTAAATGATTTACTCATTTTCATATATTCTTATTGCAAAGCACTACTCAACACGATTTTTTCCTCTTTATTGTCTTAACATCTGTGCTTGAGATGTGAAAGGAATTTCTATGTAAGGTCACAATATTCCATTGTTAAAAATGAAAATTTTCTTTAGGCGAACCAAACAACTCTGGGGGCGAACATTGTATACACGTTTTGACCAACAGAAATGGATGGAATGATCTCCCATGCACACACACCAGTATCTACACTATGTGTGAAAAACCAGGTAAAGTACAATAAGGCGTATTGTCGCGATAACATGCAAACCCTCTTCCAAAGGTGGCGACCATTTCTTGACTACTTCAATGACCTAAATATTTTGTACACTTCTGTTAATTTGTAGTACTGTACAATTTTCTTTTCATACAGCACCGAGAGTTAACGGAAACTGGGGATCGTGGGGATCCTATGGCGGTTGTACCAGGTCTTGTGGTTCAGGTACTCAGACCCGTCGAAGGTCTTGTAACAACCCGGCCCCGTCTAATGGAGGGTCAAACTGTGCTGGATCCTCTTCCAGTTCACGAAGTTGTAACACGCATTCATGCGCAGGTGAGTTACATTTGTTATCTTAATTACAGAAAGAGGATAGTTATCATGCAGTTTATTTGATGTTCTCTTATCAATTTTTTATCAGAGACGAAAACATTTGAAAGGTGTCATAAATCATGCTATAATCCGTTGGATTCAAAATGCCCTATGTAGCTCCAATCATACATGTAGCAAAAGGGGATTCAATTTTGCGGAATATTAAAAAAATGTGTGATTTTATCCGCCATTTTCTATCTAGGGTTGTCGTTCCCATTACATTCCCACATGAGAGCTTAGCGGAGCGACTAGTCTGGATAGAGAATGTAGTACTTTTATCACTACACCAGAATCTGAAAATTTATCTACCCCTGATAATTTTCCTGGGTCGTCTGTAAGGACCAAAAAAACGTTTTATACATGTACTTTTGTTTATTATTTTTTCAACTCTTTTGAAACGTGTCAATGAATTTCAAAAGTGCATACTAACAATTTTCGGTACATTACAAAATTAGTGAACACATTTTTATATCGCTCGCTTTATCCTTGCAGTGAACGGAAATTGGGGCAGTTGGGGAGGTTATGGCTCTTGTACCAGATCTTGTGGGAGTGGTACCAAAACAAGGAGAAGGTCTTGTAACAATCCCGCCCCCGCTCACGGTGGACGGAACTGTGCCGGATCATCCACCCACACTGTATCTTGTAATACCCATAGTTGTCCAGGTATGAGAAATATTTATACTGCATGTACTGATACCTGTTACGTTTAAATTGCGGCAGTTAAGTTAAAAGATTTCCGATGATTGTTGTAAGCTTGCCCAATGGGCAGTGGTTCAGTGGATGGGTAACACGTTTGTTGCTTTTTGAGGAAGGGCGTGTATTCATCTCAGGTAATCCCCAACCACAGATTTTATCCCGGAAGCTATTTGAAAGTGGAATTTGCTTTTTTGGATGAAGACCTTCATCACGATGTGCATCATGATGCGATAATTTTAAGTTTTTGACATGATAAAGATCTTTTCCTTCAATAGTGTAGACCCATTTCTCCACATCACATACGTGTACGTCTTCTGACGTCTTTAATTTGTGAGAAGAAAATTTTTTGTATGAAATTTTATGTAGAATCAGTGTACCATATAGTAATGTATTACAAGAGAGCTTGGGATAACATGTAGTATATTGTACATACATAAACCATTCATAACATTTTCATTCATTATTATTTTCTTATCCTTTTGCAACGAAGTAGGTGATAAGTACATGTAGTACTCTATATATAACATGTTTGCGAGTGTTGAAGTGGGTGTATTCGTGCGTATAACGGAATGTATATTAATCAATCGATACACTCTTTTGCGAGGGAATGCTTCGCTTTGTCTTGAGTTCTTTAATATTTATCTATCAAAATTTAAACATATAAACAACTTCAAGATACATGTATCAGCATATCTTAGATATCCAGGGTTAAATACTTAAGGAATATGTGGTTGGGACTTCATTATACTTCGACATATCCATAGTATTCGAGATATCAGTTTTCGAGATCCCGAAGTTCAACTGTATATTTAAATCCACTCGTTACAGTTCACGGAAATTGGGGTAACTGGGGCGGCTATGGATCTTGTACTAGGTCTTGTGCAGGCGGCACCAAAACTAGGAGGCGATCTTGTAACAACCCTGCCCCCGCACATGGCGGAAACAATTGTGGCGGATCATCGACCAACACTGTGTCCTGTAACACACATAACTGTCCCAGTAAGTATTTCATTAATCATTCAACTGTACATTGAAGGTTTGGGTTTTGTAATTTCGTGATCACGTGATCAAAAATTTCCCAGAAATGCAGTTATAATTAAAATTAGAAAAAATTCTAATGTTTCGATCAGTAATAGTTATTAAGGTCTTCCGTTTCCAACGGAAGACCTTCTACTGATTGTGATGATTAAGATTATTCTTTTTTTTTTTTTTTCCTAGACGCCAACTTTGACGCTTCATATCTTCCTCATTTTTAAACAGATTTTGTTCAAATTTTCAGAGCTTTTAGACTTTACAAAACACTGTCAGAATACCGTAATACAATTCGGAAATTACCTTCTGTTCACGAGTTATTCCCCTTTGATTGAATTTTGCATGCCTCCCATTTCCAGACAAAGGCTCAGAAATGGTTATAATTGGAGCACAAAACCCTTTGAAATTGAAAAGAGGAAGCATTGAAGTTGTGCACATCGGTTTTTTTTTTTGATTTTTGCATTAAAAATGGCGCTAGAGAGGGGTCAAAAGTTAGAACGCGGAAAACAGCAAAAAATTTGACATATTTTCCTTTATATCTTGAAAACTAGAAATATTTTGTTAAGACATGTAGAACAAAAGTTGCGCATAATTGCAAGGGCTTTCATATTATACTATTTAAAAGGGGCTGGCCCCTATGATTAGGGATCTTGGGCCCTTAAAAGTTTTTGCTTTATAACTCAAAAACGGTAAATATTTCGATCTGGATCTTGGGAACAAAATTGTTCTTTTACACCTTTTTGATCTAATGAAAATGTTGTTTTGTTCGAGTATACCATGGGTATTGCGTAATACGTATTAGAAAGCAGGCCAGGTAAACAGGTAACGTTTTTCATTCGGCAAGGAAATTAGACCTCTTCATGTGTATAACTTAAACAGACTTGCTATCAATAATATACCCTGCGGTATTTAATGTTAATTTTCTTTTTAATAAGGTTTAAAACGTGGTTTATGGTTCACTATTAAATTATTTATTACAACTAGTCTTTCTTTTCTTCTTTTTTAAATTAGGTTAATAGTGTTCAAAAGCGGAGAATATTAAATCTATCTTTCTACGTTTATTATTACAACAAACTTTGTAAGTGATTTTAAACTGTATGCATTGAATAATTCACGATCATTAGCTGTATGCATATTACGGTCTCCATGTTCAGCTCGATGTTTAGTTATGTAACCCAACGCGCGAATCCCACGCTGTTGATCGAGGTCACCAGTGTACTAGCCACCTGTGGCCATAAACAAAGCTAGTATTTGTGATCGCGTATAATGTCAATTTTGTGCAAAGAGCTATTAATTAATGGAAAGTTATGTTTTTAATTATATCGAATCAGTAAGATTACTTTACCGATCTTTTATAATCTTAATTCCAAACACTGGTGCATAAAAATCATTTTGAATTTTAATCGCTGTTTTTGTCTGTTCACGCAACAATACATTTAAAAAAAGTATTGCTCTATCCCGTGTTGTTGTATTTTAATTCATCTGCAATTGTAATTGAATGGGGGCTTCGGTAAATAATTGTAATTACTACGCATGCTACGCACATATTATTTTTACCACCACTCTTGTGAATGTCCATTTATTATTTATAGAATTAAATAAACATTAACATAAATAAAAATTCCTTCAAATATACATGTACTATAATTCAAGTCTTTGTAATATAGCAAACAGTTTCATCCGTCTCTGCCGCTTTGTGTCTTTAAGTGTTGTAGTCCAGTCCTCGTTTACATACACGTGGCCACAGAGAGCCGCGGGCACCTCGATGTTGAAATACATTGTTGATCTACACCGCACAAACAACTAGCATGTACATGCAGTGTAGTAATTGGCAAAGATTGTTTGAAAAATATAAACTCGCATGTGTTCGCTACGAAGCATTCATTTTAAAATTTTATTTACATGTAGATACCTTATAAGAACAAAATAAAGTAAATGTATAACGCCTAGAACAATGTTTAAAAATTAAAATACAAATATCGTGTGCTCGGAAGAGAAGATGGCTTGAAAGGGTGTGTCTGTGAATGCTTAGATCTAGCAAAACACTTCGCAATGTTAAGCATACTTGTGGCCAAATCCTTTAAAAGTGGGGGCAATCCCTAATCCTCGCACCCTTTCTTTTTGAATCTAAAAATATATACCATACTGAGAGTTGTATATAGAGCGGGAATGTTATTTTATTAGTCCTTAAAGGCACAACTTAAGAAATGACTTATAAATTTTTTTTTTAGATAAGATTGTTTCGTGATACAGCTGTGATAAATCTTAGGAACTTCTAAAGTTATAACTTAGGCATATCTTAAGATAACTTAGGAAACGTTTTTGAAACAGGCATGTCAAGCATTCAGTCAGATCTATTACGACGTCCATATTACCATATAAGAAAATGAAATTTTGTTTTGTATATAAAGTGGTTATTACAAATATGCGTGTTACAAAAATGTATGTTGAAATCTTCAAAAGCTATCGAATTATTTGCATACGTGTACTCGTACATATGAACATTGATCAACACTGATCAAGTGTATACCGGGACCCGGGATAGTCTTATTATAGCTCTTGCTTTGTCAAATCATTACTTTCATACCCCTTGCATTTAAGAAAAACAATGTTATAAAAAAAAATAATAATCTGACATATAACAAGTATACATGTAGCGTGTGCAATTTATTTGGCTAGGGGCATGTACACACGTGGTTCGAAACTGTAGGGGGCTACAAATGCGGCCATAACTAGTATATTTTTGAGGTGTTATAAAAAACAAATAATACTCACAAAAGCTTATAAAATTGCCGTTCTATCGATACCTTATATGCCATGTTTCATCCACCAACAACGCCACGACATCGATGAGAAATACGTTTCTACACGGGCATTTTCTTCGAAAAGGATAGGAAGTTAATGAATTAAAATAATTAATTCTTTTAGTTAACGCATTATGTTTACCTCTTTATTTGTTGTATGCAATAAGTATAGACCTTACTAATAATGACTGTTTGGTTGTCACACCTGTGCATGTGTCGTGCGAGGTACAGCGGTAAGGTAAATTACCGAGAGTCGCGATGTGCGGGGTGATTCGGAATACCCTAAATGACGGTGGTCCATTGAATTTCTACTAGTAAATCAACCTGTCAAATCTAACATGGGCCCACATAATACGACTAAATTCGTTTCATGAATGAACTGGTTCTTAACAAATATATGTATAGTATACAATATCTTTTCTTTAGATCTGTTTGTTTATTATTTTCAACCACAATCTGCAGTACATGTATAGTTACACGAAATCCATGCACAACGGCGCTACACCTGTCAATCAAAATCACTCGATATTGTGAACTCAGTCTGGTGTTACGGCAGCATTTCCGAAGTGATTCAAAATATTCTATCGGCTAATTCTAATTTTTCGCGTTGAATAATAATATTTTGGAACAAAGTTGGAATTAAGGCTGGAGCTGCATGCTGTGAATTTATCACACCTGCAGTCTGCAGTCTTCCCTTCTTACATGTATATGAAGCATCTGTTGAGTAATGAATCAGAGAGCATAATATGCGGAACAAGTTTGATTGAGATTTTTACTTTTCCTTTAAGATAAAATGATTAATAACATAATTTATGCATCTAATAGATACATATAAATGTACATGTATAGCTTTTTAAAAACAAGAATCTGTAATTGAAAATGTGAAAGTGAAGAGTTTAGGTAATAGTTCTTAACCAAAATTTAATGACAGTTCATTCCTTCCTAGTCTCTATATAACTTTTAATTACGGCCGTGCCCTCTCCCCTTCAAAAGATGTCTAATACATGCTTTTAAATTCTGTTTATGTATCAAGAAATTTCCACAGGTACTTGTGGACAGGATCCCCCCCCCCCCCCCCCCAAATTCAACCCCAATGTTTGTTGGACATTTTTTTCCACAAATTATATTTATTACACTTATTCATCATGTGTACCATAGGAAAAAATCGAGTACAAGTACCTGTGGAAATTTCTATTTGCCCCCCCCCCCTTCCCAAAAAAAACTGTAATTGTTTTCTACGGGCTTGACAACAGGTACTTGTGGACAGACCCCACAAATTATATTTATTGCACTTACTCATCATGTGTACCATATGAAAAAATCGTGAAAACCCCAAAATAATCGTTCCACACAAAAAATGCCTCACTATGTATAGTTAAAACATTAATTTTTCATATTTCTTGATGAAATTAACATTAATAAAATCAACACAAAATTAATACCGTATTACATATCACTTGAATTTATCATAAAGCAGAAAATCTGTTCTGCGGGCTTCAAGGCCAGCTCAGGAACCTAAAGATGTCCTCATTTTCCAAGTCCAGTACAGAACGTAAATTAAATGAAATAAATCACACGATCACTGGGAAGAACTCAAAGAAAGAAGACTCTTGAGGAAAAGATATTTTGATTCGACTTATAGACTGAAATAAACCGATATTCTCTTTTTGCCACTCTTTCCTGGTGCCCTGGGACTCTGAATGTAGGATCAGTATTTTTCTCACAGGTCCGTTGTACGGATTGTACGGGGGGGGGGGGGGTGGCAGACCTTCTGAAAATAGTCTTTTGTTGTAGTTTTAATATGTAAATTTTGATTTAGTTGCTGCTTGCACCCTCCCCACTCTTTGTTTCTCTACGATCATACATAGGCGAATCCCAGCAAAAATGTAATGACCCCCCCCCCCCTCCAACACACACTTTTTTTTAAAATGTGTATTGCGATAGGACTTAAAATTGGAAAACATTTTCTGTATATCTCTACATCGAAAAATATAAAACAAATATTTTTTTTTATATTTCCTTTTTAAAACAACATAGATAATTATGCATAGCTAATTAAATACTGAATTAAATATTTATCTTTGCAGACAATATGCTCTGGGTTATAGAACATGATGTGAAAGCGTATCGTAATGCACCTTGTAATCCGTTGGATTTTCAGATTTAAGGCCAATGCGAAAACCTAAAGACGCCGACATTTTATTATGCTACTGTAATCGAAGATCCGGGGGGCATACAGTTTTTGTCCTGTCCACCTGTCTATTTGTCTGTTAGACTGTGTTAGCCTCTTTGTCCGCAAAAACTTTAACTATGCCCATAAAATTTGATTGGTTGGAACTACTGCTTTCATATTTCTTATGTGTATTCCTAGTAACAAGGACTTCCTTCAGGTACCAACATATTTGACCTCTTGACCTTGAACTTGGAGTTTGATCCTCTTTCGCAAAATTTTACCAAACTATAATTTGGCCAAAACTTTTGAACAGTTGGTGCTATGGCTTTTATACTTCACATCTGTATCCCTTGTGATAAGTCTCCTCCTTGGGTATAAATATGTTTGACCATTTGACCTTGACCTTGGAGTTTGACCAACTTTTAAACAACTTTAGCCTTGACAATAACTTTTGAATGACTAGTACTAGGGCTTTTATATTACATAGGTAATTTTCTTGTGACAAGGCCTGTCATTGTATACCTTTAATTTTGACCATTTTACCTTGACCTTTGATTATGTCCTACTTTTGAAAAACTTTAACCTTGGTTTTAACTTTTGAACAGTTGGTGCTAAGGCTTTTTTAATACCACATGTGTATTCCTTGTAACAATTAAGACCTTCCCTCAAGTACAAACAATTATGTTCCCTTGACCTTGGAGTTTGACCTTTTAAAGAAATTAACCTTGGCCATAACTTTTAAACTGTTGCTGCTGTGGCTTTCATACAAGTATATATTTCACAGTATATTCTTTGTTCAAGACCTTTATTTGGGTAATAACATTTTTTTTTTATCTTTTGATCTTGACCATGGAGTTTGACTTGCATTTGAGAAACTTTTAACTTTTGCCATAAGATGCCATATGGGGGCATCAGTGTTTCAAAAATCACATGTTGTTCAGTATCCAAATTGGGCATAAAACATTTACAATGATCCTTTAAAGCAGTGAGTTGAACCTAATAAATTACGACTATAGAAATTATGATAATTTATTTCGATGTATGGTCTAAAAAAACGTTTATTATACCTCTGTGAAAACTAGCTTACAAGTGAAAAATCACTAGTAAAATAGAATTTGATTGGCCGAGAATGTCACGTGTCCATCATGTTTGCCCTGCAACAAAACGTCGTGTTTCACGATTGTGACGTCACAATTAAACGAGTGAGGAGTTAGATTGTTTATAGCGACGCTGCTAACTTCGTTCGCGCGGTAACAACAACTAAAAATTCACCCCAAAAAATCACCTTAATTAATGGAATTGCATACAGATATTAGATTAAACGTTCTTTATTAAAATGTTTGCACTTTTCAAAATTCGTTTATGGAAATACAGCTAACATACAGTCCCTGAAACGTTCTACTTTCCCACTTGAACGGTGAGCGAACGCTGAACGAACGGTGAACGAACGCTGAACGAACGCAGAGCGAACGGTGAGTGAACGATGTGTGAACGCTGAACGCAACTTGGTGAACGATGTGTGAACGGTGAACGGTGAGCGAACGCAGAACGCGAACGGAGCGCAAACGCGAACGCAAAGTGAACGGTGAACGAACGGTGAACGCAAGATGAACGATATATTCGGAATGCCTCTGATCTTTTCCTTGCATTGAAACTATTTTATTGTATTATAATGTCAGGTGCCAATAAAAAAACACACCAAAAAAAACCAAATAATAAATAAGTAAACAAATAAATGAATGAATAAATAAGTCAATAAAATGAATTCTCCAAAATTGTCCTAAGAAAGACGGTGCATGCACATTACCGGTAAGTTTTTAATCACACGATTTTTATCGCATTAAAACATTGCAATTGTTGCCGAACGCTGAAGTATAAAAGATATTGTTTTTATTTGGAAAATAAAAATGTTTATTCTTATATGATAACAAATCAGAGAAAACTTATGATTTATAGAATGAATTAAAGCCGTTGTAACTTATATTCATATATAAATATCTCCGTGTCAAGGCGATTTAGTGTAAAGTTATGAAAAAAAAAAATAATTACATTTATACGCTCATATTTTAAACTTTTAATACAATAATATATTATGTGTCATTTCTATTATTCATTATGATTTATTGAGCAGACGTCTACATGTATCTCTAGATGGCCGTGATTATACTCGGACAAGATGATACAAAGATACATATTCATATTATTGTTATACATTCAATTTTCAGAACTTGATAGTTAAGTAATATGGTGTTATAGTTTTTATTAAACAGACAAATGAAAGAGAGAGAGAGAGAGAGAGAGTAATATTCAGTTTTAGCCCCCCCCCCCTCCTTTCAGGCTTCACCAAATGTTTGTACCTATATCAAACAAAAACTCTGAAATTTTTTTTCTAAATATATCAGACAGTGAAAGTAACTTTTTTTTTTTATCAACAAATCATATCCATTTGTTTGACAGTCATACTCCTTTTTATTTTCCTGCTTCAAGTTCACACGAACTCCACGTGCTTGTCCTGTCAATCAAAATCATTCGACACTGTGCAGGTGTGCAGGTGTGAAAGTTTCGTCACATCGAAGACGAAGTGCGAGTATTTCCAACAAGTTATAACATTTATTATTATCATTTCTAGATTTGATTCCAACATTTGAATAATAAATTAGTAAATACATTGGGCATTAACACTTGAATGTGAAACATACTCTCTGCCAATTTCAAATACCACCGCCGACACGTGTACATTTTGATCTACTATTGTTTTGTGACTTTTTTAAGATGCATGTTTGTTTTGAGACTGAAATTTTTGTTCTAAAAAAGACCGTAGCTTTTTTTTTAATGTTAATTAAAATATTCTGAAAATACGGTACTGACTAAGTCACCGATTTAGGGGGAAAGGGGGGGGTATTAATCATATCGAATGGCAAACATATAAAGTTACGGTGAAGAAAGATTTTTTTTTCTCTATAACTATAGACTTTACATATTACAGTAGAGAAATTCTGTAGTGCATTACATTTTAAATAAATATTTCCTTTAACCACACTATCAATTTAATTCGTTCTAAAGATAATAAATTGACAGGATATCCGCAGTACTATGTATAACTCTCAGAACTAGTTCTATTATATTTTCTGTAGTAATTGAAAAAAAACGTATTAGAAATAAATATTTTCGTAATTTTGCTGCGTAATTATTTGACTTGAATAATTATATCTCCATTAACGATTTGTCGTCTTTAACAAAACAACAAAATGTTGCAGTGCTTGAAGTATTTGCACATTGCCCTTAGTTAAATTTAATATTTCAGCATCGTTCTACATAGGTACAGGATGTGTTTGTAACAACATTTATTTTCCAGAGTAATTTAATAAATAACCTAACAGCTAAGTTAGAATAATAAAAATATACATCGTAGATATTTTTCCTCATGAAATAATTATTCTTCAAATACGATATGTTAGTTAATAAATTAAAAAAACCTGTAACTCCTTAACTACAAAAAGATAAGTCCTTTCACTTCGGAGTTCCGAATGACAATGAAAACTGAACGATAGGTGAACGGTGAACGCAAGGTGAACGCAAAGTGAACGGAACGAAGAGCGAACGCTGAACGCTTTGTGAACGGTGAACGCGAGCGCACGGTGAACGGTGAACGCAAAACAGTGAACGGAGAGCGAACGGTGAACGCACGGTGAACGAACGGTGAACGCACGCTGAACGAACGGTGAACGAACGGTGAGCGAACGGAAAAATGGGAAAGTAGAACGTTTCAGGGACTGTACGTCATGAGACGTCACAGTCTAGACGTTCCAAATGTCTCGTGCTGTTTGAAGAGGTGGATCTTAAAATTAAGTGAACAATGCACTCGCCCAACGGTCGCACCGTCAGCATATTATCGTTGATTGATTGTGTCGATTTAAATGTGTAAAAATGTAATGGTGTTTGAATGTTACTGGTGTGATCACACAAACTTGTCACGTAGGATTTTTTTTTTAATGAAACGAGGCTATTGGTGTACCTGTAACTTACATCTCTTTCATATCGTTCTCATCAAATGCATGTTTGCTTTATTCATTGGATCTCCTTTGTAATTCCTGCATTTTGGTTAATTCGGTATTATAAACAATTTATTGCATAATAGTGAGGGAGACATAAAGATTTCTTCGCAAATGAAAAATCATATTTCTCTCGGGCGTTGCCTTCGGGGAGTATGATTTTTCATGGGCGAAGAAATCTTCAAGTTGCCCTCGGGGAATATGATTTTTTATGGGCGAAGAAATCTTCATGTCTCCCTCACTATCATGCAATAAATGCAAACTGTGAACTTGTCAACTGCGAAACACACAAAAGGGTATCGCTGATATCATACAGAGTGTATCATTGCCTTGATCAGGCCCATAGGAAGCAAATTCAGAGGTTTTTTTTTTTGGGGGGGGGGGGCACAGCCATACATTTTCAGTTGACAGTTGAGGGGGCACTACTACCATAAATTTCCTGACAAGCAAAAAAAAGGTCACCAACTACCAAAAATTCCTTGACAAGCAAAAAAAAGAAGGTTATCAGACGTTTCTATCGAGGTGGCACAAGCTATAGTATCTATGTCTACTATAGTAATCTATATATCGGCAAAATTATTGGGGGCACGCCCCCCCCCCCTCCCTCGGTTCCTACGGCCATGTTGATTAAATTTAGGGTCACTAAGGAAAGAATGTTTTGACTGGATGAATGGTCTGAAAGAACATGTGTTAACTTGTCGAGTCGGTAACACAAAGATGGGGTTTGCTTATAACCAGAGTGTGTCATGGTTTGATGCAAGGTCATTTGAACGAGTTCAAGGTCATCAACGGAGAAACAACATTCCTTAACTGTCTTTCTACTGGTGAGACATTGCAAGTTGATACCCCTTACAAGATTGCTTATAACCTTAGAATGTGGCATGACCTTGACTCAAGGTCACTTCTTCCTGTTCGCAGCTCCAACGGAAGACCTACTCGTTGCTTTGCAACGAGCTCTGCTCTAGTTGAATTTTCTTTTTCTTATATGTACAATGAAGGTTAAATTCTTATCTACTTAGTACTTACTTACTTTACATGTACTTACTAATTTACTCACTAACTTTGTTATCGGCCGAGTTGCATACCAATGTTAGTTGTTCAATTGTTATAATTTGTATGTACCCCTTTTCTGTCTTACAGGTAACGTACAATCAAAATATACATTTTGACCATATGTAAACGCCCTATAAGCTATTAACACAAGCAAAATTTATCGCTGTACCATGTAAGTTTACGCAGAACACGTTGTCATGTTGTAAATTTTGAATTTACCAGGTTGTAGTAAATACAAAATTTACAACATGACAACTGAAAAGGAATTGGATACCTAGTGTAGGATTGAACTTGCATGTAGCATTAAGACATTTTATTTGTGTTGTCACATGTAATATCACTTCTACATCTACATCTACATCTACATAATACAGCGTTCCATCAAACCTGATGATTATACGCTGGCCCTCCTCAAACTTCGTTTGGGAGTAATTGTTTTCACTTTGTAGAACAAATATTCCGAAAAAAAATATTTCCTTTTTAAGTATTCCTACATTCGAAAAAAAAATCCATGTAAACTACATGTTTCTAGTGAAAAGGAAAATTTGTCCTTGAAATAAAAAAGAGTGAAATTTGTTGGGTATGCGTATGCCTGGAAGGACAAAAAACGAACAAATTAATTCCAATGCCGGTGACAGATAATTTTTATTTGAATATTTCTTTTTAGTCCATGGAGGTTGGGGTAGGTGGGGAAGTTATGGTTCCTGTACCAGATCATGTGCCGGAGGAACGAAGACGAGAAGCAGACAGTGTAATAACCCTGCCCCACGGTACGGCGGAAATAATTGTCCTGGATCCAGCACCAGTAGCACTTCTTGTAACACACACAATTGCCCAAGTAAGAAAAATCTGATTTTTCATATATTAAATGTTTTCTGAGATACTATAAATGAGAAAGATTTTTCTTTTATTATTTCTTGATATCACCCGTGTAAACTGTATTGTGTAATATTAAGTAATTGTACTTAGCCTACCACATGCAGTATTACGTACATATTTGAGAAGTTTAAAAATTGATTAGAGCGAAAACTTTTGGGGGGGGGGGATTGTTCTTCACTTTAAAGTGTTCCTACAATTAGCAAAAGTTCTGATCGAATTTGCATGAAATCAGTGTACATTAAACATACAGTATATTGTGAAAAAGGAAATCGAAACAAACGAGTATATTCGAGGGATACCTTTGTCGTTTGCAGGAGATTACTGTCATATTGTAAATTTTGAAATTACCTTTGCCAATAGTCGCCTGCGTGACGCAGTGGTAAGAGCGTTTACTCTAAAGTCACGGAGAAAGGAGTTGATCCTAACATCGTGGGTTCGAATCCACTGCAGGACATGGAGACCGGTCCTTCGGATGAGACCGTATAAACCGAGGTCCCATGTTGCAGTAGGTGTTGGCACGAAAAAGATCCCTCACTGCTCAATGGTCCTAAGTTCCGAGTATAGGAATAAATTTGCAGCCTTCCACCGGCAAGTGGTGGCGTCTCCATACGAGTGAAACATTCTCGAGATGGACGTTAAACAACAAACAAACAAAACAAACCTTTGTCAATAAATACAAAGTTTCTTTTGACTTCCAGTCGGTTAATTCAGGATTTACAATATGACATATACTACGCAAGCAGGACGGCAGGATTGATAGACAGAAAACAAATTAGACACCTATTGGTATGTCTATACTCTATAATGCTATGCAGGCGACAGAAAAAGAAATAATTTTGTTTTCTCAAAAAT
The DNA here is from genome assembly GCF_033153115.1 of Saccostrea echinata. Classification (NCBI taxonomy): domain Eukaryota; kingdom Metazoa; phylum Mollusca; class Bivalvia; order Ostreida; family Ostreidae; genus Saccostrea; species Saccostrea echinata. The sequence goes on along the minus strand of NW_026889763.1, from coordinate 3,454,341 downwards.
CGCTTTATAGTCCATGGAGGTTGGGGTAGGTGGGGAAGTTATGGTTCCTGTACCAAATCATGTGCCGGAGGAACGAAGACCAGAAGCAGACAGTGTAATAACCCTGCCCCACAGTACGGCGGAAATAATTGTCCTGGGTCCAGCAGCAGTAGTACTTCTTGTAACACACACAATTGCCCAAGTAAGATGATTCTGATTTTTAAGCATACAGTGTTTTCTCTTATAGTTAAGATTGTTTATGGCTCTGTATTTCAAAAATTAACTTGATAAAGAGCATTAAATTTTCTCTCTAATACATTTTTCTCATGAAGTTAAAGTTGATTACTACCTAATTCTATCACTTCTTGATGATAATTTGTATGTAAAGGTGATTTTTTTTTAATCTAATATGATCCATAAGGTTTATTTACTTTGAGGAAAGGAAAACGAGATGTCAAAACAATTTTATTATGATGAACAGGGCCGTAGGAAGAAATGTCCGATCCGTAAATTAGCTTTCTGTTGCATAGTATATATGTAGGACTCCAAAGTGCGCTGGGACACCAAAGCCCGATGGTCACACCAAAGTCCGATTGTCTACGCAAAACCCCAATGGCTCACATGCAGTCGCCAAAGTCCGATGGCGTGACATGCTAGAGTCCGATGTTCGGTATCAATGTTCCAAAGTGCAAAGTCGTGCCACTGGAAAGTCTAATGATTTTAGATAAATACGTATGATTAGATTGTAGATTGTATTTCTTATTAAAATACACTAACCCTAATTTCTCAAGTGGGTGCGAGGTTAACCCAAACCCCTCGGGGGGAAAGGGGGGAGGGGTTACAAGTTGAATTCTATTAAGTCGAAAAGTGTGGAACAACTGACCTAGTAGATATTTTGCATGGATGGGAGCAAGACTAACCCTGATCAGTCAAATAGTTTTCAAGGACCTACCCAAAATCTCTTTGGTGGGTGCGAGACTAACCCTATTCAATGTAAAAGGACTAACCCAAAAATCTCTCGGTTGGGTGCGTTGCTATCCCATAAGCAGTGCAGTAGGGTGCAAGTAAAATCAGACACTACAGTCAAGTGTGTGCAAGGACATTACCTAATATCTCAGGTGGGTGCAAGCACTAACCAAATTGTATGCGAAAACTTAATCCTAAATTGTTGGCTTTTGAATGCTTGACAAAGGCGTCAAAGTTTGATGTCGGAATATTGTGACGTACCTCACAAAAGTTGATTGTTTGTTTCTCCGCACTATCGGACTTTGGTTTATCAGACCATCGCACTTTAGCGCAGCTTGTTTCATAGGAAACGAACAATCGGACTTAAGCTTGACCATCTGACATTGCCGTCGATATCAACACCAGATAATCAGACTTTGGCGTCACCATGGGACTTTGGAGTCTTACATATGTATCAAATTTATGGGGGCACGACCACCCCCCCCCCCCCCCTTCACAACGGTGCTGAACGTTATATGAAGGTAATTGGTGATTTAATGAGAAAATATACATTTAGTTCATGGAAACTGGGCGGCTTGGGGTAGATGGGGATCCTGTACGGTGACTTGTGGGGGCGGTAAGAAGGACAGATCAAGGACGTGTACTAACCCCGCCCCAAAGTACCTTGGCAGAGATTGTGCCGGATCGGGTTCTAGCAGAACAGACTGTAACACGCATCATTGTCCAAGTAAGTTCTGATCTCGGCGTTTTTCTGAGGTTTTTTTTACCCCAAAAATGATGTTTTCACTACGAATTTGTATAGTTATTGGAACAGACAATGTGATTTTTTTTTTAATTATTATTATCGAAATATTTTTTATTTTGCCCAAACATTATTTTTTTCATTTCATGTTGATAAATATCAATACATGTACTTTTTTAACATTAAATTTAAGACCTGTTTTATATTGCAACCCATGAGCGTCTCAGTTTTCATTTGATGTTTTACAATGTGTACATCTCTTTTATGTTTAGTTGACGGCGGTTGGGCGGCCTGGGCAGCCTGGACCACTTGTACTGTCACGTGCGGTGGTGGCACCAAAGACAGGTCGAGAACATGCACCAACCCTAGGCCTCAGTATCTAGGTGCAGACTGTCCTGGGTCCAAAGACAGCCGAACAACCTGCAACACACATCACTGCCCCAGTGAGTTTGAGAATTTTGCTTCAGTGACCCATTTCATAAAATAATTTGAGGTTGGAGACCTGGCACTTTGCAAACTTTGATATGTTGTTAAATGAACTAACATTACATAGATGATAAAAACTTAAAATTAATGTACTTATCATTTTGAGTATCTGTAGTGTTGAGACATTTTATTTGGAAATTACTTGGGAAACTACATGTATACTTTTGTTTGATATACATTCTACATCGTAATTTTTTAAGATACAGACATATACAGATATTTAATTGCTTCCAGTTGATGGAGAATGGGCGGGATGGGGCAATTGGGGCACGTGCACTGAAACGTGTGGTGGCGGTATACAAACAAGAAGCCGCACATGTACTAATCCTGCACCACAATATGGCGGAGCCAATTGCAGGGACTTTTCCTCATCAACACAGAGGTGCAACACGCATAACTGTCCAAGTAAGCAACATTTCACCTAGTCTTATTTCGTTGGAGAAAAATATTTAAATATAAGTTGCAATTGCACTTTCTATTTATTAAAGTTGATGGAGTCTGGGCATCTTGGGGACAATGGGACACGTGCTCGGTAACGTGCGGCGGAGGAAGACAGGGACGAAAGAGAACGTGCACAAACCCTGCACCTCAATATGGCGGAGCTGCTTGTCCCGGAAGTACCGACTCCAGCCAAACCTGCAACACCAATCCTTGTCCAAGTACGTTACAAATAAAAAAAATTGCCTCATTGCATTCACAAAATATCAAATGAAAACTAATACAACTTAAACTTTTTGCCTCTTAATTGAATAATTGATTATATAATATATTAACCTTTTTGGTATCTTTAGTCATACTACATGTATATTCATTAATGTATCTATTAAGAGGCAGTCCACCGAAAAACCAGGCAATGGGTGGCACATCGCATGTCATGGATTTTAATTATTTTTTGCATGTAGACTTATTAAAGCAAGTGTTTACACATGACAACATTAAAAAAATTTTAGTGCTCCTCTAGTCCTATTTTTGGTAAATGCTTAATTTTAAGTGCAAAAAGGTCAACATAAGGGTAAAAAAAATTACTACGTTTTTATTTTGTTTTATATGTAACAGATACTCAAAAGCTGGATGTGTCGATGAATATTATTTATAGCATAGACTCTTATCTTTTATTTTATTAATGAATAAGACTCCAATTTATACTTCTTTAGAAAAAATTATATGGTCCAAATTTGAGTTAAGCAAGTAACTTTTTGAATTCAGTATCCAATTTTCATTACGTTATAAAACCCAATACATTACAAGGACAGATTTTTTTTTCTTATGTTATTATGAATACAAAGTACAAACTTTTGAATCACTCAATAAAATCAGTGGGAACAGGTATATTGAAAGAAATAAAAGGAGTCAAATTTACCTCTTTTTTTTTTTTTAATAATTTTCCCAAATGAAACCGATCCCGACCGGAATTATATAAAGAAAAAAAATACTATAATTGTAATGTTAAATTTGGCTCTTTTGTTGTAATATGAGTAAAAACTTACTTGATTTATTTTTTTAACATGTTATATAAGTGGCAGGTGCCTTTAGTTTGATAAATTTGTTAATTTTGCATTATTTTCGATCGGATTGGGATCGGTTTTTACTGTAAATTTAGAAACATTTCCTAAATTTGGCTTTTCATTTTAATTTATCAGAAAAATATGCTTGTATTTTATTTCTTTTCAGTCAGTTAACTGTTTTTAAATGAGTGTAACCATAGATTCAAATTTATATATTATTTAAATTACTAATGTCTTTTACGTACATGAAGATTACATGTAAAACATCTGATTGAATTCTTAATAGATACTCGGTATTTTAAAAAAAAAGTATTTGTATATGCATTATGCAACAAATGAGAGCAGACAGCTTTCTAGCCTTATTATTTATCTTATTTCCAAGTAAAATTTCTTTTTTATTTCCTCAGGAATTAAAGAGTAAATTCTATCAGTGGCGAAATTAAATTTGCCTAAATACAGGAAATATTTTTATGTGTACAGTCTCGACTTTATCCAAGTTTTTTCTTACCTGTCATCTGTAAAGCCTTTTCCTCTTTTACAAAATTTGATTTTATATAAATAAAAAAATAAGTTCTTTCATATATAGTATCATTATTCAAGAGCCGATAAATCGCAAGCAAAAAGCAGGGGGAGGGGGGGGGGTCATGACATCATTATTTTTAAAAATTGGTTTCATGAACGTGAAAACATTTAAGAATTGGCCAACATAGTCACATGTTTAAACTCCATATTAAATGTGAGTGTGTGATTGTTTCAATCGCCAAATTAAAAAAATAAATAAGTAAAATAAGAAAAAAAAACCGAAATGTTTCACTAAACCATCTTCCGTTTTAGTGCCAAATTATAGTGGGGAGTTCAACAGTAGTTTAACTCAATAAATATATTTTTATAACTTATTTTTCAGGTTTTTTTTTCTTCTCATTTTTAATCGTACTTCGGATTGTTTATTTTGATTTGGCTGCATAGATAAATATATTTAAGTTTTTACAAATATCATGAAGTAAACATCTCAACTTCGTTGAATTAAGTGTTGCGTAAATCTAAAACATTCATCATTGATTCCCAATTTTATAAGAAATGTTCATGATAAACACTTCATTAATTATTTTTACGCATATCCTAGTAAATCAGTTTTAAAAAATAGTTCTCAGACATGTATAAAATTACTTATCAAAACGTCATCTAGCTGAGACGCCGCCCGTGTATAAAATACATTTTGATATTAAAATATTATTTAACATTTAGAATAATGCACTCTGAAGAGTAATTAAACAGAAAAAGAGAAATCATTTTTTTAAAAAGCTTTTTCTTTACACTTTTACGCAAAGAATTTACAAACTTCTCTAGAAACTTGTAACTATTTCATTGTGACGCAATATTAGTCAGGTATATGACGTCACTGATACATCAATGGAAACGTGGATTTAACCTGATAACAGAGCCAATTTTAATCTAAATATTACGTCTGGAGGCGAAAATGAATTATATTTTGAAAATGAATTATTTAGTTTTTTGTTTAATTATTTTCTTTAGTGTATCGATTCTAAATATTTCACTAGGATTCTGATAAAAAGGTGTTGAGCAGATTTACCGATGCCACGGGAGATAACTCTTGCATCGCAAAATTTTATAAAAACGTCCTTATATTTTGCCAGAAAACTACTATCAAAAGTGTTTTTCCCACCGATTTTATTTTTTAAACAAAAAGTTGAAATATTTCTAGATTTAGTCAAGTGTGAATTATAGTCCTGTTAAAAATGTATTAGAAATTACAGTTCTTTGTTTCTGACCTACATTCAATGGTTTATATAGGGGCATTCAAAAACACAAAACACAAGGATATTTTACTAAATAAACAATTATCAAACAAATCTTCAATTACATTATTCCTTTTGGGCTACATTGATATTGTTTTTAATAAAATATCAAATATTCCTCACATTCGATGTGCCGCCTATTAATACAATACTGCCTGGTTTTTCGGTGGACTGCCTCTTAATATCAGTTAAAATGTAGAGTGATTTTTTAGTCTTGTCAATTTGAGATGAGACAAAATCTACAAGAATTACGACATGTACAACTTTCAAGATAATTATTTGGTTTTTCTTCATTTTTTATGAGAAATGGAAATATTAATGATTATATAAGGCAAAGAATTGTGTAAATTTAACAAGAATTTTATCATTACTAGTTGATGGAGCTTGGGCGAATTGGGGATCATGGAAGACTTGTTCTGTTACTTGTGGAGGAGGAACTCAGAGTCGTGACAGGACGTGCACAAACCCGACCCCTCAACATGGCGGCGCCTCGTGTCCAGGACTAAGCACAAGCTCCCAGGACTGTAACACTCAAGTCTGCATAAGTAAGTCATTGCTTGGATATCAAAAGTAAAACTGATAAACTTTCAAATTTGATATAGAAATTGATGTAAATTGGATGCTTTTTACCAAATGCTTTAAAAAAAACACATTAAAATTGACAACTTTGAATGAAAATAATGTAGGATGTTGACCTCCAATATGGCAGTTAACCGGAAATAACTCTTCCAAAACTGGCATCTTTTGAAAACTATATTATTCTGTGTTACATTTTAATCATTGACCTTCTCGGATGTTTTGTCTATTTGACCATTCATCTGAATAGTTTATAACTATGAATGTAATAGTTGACGGTGCCTGGACCAACTGGTCACAATGGGGAAGTTGTAGCAAGAGTTGTGGCGGAGGTAGAAGGTCAAGATCTAGGACATGTGATAACCCGAAGCCTGCCAATGGCGGAAAAGAGTGTAGCGGAGACTCCGGAGACTTTGGAGACTGTAACCCAGACGACTGCCCTACTGTTCCTGCGGGCACCTATCAACAAGTGAGTAAATATTAGCAATAGCTTTTGTATAGGAACTCTTTAGTATTGGAGATACAATCTGAGCGCAACATCCTGGAAATGACTGGAATAGTTGATTTTGTTGGAAGAAGGAAGTGTGAGTAAAAAAAGCAAGAGATTTATCACGTACATATCACGTACACTCGATTTGACAAAAGTTAAAGATGAGTTGTGAGTATTGTATGAGGTTATAATGTTTGTGAATTCGAGAATATTGTAACCCCAAAACTCGCGAGAATTGGGCTATATCAAACTTCCACGAAAAAAGAGCCCACTCAAGGAAAGTTACTCTTTAGTCGCGATAAAAATTCTCACCTACTTGTTCTATGGCCTAATGCTAAAATCACCTAAACAAATATCAATTAATGTTAAATTTTTAAAAAAAAAGAAGTCAAAGGATTTGACTCTTTTGGACGTATTTTATTTTTTTTCTTGTTATATTGATATTTTTATAATTGAATTAGTAAAAAATTACAATCACTGTAAATACTGTTTGTAGCTGTGTCCCACTGGCTTTTTTACTTGTCAATCGGGATCGATGACGTGCATCCAGAAAGCGTTCGTGTGTGATTGTTCAAACGATTGTGATGATGGCAGCGATGAAACCACCGGCTACGCCGGGTGTACTAACGTGGAGGCTTGTATGGGAGGAGCGGGTAAGTGGGAGGTGGTAATTATTGAGTATGATGAGAATGTCGATGAGATTGATTACAATGATGATGATGATAATTAGGACAATGTTTGATGAGAATTATAAAAGGGAGTGTTTAATTACGCTGATTTTAAAATCAGTGACGATCAAGTTTGACAGTGTTTGACAGTGTTATTTAAAAACAGTAGAAAAGAAAACCATCAGCTTCCATTTATCTCAAATATTCAGTTAAGCAATGCTTTTCTTTAGAACAACTTACTGCTCAAAAGGATAATTTTATGAGGAAAAAAAATTTAGTTTTTGACATGAACCATAAGTCAGCTTCCATAAGACCATCCCTAGATCACTTCTATTGCAGAGTTACATGATATAATCCTATACAGTCACGTTATACTGTATCAAATGATATATTTCTGTCAGTTTGTCATTCGCATGACAAAATTTAACTTTTGAACTTAAAATTTGATATTATTTTAATTATCAAAATGTCATTTTCGTTTTTTTTTTTTCAGGATTTAATCTGGCTTCTTATATACTGATTATGACATCACTGGTCATCTCGGTCTTCCTGACGCTTTGAGGTAGATATTAAACAAGAAGTCTAGTATCCAGAATCACCAAAGAGAAACACATCTTTATCCCGACATTACATAGACATTCACTACGTTCTTCATAAGCTCTATTAAACCGTAATACTAATAAGGTTAAAGTTGTTGACAAAAGTTGTTTTTTTCTTTGATAGCTTTATATTAATATTGTTAATTTTTACATGTCTAAGTTACTTTCTTATCATTGGTGATGTTAAATCTTTCCCGTGATTTGTGTTGTTTTTCAATAAAAGCACGTTGTTTGCCGTGTTTGTTTTGTATGTGTGTTGTTATCTAGACGATTCGGAAAAATCAAATGTTTTTAGCATCCATAGACGACAACTCCCCTAAGAAACTGGTCCGCACTGCTCCTTGTGAGACTTTGCGGATCACAAACCCTTAGCTTGGGAAAGATGAGAAATACGTTTTATATAATAATCATGGTATTTTCTTTAAATAATTCTCTTTTTCAATAGATACTGCTTCCAAACATTGTTCCCACTGACATTTCTTGGTTAACCCTATAAGAGATTATTATTAATCTGTTGTTAATGTATTAACAGATCTCCACTTGCCTGAATAAAAATGGATCAATATCAATTAAGATTATTAGGCATTTTAATCCCTTTTTGGCACATTTTCTAGAGTAAAGAAAGGTGACAGGTCTAAATATCTTCGACTTTGCATATTTATAGACTGAACTCGTCGAGTGATTAATGGTGAAACGTGAGGTATATAAGGTTAATCGCTAAGAAAGAACTAGCTTGTAGTAGATTTAAATGTCTTTGTACTTTAAACCTCTTTTCTCAATACTAGATTAATCTAATGGTTGGTTTGCAAATAATTTGAAAAATTTATTTTTCAGTGGTACAATATATTATTTCATAGAGATCTGGTTCTAAATTTACTTACAGGAAGATAGTTTTAAAAAATACTGATCGAGGGATTTTGGCACGGAGTCAGTTACTGCTTTCACAGATTTTTTTTTTTTTTTTTTTTTTTTTTTTTTTTTTGCAATTTTTCTGCCTAAAACTATAAATTTACATCTATAGTGACTGTCTCATATGGGCATTCTTCTGAGAAGTGATAGCGCAAGGTTATTTGTAATTTGGCTGATTCTTAGAAGATGTTACCTTTTTCGTTTCCTCTAATAAGCATGTAATTACTTGATTTTAGAAAGTTTTGTTTTATCTGTATAGAACACACAGAAAATTTATAACTTAAGGTAAAAAACTGTGTTCACGTAATACACGTTACCAAGTGTCATGTTAGAGAGAATTGAAACCTGTAATACAGATCCTTCTCCATTGATCATGTCAAACTAGTACCTGTTGAGCGACCAAAAAAAAAAACCAAACAAAAAACAAAAAATGGCATCGTATGATGAAAATTGCATGTACCAAAAACGGAAGATTCTGACCAATTCTTTAGATATACCATGGATATTTCAAAAAGAATCTTGTATGTTCAAAGTGAAAAAAAATTCCCAAAATCAAATTGTATTTGTGCCCCCTTATCACAGCTCATGACCAAGATGAGTTTTTTTTTCTCATTTTTTTCGAAAGTACGTCATATACCCAAGTCCAAGGTCATGAAATAAAAATAATGGTACCCAAAGAAAGGACTTGTCCCAAGAAATACACGAGTGAAGTTTGAAATCATTATATAGCATCAACCATTCAGAATTATTGCCTAGGTTAAAGTTTTTCTAAAGAAGGTCAAACTCCAAGGTCAAGGTTATGAGGTGAAAAATAGTTTTACCAAAGAAAGGTGTCGTCACTAGGAAACACGAAGCCCTAGCACCAACCGTTGAGAAGTTATTGCCTAGATTAAAAATTTCCAAAAGAAGGTCAAACTTCAAATTCAAGGTTATGAGGTCAAAACCAGTTTTATTATGGGGAAGTAAATGCAAAACATACACTATATATACATATACAACACCATATAGAAGTCACATTTCTGTGAAAGTCCTGGGAAGTGAAAATAATACATGTAAATTCCAAGGTGCATTTCGATGTGTCCAAAAACATGAATTATCATTACGTACGCAATTTTTACTCCCTATCTCTCTGTATATATATATATATATATATATATATATATATATATATATATATTTATTTACATTTGCAAATATTTTTCTTAGATGAACCTATTGAAAAGAAAATATGTTCAATTCTGTATGAACTTATTAGGGGGTCAGAGGTCATGGCGTGACCGAATCACACAGCGAGATAATATCTTGTCTACATATTTCTGTCACGGTGACACTGGTTTCGGAACTTCTAGTTCTAAGCCGTTAAAGCGATGAAAAAGATAAAATTATTGAAACATATATGTTTTTTTCGTTCAACAAATGATCATTAGTTCTTTCTTCGGTGTGAAGAATGTGTTTAATTAGTAAAAAATCACGCTTACCTTTTTAACCCGAATTCCTCTGAAGGTATGTAAACTGAAGACGATACCACCGCTTTTGACTTCATATATTTAGAACTCATACAATAAAAGTAAGATTATTCTCAGTAGCGATCATGGTTTTTTTCATTATGAACAGATATTTCCTGAACTGGACTGCTGAACATCAATGTAAGTATTCAAATCTTGGAGCGAGGCGAACTCTCACGACCAAACAGCTTCTAGGTCATTGCGCGTCACAACATAGCAATACGGCGGGCCGTTCGTGTAATAAATGCAGTTCTTTTCAGAATTTTCGTCTCAAATGTAAATAAAAGTAATAAACAACAATGTTAAAAAGTTCACTGGGAAATGAACTTGGTTGGTACGTGATCAAATCTTCTGAGAAGCCCTTCGGGCTTCACAGGATTTGATCACGTGACCAACCAAGTTCATTTCCCAGAGAACTTTTTAACATTGTTGTTTATTTCTTAAATATATATATATATATATATATATATATATATATATATATATATATATATATATATATATATATATATATTTGAATTGATGTTTTAAGATTTACTGTTCGCACCTTTGCTATCGAAGTGTGACGATCCGCTCCTCTTTCTCCCAAGTTTCACCTTTGGGTGAAAAGAGGAGCGGATCGTCACCCTTGCCTATACCTTAAAGAGCATTAAAAAGAAGGATAATGAAGAGAGACTTGGAGAAAAACGATATGTTAACAGTGATGATCAAATGGTCTATTCACGCAAAATTTTTGCCATTAAATTACTTTATGCTGATAATCTGAAAAGCTACTAGATTGGATCCGTATAGCCAGGCCCGTAGAACGCGGGGGGGGGGGGGGGGGGGGGGAAGGGTCTGCCCCCCACTTTTTCTGACTATAGTATTTTGCTATAGTAAATCTTCCTTTAGATGCTGGTTGCCCTCCCCACTCTTTGATGTTGCAAGGTCGAGCACTGGCAAATTCCAGAATTTGGACAGTAAATAAGAGGTTTTTATTGCCTGTCAGGCGTATAGCACCCCCTCAAACTTCCATTCCTCCTTTTTTTTCCGCATAGAATATGTGAACAAAACTCATGAATGTTTGATTATCTGTACAAATGACAATGGCCTTAACCAATTCAAACCCTTTTTTCTTTGGTCTGTAGCGTATACCATCTGTGTAACCATTTCTATGTCAATGAAATATATAGAAAAAAAGTTTTGTAACAGATGAAAGGAAACATTAAAAGAAAAATAGTCCGTCAAACTTAAAAATAGTACCACATGTCAACTCTGCATGAGACATGTTTCATACATGTAAGACTTGTGAATTTAAAAGCTACTTAAATCTTAATTTTATCGGATCATCAGATTACAAATGCATACACATATTTTAACCCACAAAGTGCAAGAGTACTATTTAAAATTAATACATATGTACAGGTCTGTATTTGAAAAAAAGGCTACAATAACAAATTCTAATGTTATGTCGTTTTGACTTGAATTGGGGATATTCCCAAACGTCGCAATAAATGATTGTAAATTGTTCAGATATAGGAGAAAAAAATATGAAGTATGTCCAACATCAATCATTAATAAACATTTTTTTTATAAACTAATTGATTAAATTATTGTCAAAAAACAATTCGTTACGTTACATCCAAATAATAATTGATACACTCAGATTAAACGGGTTGTTGACTAATTATACATTTTCTTCGCGGCAAAGTCGGATGTTTTATCTATTCCAGTTGCACTGCAATTATGAAATGACTTATTAGATGAAATTTTGTCTGTTATGTGTATTGGAAAAGCTCAATCGTAAAGCTGAATATCCTACGGTAATAATTAATTTTGTTCTGGTCTCTTACAAGAGACTTTAATAAAGCCAGCGATCGGCACTTCCCGGGCATAGCCATACTATTGTTTTCGAGCAACATAACGATTAGTTATTATCCTTATGGAAGCTCTAAACACTGCTGAAAACTCTTTTTTAGACTTCAAGAAAATTGTATCACATAAATGTGTACTTTTACATGTGTACAGTTTATCTAGTACATGTAGTTCAATAACAACACAGGGTTCCTGTCATATTTCAGCAGGCCGAATGTTCAAAGACTTAATTAAGAGAACAGAAATCACTGGGAAAATACTCATATTTATGTACAAATATTTCCAATTACTTTATTTTGGCGTTATAAAATGTTAGAAATATTTCATTTAATTTCAAATTGTGTCATTTAGTGTTCAGTTCCATTTATTTCACATTATCAAATGACAGTTCACTCTATAATTACAAATAACTACATGTACATGTACCATTGAATTAGTAATCTTCTGTGAGAAGTGTTCATCGTACAAGATTGATACTAATCTAAAATCAAAGAGGCTAATACATGTACACCGTTTACATTAACTACTTGAATACATTCAGGAAATACCAGTATAGTTCTATAAACTGCAAAAAAAGCGAAACAAACTTTTATACCAGAAGATGAATGCAACAGATGGATTAAGGTTAATCATTTTGTTAAATTAAATAATGCAGTTTAGTCCTCGAGCACCTGCTAAGGTCGAAACTCTTTCTCTACGATCCCTCTTTTTCTTGGGCATAATTAAAATTTTACTTGGCAAATGATCTATTTCGTTTGAAAAAAAAAAATGAATGTAAACATACACATATTTTTTTGGTTGTTTGCAAACCATTTTTTTACGGTATAACGGTAAGCGAATCGTCCAAATGCTCATAAAGTAAAAAAACTAAAAGTTTCACAAACTTGTACCAATATTCAATCCCAAAAATGGATGTTTAGAAATATTCTCAAACTTTCATGGGCCTAAAAAATTAAAGGTTGGCACCGATTTGAAATCGTTTTGGCATTGAAGATTATTGCGATTATTAGGCTCAGAATAATGACGTCAACAGGTCAATCAAAGTGCGTCGTATAAAACGTTGGTACGAGTGACCCTACCTCTCAATAAAATACAAAAAGTGTGAGGGTCCAGATTGGATCAAAGGGTATGGAGAGGATTTTTTATCATTTTGATTTTCTAGTGAATTCTGAGTGATGTATTTTGATAGAGAGAATAAGTTCATATTGGAGTTAATGATATTTACTGCGATTTACTTACTTTTCGATTTCTCTTATGCATTCGGAATAATTTTTTTTCCCCATTATTCCTCCTAATGAAAAAAGGACAAGGGGATATGATATTTTTAATTCAAACTATCCAATAAATGTTGAGTACATTATATTGTCATCGGATGGAAATATCTAGTAAATTATGTGTTATTTGAATATTGTTTATTTTTTCTAAAAGCATTTCCTTTGTTAAAAATTATTATGCCATTAAAAAAAAAATATTTGGATCTTTTTGTGCATGCGTTGAAATCGGAAAATCTGGCTAGTCCCAAAGCAATTTTCAATATTTTCGTCTATATATTTGGGGAAAAAGGTGGTTCAAAAAATTAATTTGAAGGTAAAATTTTGCTTATATTTGAGGTACTAAATTAAAAATCACGAAAAAATCAATGACAGAATGAACTGATGTATGTTCTACCATTTGGAGAAAAATATATCGCAGGAAATCCAACTTTATACTCAAGACAGCGAGGGAAAATACAGTGAATATTTAACAACAAAATCCATGCATTATTTCTTCAACTAAATTTGCAAAGGAAGTCGACATTGTTTCATTTAGCACTTCATCATGTTGACTTGATGCAAATCTTATATTTTGAAAGAACATGGCGGATCTTTTTCGACAAATCGATTTTTAAAATTAAAATCCTGGATTTGCAACTGGATATTATTACATGTACTAATGGTTACAGTGAAGAGAACATTGATGCTGACAAATATTAAAGAAAGATTGTTGGATTTATCAATACACGTACAACTGTTCCACAAAGTAGACTGAACTGTATGCGCCAAGTTTGAATGACATTTTCTACAGTGTGGATTTGAACTGAATGCGTCAAGTTACGAGTAATTTGGAAAAATAGTTTTTTCTTACAAGTGGACGAGAAATGAATGTTTAAAGTTTTGTATATTAATTGTTGAAATTCTGATGATCTATCTTCGGTGAATGGATCTTGGTCCCGTGACTATGATATCTATAATGAAGGGAGGGAGTTAATTGTATACATACATTTTTTTCCTTAATTTTCAAAGATATATATATATATTTATGAGAATTTATAAATAAATCTTGAAGATGGGTATTCCCCTTTTCTTCTCCATTTCCTTCAACCCCTTAATTCTATATTCAAATAATTAGAGGCTTGATTGAAAATTGTTATCAACACTGAAAAAAAATCATCTTCATAAGAATTCGTGTGCTAAATATTGTTTTCAAAAGCCAATCTATTAATTTGATAAGGTTTTTCTTCCACATATCATTTCTTTATCTTAAAATTCAATTGGTCAATTATATTTCAAGGCAAAAACCAGTCCCGGACTGCAGCTCTATTGCCTTTGCAGAAATGGGGCTTCTGAAGATTAAATCGGTAGATATATTTTTACTTCATGATACATGTATCTTTAAAATGACAATACGATTGGACAAATCGTTGAAGAAACTTTAATCTGAAAAAGAGTTTATATAATTAGTTTTTAAAAAAAAAATTAAAGAGAAAATGAATTTTATATGAGGAATTAGAAAAAGAAACGTAAAAACCAGAGAAGATTTTGTGAAATGAAACACTTCTTCTTTGTACTCATAGGTATTCTACAGGGTCTTGCAATTTGCATTGGTAATAATAGCGCTCGTAGTGCAAGGTGAGTATTTTTAATTTATTTTTACAAATGGAAAAAATGCGATATTAAAAATGATAATTCTGCATATTCCTGGGAAAAAAAAAGAATTGTAATGTAATATATTATTTTTCCACTTTGCATCGTCTTTCATTTTCGCAGCAATTCTTTGCAAAAACAAATTCTGAATTCATTGAAATAAATAATTTAGAACATCGAGTCTCTGCGATCACCTGTACCTCGGGTTGGACAAAATATGGCGAAAATTGTTATCGACTCTACACGACACGGCGGCCCTGGATGGACGCCCTGAAAGCTTGTCAGACGGTTTCAAGCAGCTTGGTGGATATCGGATCTGATGGCGAACAAAATTTCGCTCACAGTGAGATTTCTTTTATGTCAGAGTATAATATGATTTGATGGTTTTGAAATGAAAGTTGTCGAATTTTCCATGCACAAAAAGGAAACAATTTTAAAAAGACATCTATTTTAAATGTACCTATGTTTTATAATGTATATGGTATGTAATGTAAATTTATACCTCCTTACTTGCAGACCTTGCGAGAGGAAATGAGTTCTGGATCAGTGGGTCAGATTCGTCTACGGAGGGTCAGTGGCTCTGGTACGGCAGTCTCCAGTCCTGGGGGTACACAAAATGGAATTCCGGTAAGTATTTTTAAAATAACCAATCAACCAGCTGTCTACATTTCGTAAAAAGACATGCAGATGAAATGCCCTGGGAGGGAGGGAGAACTCTAAGATATTGCAGAAAAAAAGCAAGAGGATTCGTTGAATTTCTAAATATGTTATTCTGGCGAATTAAGAGCCCCCCCCCCCCCGCCTTTGTGACTAAAAATATACATATTAAGATTAAAAAAATAAAATTTTTGTTGTTAGATATTTCATTTATCATTGGTCCCTCAGACCCTTAACCTCCCCCCCCCCTTTTCAAGAATCCTGGATCCGCCACTGTGTTATTACTTTTAATATGTACATTTTATAAATCTGAAATCTATGAGGATTTTTCAGGAATGTTTACTACTCTTTAATGACAGGCGAACCAAACAACGCTGGTGGTGAAGATTGCGCCAGTCTTTTAACAAGCGGGAGATGGAATGATTACCCATGTAGTCGTAGCATGGCGTACATCTGTGAACAAACAAGTAAGGAATATTCGATAGACTAATATCATCCGAGATTTCTCGACTCTTTGTCCCCCGCTTTCGCTGAAAGCGGATAGGTCTGCCTGTTCCTCTATCATTGTTTGTGTTTAACAGTTTACTTTCGTCGCCCGCGTGGCACATTGGTTAGAGCGTCTGCTCTAGAGTCGCGAAGTAAGGAGTTGATCCTTACGTCGCGGGTTCGAATCCCACCGTGGGACGTGAAGACCGGTCCTTCGGATGAGACCGTATAAACCGAGGTCCCGTGTCGCAGAAGGTGCTGGCACGAAAAAGATCCCTCACTGCTCAATGGCCGTAAGTGCCGAGTATAGGTCAAAATTTGTAGCTCTCCACCCACAAGTGGGGCGTCTCCATTTGAGTGAAAAATTATCGAGAGGGACGTTAAACAACATACAAACAAACAGTTTATTTTCTGGTCATTGTCTTAAAAAATCCTCTGATTTTGCTATCAAAGTTTACGTCATAACTTCAATTCTTTTTGTGTTTTTTCAATGACATTTTTATACTAGTATTATGTCATATGACTTAAAGGAAACTCCCGTTAATTTTGAGGGCAAGAGGTAAAAGGTCAATAACAAAAAAGTCATACATAACATAAAAAAATATATTTATATATAACACGTTTATTATGAAATCCTTACCCACAGCTGCACTGAGAGCATGTGATTCCACCTGGAGTTTCAGGAACGGTAAATGTTACAAGTTGTTCACATCTAAGGTCACGTGGTCAAATGCTCTGAAGACTTGCCAGGCCAACTCAGCTAACCTGGTAAATGTCCAAGATTCCGGCGAAAATTCCTATGTGTATGGTAAGTGCGGTGTCATGTGGTAAATTTTAATTTACTAGGTTGAGGTATTGCATTTACCCTCACCTAGTAAATTCAAAATTTACAACATGATAACGGTATTCTGTTTGTTTAAACAGTGAGGTTTTTATTCGCCAGAAAAACGATCAAAAATATTCGTACATAAAAGTCATATAAAATCGATTTATTAATGGCGATTATTCAATGATTATATATGTCCAATTTTATCGAATGCCATCTAGCTGATTTAAGTACTATATCATGGTTGATCTAGCTTAAAACTTACTTTCTCAAGAAAATACTCCTTCATTTTGCCTTTGCTCTGCTTGATAGGATTAACAAGAGGAAATCATATTTGGATGGGGGGCTTCGATGGACCAAAGGAGGGATCGTGGGCGTGGACTGGGGGTACATTCTCCTGGAGTTACACTAACTGGAATTCAGGTTAAAATTATAAAATTGTAATGTGAAATTTAATTTGTGTTTTGCCAGTTAACTACATGTATTTGATATTTTCTTCCATTGAATGGAAAAAATGAGGTCATTTAAACTTTTTTTGTCCTTATTCTTGACTGCCCTTACCATACTTGAATTTACTTTAATCGTATAAAATGTACTGTCAAAAAAGAACATGGAATATATAAAGTTATCAGTTTGGCATTTAATTTTAAAATAAACAGGTAATATTAAAATTACATATGGGCATTGCGTTATTAGTAATATTTGCGGATTGCAAGTTTTGATAATGTTAACGTTCAGATTAATAAAATCTTGTTTCACTATCTTGGTCTGTAAATCTTTTACTGTATCGATAGATGGATAATGTTATTTCAGTCAAGTACATTTACAAGATTAGTAAAATTCAAGAACAGGCCGATAAATGTCAACAGAATAGAAATTAAAGAGTGGTCCATTTCTGCCGGAGAGGTTTTTACGACATATTTTCTTTACAGGCGAGCCGAATAACTCTGGGGACGAAGATTGCGCAATGATGTATGGCAATAGTGGGAGATGGAACGATGGCAGATGTAGTGGAACATTGGCATTCATGTGCAAAAAGAACAGTGAGTACAATTAAAACCTTTTAAAGAATATAAGAACATGTGTTACATGTACAATGTATCTTGTGAGTGAGAAACTGATTGGACCTTTTCTCCAAATAGTTAAGACTCATGGATCTTGCTAAAAAAACGCCTATACATGTAGTAGAAACTGAAAGAAGCTACAGAATATTTCATTTTTATAATGATTGCCGTGTTGTTTAAAGATGACTATTGTTTTTGCTTGAACTTTTGCCAGAATCTCCTTTACATACCAACAGTGAATCTCTGGATGGCAAAAAACTCTGTATCCGATGATAAAACTATCACGATTTTTTTTTTCGGCTCTTACTATGTTAACACTTGTTCAGATGCTAAGTATACAATAAAGCTACGTCACTGTCAGTTCGATGTGACATGCGTGTAAATACATGTGTACGTGAACACCTTGTAAATGTCCTTACTGTTGACAAAATTGATATACATGTAATAAGGAATAGATATCAGAAGTAAAATGTTCAATAATTCTTTCCACAGCGCCCCCAATCAATGGAGCATGGTCTGGATTTGGGTCATACGGCTCTTGTTCTAGAACTTGCGGAGGTGGAACTAAGACAAGATCGAGGTCGTGTAATAACCCACCTCCTCAGTGGGGAGGAGATAATTGTCCTGGATCCGCCACCCAGTCTGCGTCTTGCAACACCCACAGCTGTCCAAGTAAGTCTTTAAGTATCATAATTATGTTTCTTGATTTTCTTAATCAGTTTATCCCGACAAAAATGATCGAAAAAAAGAGTTCTATTGACCAAATCTTAATTTCAGAGAAGATATGATTACATGTAGGTCCCTCGTAAGTTGTATTTTTTTTTTCCATCGTGATTAGTTTTGTTCAGTAATAGATTCTATTCTATAAATAAACACCTTAATAACTGTGGTCAAAAGTCTGCAAATTAAAATTGCACAGAATAGTAATATATTGAATTCAAATTTTGCCCACAATTTTAGTGTCAGTATCATTTTGCCAAAAAGTCAGGACTGTACATGTATCAGCAGTAATTGCCAACAAATCATATTCTTCAATTTTCCTTGGTACATGTACCATGTCATCTCCAAGGCTTGCTGGAAATTTTTCTAATCCTGGCAAGCTGACTCTGGGTTGGGGTCATCAGTGGCCTGGTCATTAAAGGGGAGGAATTTGGTGGTGAAGTGAATTCCCTAGCTAAATTTTTGGGACCCGTGTTTGAAACGTGCTCAAGTCTAGTCATTAATTTTGTTTTCTCAATTCCTGTTACACTTGGCGATACCTTCAAAGATCTTGATGATGCATATCTTTCTAAGAAACTTTAAAACGGAAGATAGCTTAGAGTGAATGAAATATTATTTCCGGTCTTTAGTTAATGGAAATTGGGCATCTTGGGGTGGATGGGGAAGTTGTTCACGAACTTGTGGAGGAGGATCAAGGTCAAGGTCACGTTCATGCTCCAATCCCGCCCCTAATTACGGAGGATCTTATTGCTCAGGAGGGTCGTCTGCTTCAACAGGATCACAGAGTTGTAACACTCATAACTGCCCGAGTAAGTGCATTCTTATATAATGGATGTATTTTGTTTAATAACGTTTTATTTCAAGGATGTTTATTTTTGGCCATTAAGGCTGATAAGTGAAAAAAACAAAACAAAACTTGATTTGCCAATCATCAACAAAATACCTCCATTTTTAAGTCGATGGTGGCTGGGCAAGTTGGACCTCTTGGGGTAGCTGCACTGTTTCTTGTGGCGGAGGAACTCAAAGGAAAACACGCACGTGTACCAATCCCAGACCTGCTTATTCAGGGAAAAACTGTCCAAACTCTGCATCAGCAACTCAGAGCTGTAACACCCATCACTGTCCGAGTAAGGCGGTTTTCTGTGTTTTTTTCAGTGATCATTTAAAAGTTAGTAAGATTGAATATATTCATGAGAAAGCAGTCGTATGTAAATAATTTTGGTCTAAACATTATGGAAGCGTTTAAATTATACATGTAATTACATTGTTAGAAGTCTTTAGTTTCTCTATTCGATTTTGCATGCCTATGAAGTTTTGGGGGTTTGGTACAATTATGTTCAATAAATATGTTTGTGATGCCTAGCAAAATTAGTTTGGAAGTGGAGGTTGAATTTCCTTCAAGAAGTTTCAGTTTTAATGACGGCTAGCATTCGCATTTATAATCTATAAACCCCCGCCCCCTCTTCCCCCAAGGCCTTTGTTGAACGTCTCGCATATTAATACATGTATACTATTTACCATCTAATGATCTTTCGGCAAAGCTCATAGACAAAGGTCGCAAACAACTGTCATCCGGCTCGTAAACTTGAGAAAATCAGAATGCCAACACCCTGCCTCATCTGGATTTGTTAACGAAATCAAATAATATTTTGCCTTTGAGAATGTTGCCTTATTCCTTTTAAGCATGAATGGCATGTTGGATAAAAAAAATATTTCTTTCATGAGTTAACTGAACTTAACTCGGTCTCTTATTTGCTTGACTCTGCCTTGGATTCGGTTTGGTTGACACAAAGTGCAATAAATTGTTCTGAATTGATATAATTTTTTATATCTATTTTAGTTAATGGTGGTTGGGCCAGCTGGGGTAGTTATGGCTCCTGCACAGTGACTTGTGGTGGAGGAACAAAGCAGAGGTCGCGCACGTGCACCAATCCCGCCCCTCAGTATAACGGAGCTCAGTGTCCCGGAAGTAGCGTGTCGTCTGCTTCTTGCAATACACATCACTGCCCAAGTAAGAAGTTTCTCAGATTGTCGTAAAACAAATTGATCTTCTCGTGACAAGAAGTTTCAATATCGGAATTTAAAGCAAAAATAATAATTTTCAAACAAACGTAACATCTTCCTAATAAATTTATATCAGTTGATGGAGGTTGGTCCTCTTGGGGCTCCTGGGCATCATGTACTGTGACCTGTGGCGGAGGAATACAATCCAGATCACGCAGCTGTAGTAATCCTACGCCACAGTATGGAGGAGCATACTGTCCAAACTTCTCATCTGGAACCCGAACGTGCAACACCCATAATTGTCCAAGTAAGTGGTGCAATTATGTCCTTTTTGTCAATAGTTAAATAAATGCATAAAATGAGATGACATGTATGAAGTAAATAAGAATTTATCTATTCGGAAATATTTATAACCATTTACATAAATTATGTATATAAAGTGTCAAAGCCTTAAGCAAAATTCGATTAACGTTTTAAGAAGCCACCTTTTGAAATAAAAAAAAGTACAGCAATGAAATACGTCATTGACGTATTTCAGACGTCATGTACAGTTCTTAACTAAAGCTAGATTTCATCACAATGCTGTTGATTACATTAGTAATTATTTGATAAAACTGTCGATAGTTGATGGTAAATGGGCAAGCTGGGGTTCGTGGGGCACGTGCACAGTAACCTGTGGTGGCGGAACACAACAAAGATCACGGACCTGCACAAACCCCGCACCTCAGTATAATGGCGCTGCCTGCCCCGGAAGTAGTACATCATCACAATCCTGCAATACTCAACACTGCCCAAGTAAGTTAATGCAATCAAGTAATCTAAAAACATTGGGCATTATTTCATATCATTGTGTATCGAGAGAAAAGTCAAGAAAATCATTCGTAAATTAAATGTACAAAATCAATGTGCATCATTTGATAAACATTTTGCAAAGCAATACTGTAACATGTTTCAATGCATTTGTGTCAAAAGTCGATGGAAGATGGTCGGGATGGGGTTCGTATGGCACATGCTCAGTCACATGTGGTGGTGGAACTCAATCTCGATCCCGATCCTGTACAAGCCCAGCTCCTCAATATGGCGGCGCTTCATGTCCTGGGTCAGGTTCCAGTTCTCGAGACTGCAATACTCAAGTCTGCATAAGTAAGTAAGACACGAGTGAGTAAAGATAAGTTTATTCCAATTTTGGCCCAGAGGGCATAACATCAAAGACAGTTTATAAAGAAAGTTAAAAAAAGATTCACAAAATAACTACAAACTACATGTTCATGTAGCAAATTTGGAAATGAGTACATATGATTTGCAAATATGGTCTTTACCAAAAGTATATGGTCTATTGTGACCTACCTCCTTTTTCTGACATTACTGGAGAGCTATAGTGTACACACTATCCGTATGCCATTTTGATGTTTTGATTTGCTTCTAATAGCATATTTTTACTATCCCTACGAATAAAAGAGATTATATTTAAAAATTTATTTGTGAGACTAGGAATCTGAGCTATATTTGACCTTTGTTACTTGTTGGTAGTACATTTTAACAAGTAAAATGCATAGTTTACACTCGGTACATGTATTTCTTCATTTAACAAATTTGACAAAAAGATTTTTTTGAATGAAGTCAAAAAAGTTTACTTTTTTCCCTTTTAGTCGATGGGGCGTGGGGAGCATGGGGTAGTTGGGGATCATGCTCAAAAACTTGTGCCGGCGGTAAAAAGTCTCGAACACGACGCTGCGACAATCCAGCACCGGCTAATGGCGGATTAGACTGCTCCGGGGGGTCGGCTGATTTCAGTGACTGTAACTCTGCCGCCTGTCCAACTGTGGCCGCAGGACAGTATCAACAGGTATAATTAACTAATCAACTAATTAGTGTCAAATTTGATTATTGAACTGAGACAAGTATACCATATTTGAAAACATAAACTTTTTTAAAATCCGCTGCATTATTTTGATTAATATTTAATTGAAACGCAGTATCCATGATTTCCAAAACGTACATTAATACTTTTTTTTGTTCTTTTATGATTTAATGTAAATTTGATGGTTTTGTTTACATCTACATAGCTTTGTCCGACTGGGTGGTTCACGTGTCAATCTGGAGGTATCACGTGCATCGATGCAGCATTCCAGTGCGACTGCTCTTCGGACTGCGATGATGGTAGCGACGAGTCGGCGACATATGCTAGCTGCACCAATGCAGAGGAATGCGCAGAAGGAGGAGCAGGTGAGGGCTATGAAGATGACGTCATAATGTGATCAGTATAAATTATGATGATGTCATATATCACATGGCTTTGAGGGTGACATACCAGAATGTTTGCCCCAAGGTGACAGTAAAGTCCTGGAGTGTTATGTCACCCGATGCCGAAGACAGAGGGGCAAACATTCTGGTATAGTCACCCGAAAAGTCATGTGGTATATGTTATATAACATTTTTGAATTAAAAAATGGTCTAGAATTGTTTAAGTTTAGGCAAATCATCCAAAAATTATTTCATGACGTTAGGAATTGCGCTCCGTTGTTTACGTTTACTTAGCAACCGACGTCATTAAATCTCGAACCCGAGCTACAAATGCGTAACATAAAGACACGTGAAAGTGATCGAGAGGGTGTTATAACTGTTTCCGTCGGGTGATATAACTGTTTGCGGGCGTGTGACATAACTGTTTCCGGTGTGATTCAGCATTCTTCAGGGTTTATAGTGAAACTTATTACATTTGTGATATAATAGGAAAACTCATTCAAAAATGTTGTATAAGGATCTAAATGATAATGCGTCATCTTCATGATATCATCAAAAGATAAATGATGAAAAATTAATATACGATTTTAATAACTACCTTAAGATTATGAAACATTAATAAGGATAATAAGCTTGATAAACCGTTTTTGATAAATGATAATTTTAGAGATTTTGGTCAGTTTTTTTTAATTTGTTTTGTTGATTAAGTGATAAATGATGTGCAAGTATTTTAAAATTGACGATGATGACTTTTTTGTCTTTTAGGTCAATTTGGAATTTCTGTACCACTTATACTCGGAACTTTCCTGTGCAGTATCGTTGCTTTATTTAGATATCCCTAGCCAATAAAACACTGGCTTTATTTACAATTACTTTCTTGAAAATCATTATTGATTTTACCATATTCACGCCATTACATAACTAGTAGAGAACGCTGCCGCCTCCTCTTACAATATCTACATAGCATAAATTTATAAGAAGAATATAAAAATGTACATTAAAATGAATATTGTGCAATGTCAGGATACATGATTGCCTTTGATGTTTTCAATACCTTCCAAAAATTTGACAATGTACATGTGACCTTAAGAAAATAAAGGTTTTAATTAATAATGAAAAGTTCAAAGTTGATTCATTTCATTTGTTTTGAACCAAACTTACATTTTTTTATTCACTTGTATTTCAATATATGTTTAAATGTTTGTAAGAATCTATATATAACATTTTTATTATTTGCTTTTATCTTGTTAAATACTGTTATATTATATATTTGTTTATTAATACATGTACTGTGTGCTTACTAACCTATGACAGAAATTTTATTTGTGTAAAATAAAATTGCCATGTTTTCCGATACAGAAAACTTTATTTTTCCTTAAGATACATGTGTCTGATAAATTTCAGTTTCTTCCTTCATGTCCTTTGCTTAAATAACATCCGTAAATGATCAAATACTATACATAAAGATTTGGAAGAAAAATATTAACTAGGTTACATGTATCTCTCTCTCTCTAGGTGTGTTTGTGTGAAGGAAGAGGGGGGAGGGGTAGAATCACTGCTGGAAACTTTTTGCCAAGTGTATTTATGAATAAATTTAGGTTAAGCATAATTAACTTCAGGAGAACTTTTAAGTCGCATTCTATATTGCTACATGTACGATAGTTTTCATAAACAGTATAGGAAACGCCATCCAGGTAACGTATCAGAGTATGTCTACAATTAAACGTTTGAAATTTTTTTTTTATTTGCTTGTTGCTTAAAAGTTATAAAAGTAATGTGGAACTCAATGATCACAGATATTTTTGGGAGAAAACATTAAATTCCCTGTGATCGACTTTTCACCTGCTTCGTTGACCTTGACAACCACCCCCTACCGTGTTAGTCATTGCTCAATGACGTCAAACATTTCATTGTTAAAGCAGCCAGTTGTGGTGAAACGTTACAGGAGAAACCTCCCCCCCCCCGTAATATATGTAGTCCACGGGAGTCGGCAGTTTTATCCATAACGCAACGTAAACAACAACCAGTGAGCTTCGCGAGCGTAGCGAGCGAATTCAGCGACAGGAATGCAACGCGTTTTTGGTGAAGTCTGCTCTGATGCTTTATTTAATAAAACTAACAACAACACGCGGTATAATTTATGTCAGTCGATGTTTGAGTTTCTAACCTGATTTATGGTCCGACTAAACTCGCAATTGCCGTACTAGACGCTTAAATCGTTAAAACGTTAACGACATCTTGAAAAGAATTAGTCGCCATGAGGGTCTGCGTGACATCACACCATTCCCATTCCTGTCGCTCCGCTCGCGAAGCTCATTGGTTGTTGTTCAAATTATTTTAAGGATAAAACTGTCAACTCCTACGCGTAATCAAAGACGCGCACAATGAGTTGATGTGGTTTCACAACATTTTCGCCTTTCAGGTCCACAGGAAGCAATTCCACTTTTGGGAGGGGATACAACCAAATCTTTTCATTTTGGGTTGGCACTACCAAATAAAGGTCATCAGACCACAGGCACTTGTTTCGTTTACGAGGCACCCCTACTTATTTTTACCACAAGGTTTCTAACTTGCAGGCACCCCCCCCCCCCTTCAAGCTCGTATTTTGTTAATATATCAATCACTTTAAAACACCTACTTTAAAATGACATCGTTCCCTTGGAGAGACTTTTATCTTGTCAAATAAATCGTTTCAGACGTCTCTGGTCGACTTCTTTATTGTAAACCACTCATTTATTCCTTGAAAATTACCTCGATACATATTAAGACTTTAGATGGGATACAAACTTCCGGTTGGGGTTATAAATGAAGGATAAAACCAGAGTCCTCGGAATGGAATACTCGGAAATCTCTGTTTTATCCTACCCTCATGTACACTGTACATGTACAGACTTATTATATCTAGTCGACGTATGATCGAGTAAAAATGCATATATTGTTTATTGAAAAAAGGTTTTATTCATGGTTTTTTTCCACTTATAATACTTTGATTGAGAGTGATCTCCCGTGTAGAATTCTCTACCCAGTGAACACCAATAAAGCGTATATTACAGAGATAAACAAAAGCACGTGTACTTCTTTCAATGGGTAGAATCAACTCTACAGCAAGAAAGAAAAGCACCGGTGGCTTTGTTGGAAATTGTATTCAAGGGATAGACACTCAACAGATCATTTTTTACCGTAGCTATCATGGCCATAGGAACCGGGGGGCACGGGAGGGGGGCGTGCCCCCCCCCCCCCCAATAAATTTGCCGATATATAGAGTACTATAGAAAACATAGAAATTATATATGCTTGTGCCCCCTCAATAAAAACGTCTGATGACCTTTTTCTTCCTTGTCAAGGAATTTTTGGTGGTTGATAGTGCCTCCTCAACTGAAAATGTATGGCTGTGCCTCCCTCCCCCCAAACTGATATTGCTTCCTACAGGTCTGGTAATGTTAGGAAAGGCAAAGATGTGACAAATGCTGAGAAAAGTTTCTAGGTCTTGTGAAGGAGGCGCTATACGAATCAACAATAAAGAACGGTGTTGGTTTATCTGTGTCTTGTTTCTATATTTGCATTTTCAGCCAAAATATCTAGATGTCATAGGAAGTGTGGATACAATAATGTATATAATGCATAAACTTTATTAAATAAATGAGTTTTGGAGAAATCTGACGGTGAAAAATTGTGTAAGTCCATTTTATTAACATTTACATAGGAATTGCATTGAGAATTGTTGATTTGACAAAATCTAAAAATGAAGGGTGGCTTGGTGGGTTAAATGTACCAGAATTTTAATATGTTTAGTACCAATATTACGTCTACTCAAGAGGTCTTGAAAGATTCTATAAGAAAGCCAGAAACCTTGCCAATGTCCTGAAGCGTCAAACACAGCTCTGCTGCTGGTTCGCGTAACGATACCTTTAAACCTATTACTAAGCTTACGATCGTTAGGTAATTAAGGTTCAAAAATCATTGTAAGTTATGGGTCAATCTAAATGCTACTGCTGTAGCTGATTTGAAGATCATCTCATTTTTATTACATTGGTTACATGGGTGTGGCTTTGTTTACAAGCGGTTGCAAAATTCTGGATATTTTTGTAAGCATAATATTATGCTTCTTACATAAATTAAACTCACGATGCTCATCAATAGAAAAGTTATAAACCAAACTAGTCCTGGCAAGAAAAATCGTTTTGTCTAGAAATCGATATATCATGAAAAAGTTCTGTTGACGGAGGATGATAATATCAAATAGTAAAGGAAAATTCAAAATTCATCCTATGTGTATTTTTTTCTATTTATTTATTTATTTTTGTATGGAAATTAGTACATCCTATGCAAACATGTAATTCTTGCAAATTTCTTTTACGTAGATATCCATTTTTCGTTGTACAGAAATCTTTTTCTGAACATTATTTCACGACTATTTGACCTACCCTCATTTTTCGACCTAAATCAGACAAGGCATATTATCTTGTAATCTGCTTGAACCCGGTCAAGAATATTTTGAGAAGTTTAGAATATTTGAAAGTTTAAATCCTCCCCAGGACATTCTCCTTACAGTAATACATTTATTTTGTGCTAATATTTAACTAATCACTCAATTTAAGTACAGATAGGTCAACGGCTAATCATTAAAACACATTGCGCACATATCAAAATGACACAACGTACTTGTGCATCTTTATGAAAACCAAACTATTGAATCTCTAATTGTTCAGTTTTGAAATTTTTTTGCTTCTGAATTATTTCAATTTTATGAACTCATGAGTTCGTAAACCGTTAGAAAAACAGGATCGGCATGTTTTCTTAAGTTATTGGGCCACCTGTTGAGGTTGAAATATTTTCTACTATTTATATATCTTCCTCTTACAATCTTAATCTGTTTAAAGGATCATTGTTCTTAATAGCGTGCGCGTGTACTGATCTTACCTTAAGCTTCGAGGACTTTCGTAATTTTAATATTTTGACCCGAAATTGGACCAAGGACATCCCTGTATAAATTAATTGTATCTGTTTTTATTTTTTCGATTGAGGTTTTTTTTTTGTTTTTTGTTTTTTGTTTTTTTTTTTTTAAATGGGAGGTGGGGATGGGGGTCTGTATTATTTATTGATTTATTTTTTTTTTTAATTTGAATTTTTATATTTGTTTTTAATTTGTTTGTTTATGTTTTTGTTTGTTTTGTTTTTTGTTTGTTTGTATGTTTGTTTTTGTTTTGTTTTGTTTTGTTTTTTTTTTTTGTTTTTTGGTATTTTACTAATTGCATGTTTTACCTTCCGCAACAATGAAAATTCAACATTAACCATCCGAAATTTTTTTTTATTGTAAAAATAAGATGATCACATTTAACTAGAAATTCTCTAAATATTCCTCAATATCGATTGTATCACAAACGTAAGAAGAGAGGGGATTGTCTTTAAAAAATGTCTTACTTTCGTTGCACGTTAAGAATGACAATAAAAAATGAATATGACTACAACGGAATAACGCGGAAATTTTTACTATAGACTATACACGAATACGTTGATATATCTACATGTACATATACTATAATTAACTGCACGTGCATGTACTATATCTACAGACTGTTTCTTCTCTAAGTTTACACAAAGCATTAAAAATTTTATTCGTTGACATAAATCTTAAATATTTCGTACTTTATCCTTCATTCAATGCTTTTAAAATGAAACTATGAAAATTAGAACCTGTGTTTAAAAGCTATGGTTATAGAGCAGATTTTTTGGATTGAATTTCCTGTAATTGATTATGTTGGAGATTATACTCGAACAATGTAATGCCGTTTCTCTTTCTTTTATCACTTTTTGGACAAGTAATACACAAGTAATTACAAGAGTAAATCCGATGGCATGTTTTTATTGGGATGCACCTAAACTATAGGACTTAAGGTGTAATGATCTTGCGTTCGAATCGGCGATAATGCAATTTAACTCTTATATCCTTAATCCGTTAAGATGTAATGCAAATACTGTTTTGATGGCATTCACAGATTACTTATACCCATATATACACTGAAAAATAAAATATTCATCAACCCCAGCACTGGGTCTGATTTGAGACGTGTGAAGATTTCTGAAGAAAACGATGGTAATTTTTTTTTATCTTTATGTTTTTTTGTTTTTTTTTATTTTTTTTAAAGTAATAAGCAGATGTTAATAATAATAATAATGATAACAATAATATAATAGTCAGCTAGGTGAGATCAAAATGTGCAAATACTAGTAGCTGGCAACATAAAATTATTGGGAAGGGGGGGGGGGCATTTCTCCTAATTCCTGTTTCTTCTAATTCTTCTTCTTCTTTATCATAAATTTTAAAGTGAAAATTCAGGTCCTGAGATACTAATTAAGGCAGACATATAAAGAATGATTTGGTGCACAAGGAAATAACCACACTTTATTAATATTCGGTGGAATTAATAGGAAATAGTTCAAATCGATCATCATTGTTAAATTTTTCAGGTTTTCTACAGGATCGGGCGCCTTGCCATCTTTATCATTTCTTTTCTTATTCAGGGTAAGTTATTAATGTTGCTACATTTCTTTAATTTTAAGAATTTTTTATAAAATATATCTAAGAAATTATAAAAAAATAAAACTTTCATCTTTTTCTTTCAATTAATACAACATGAATGGAAAGAAAAATTTTTCTGGAAAACTTTCTCGAAACATTTTCATAAATGGCATTAAGTAGACCATAATTTATTACATATGTTCTTTTAATCGCATCTTTTTTTTTCTCTCATCAAGTTCAAGATCATTAATTCACCCAAACCAAAATATTGGTACATGGGGTTCATTAATAACATATATACATTATATACAAACTGGTCAGAGGTACATATAAAAAACAAAAAGAACAAAAAAAAAAAAAAAAAAAAAAAAAAAAAAAAAAAAAAAAAAAAAACATGACAGATTGAAAAATGAAAAAGAAATAAATAAATAAGAGAGGAGAAAACATATCAAGGAGGACAGACAGCATCATAAATTTGTAGGATAAACATATATAGTTTTTTCAACATTTTTTTCGTTTTTAGTTAAATTGACATTAGTTCCATGAATTTAATAACATTCGGTCTGTGGGAATAATAATTGCATAGGTATTTTTTTCTTACATTAGCTAAAGTTTTACATTCTAATATATAATGAAATTCATCAGCAGTTTGAGTATTATTACAAAGTGTACAGATTCTATCACACAGTGGTATACCATGCCATCTTCCAGTCTCAATTCGCAGATGATGACCAAGTTACTTACAATAATTTAACTGTCGACCGCCTAAAGATCAAGTAATAATATCATCTGTTTTCATGATCGTAAGAAGACTGAAAGACATATTAATAGCATCTTTTTAAGTACATATAATTCATTGTTTTCTTAAATCATGAAAATAACAACCAGATCTATGTTTTATATATATATATATGTTAACGTTAAATGAACAAGTTTAGCCACATAAATTAATTTTCATTCAAAGTTTCTCCATAATGTCCACATACAGTGATAAAAAATGTATAGCATTATAAGTATGATGGCAAAAAGAAGAAAATTGAACATCATAGAAAGTCTACAAGTTTTTACATGTAATATTTTAGAGATTTGATATATGCACCAGAATATACCGATTCTTACGTCAATTTTTTTTTATAGGTAACATCCGTCCTTAATCTGGTATTCATGTGTTTTTAAAAAGTTTCTCACGATTCTTCTGTCCAATTATTATAGATCTTTATATCAGATACTTGGTCGAAAGAAAGTTTTAAATCTGCTCAAGGTCATACACATTTATATAGAGATTAAAGTTCAAAAGAGAATTCGTATGATATTGGATTTCGCCAAAATATCTTTTTTTAATGGAATTCAGAGCACAGGGTGTCTGCCGTAACCTGCAGCTCGGGATGGACGAAGTATGGCGAGAACTGCTACAGACTATACACAACCAAAAGACCTTGGATGGATGCTCTTAAAGCTTGTCAGTCCGTGGGCAGTAGTTTAGTAGATGTCGGATCTGACGGCGAACAAACATTTGTACACAGTAAGAAACATTTTTTATGCCTACTCCGATATTTCAATGAATATGCAGTCCATCAAAATCCGTTTTTATGATATAACCTCGGGAGTAAATCACCATGACTTTAAAATGTACCAGATAGAGGATATTCATTTTTAGAGCGAAATTTTAAAAATCAAAGCCAAGTTTAACCTGTGTGCCTCATTTCAGATCTCGCCAACGGAAATGAGTTCTGGATCAGTGGGTCAGATGCGTCCACGGAGGGTCAGTGGCTCTGGTACGGCAGTATCCAGTCCTGGACATATACAAAATGGAATTCGGGTCAGTATTCCCGGAACAAATCAATTTTTCAATCAAATTTTTGTCTGTAAACCCAGTGCTGGAGTTTTTAATTTTTCAATTTCTTGCAAAAACACGAGTGAAGAATTTGTCTCTTAATATTGCACACCTAATTAATAGGACAAAAAATGTTGCGTCTTTGATTTTTTTTTTTACATAAATCAATTTTTTTCCGCCAATGGAACTAACCAGCTCTCGAATCTGTTATCGGAAAAATAGAAAGGTAAAATGAAAGTCAATTTAAAATAGTTGATTTTTTTTAATCTTTCATGTAAATAGGATAAAAGTTAAAGTATTTTATAATATAATATATATGGGAGATCAAATATTCAATTAGTACTATGAAAAGATAATTGACCACAAATATCGTATATTGAAGAATAGACCTGAAATTATTTATTTCAAATCATTCAATCCCAGTTTATTTTTCTTAATGATACATGTTCTACAAAAGGGGAGGGGCTTTCATATGTCAGATGAATATGAGTACATGTTCCACTGACTACTTATCTATAAATCGCAAGTCTTCATGCAAGGGACGAATATTAAATGAAAATCTTGTTTACATGTATATAAATGTGAAGAATACAGACTGAAGTGTAATCATGTAGTATATATTGAAATCATGATGCAAATAAAGTCATTGTATTTTTGAAAATTTATTTTCAGGTGAGCCAAATGATTCCGGCGGGGAGGACTGTGCAAGTCTTCTTAGTGGAGGGAAATGGAACGATTACCCTTGCTCACGTGACATGGCATACATTTGTGAACAAACAAGTAGTGTATATTTTTTTTACCTTTATTCCGAATGGCTATTGATACCTGGAATTTATCTTACAATATGCTATAATTTTCATGAAATCTCGCTACAGCTGCGTTGGATTCCTGCGACTCCTCGTGGAGTTTTAGGAACGGTAAATGCTATAAACTATTCACGTCCAAGGTCACGTGGTCCAACGCCCTGAAGACGTGCCAGGCCAACTCTGCTAACCTGTTGAACGTCGAAGATTCCTCCGAAATGTCTTACGTGCGAGGTAAAATCAGAATTTTTTTATTCAGTCGTTTAATGATCATTGTTAAGTAGTCAACGTACAATGGGTAAGGTTGATATGACTTATTTTTTTGTTATTTTTTATTTAATATAAATTTTTGTTATTTCCTTTTTGATTATTTTCAATTTTTAAAATTTGTTTTCGTTTTTTTAAATGTTTTACTTTATATACTGTTTTTTCACCTGATTGAAATTCAAAATCTACTATATTTTAAATTTAAGAAAATGCTTCTTTTTGTACAGTAAAAGACAATGCCTGACTGATAGTTTTTCATAATCTTTTCTTTCAGGGTTAATGAATGGACAGGATATGTGGATGGGTGGATTTGACGGACCAAAGGAGGGATCATGGGCGTGGTCCGGAGGTACCTTTTCCTGGAGTTACACAAACTGGAAATCGGGTACATGAAAAATAAAACCTTATCTAGAATCATGATTGTTAATTTTACTTGAGATCGATTTCATGCCATATTTAAGATTTTAACATCTATGAAAGCAATAATTTATCTTTACCCTCTATCTGTGGAAGTTCAAAAAAGTACTTAATGTAACGTAAAAATAATAAATGACGCCATTACTCCAGGTGAGCCAAACAACTCAGGGGACGAAGACTGTGCTCTGATTTATGCAAGTGATGGTCAATGGAATGACGGGAAATGTAGCGGGACATTACAGTTTATGTGTAAAAAGAACAGTGAGTATTGAATAAACTACAGTAAAATACGGTTATATTGAACACGATTATACTAAATTCATGATTACATCGAAGTGTTCATCATTCCCAGTCATTTTATCACGTATTAAAATTATGGACTTCTCAGATTTAACAAATGAAATTACCTTTATAACGAATCAAATAGTTCGTCATTTGCACTTTGCGTGTTTTAGGGAACTTGAAATTGAAATCAAAATTACCTTTATTAGTAAAATAAATAAAGAAATAGTGACTGTATTGTTCTTATTTTTAATCTTTAAACAGCACCTCCAATTAATGGCGGATGGTCGGCTTATGGATCATACGGATCTTGTTCCAAAACCTGCGGGGGAGGAACGCAAACAAGGTCCAGGACATGTACAAATCCCACTCCACAATGGGGAGGTGACCAGTGTGCTGGATCCGCCACAGAATCACAGGCTTGTAACACACATTCCTGCCCAAGTGAGTATATTTTATCAGATTTAAAAAAAAGTATCAAAGTAATAAGCATCAAGATGCACTTGGGATTCTCGATGGCTTTAAACATCTCTTCAAATGTAAATTTTGGAAGATTCTTTTTATGGCCTTTAATTTGTCAATGTATCAAAACAAGGTCCAAACAGTTTGTGTTCCTCATTTTTCTTAAACATTTAATTAAAATAAAGAAGAAATTGATCAATATTTATTTATTTATTTTCCTAATATAGTTGACGGAAACTGGGGTTCTTGGGGAAATTGGCTCACTTGTTCAGTGACCTGTGGAGGTGGAACTCAGAGTAGAACGCGCACCTGCTCAAACCCCTCCCCTCAGCATAATGGAGCAGACTGCTCAGGTGCTTCCAGCAGCTCTCAGTCCTGCAATACAAATCCTTGCCCGAGTAAGTACACATTAATATGTGTAGTTTTTACATAATTTAATGATTTACTTGATTTATATTTTGCACTTCGAGCGCGTCAATTTTTGATTTTTTTTAAATGGAGATGCACATGCAATATGAACCTAAAAGTAGCATGATATGTATTCTAAAGTCGACGGAAACTGGGCAAGTTGGGGAAATTGGGACACCTGCACTGTAACCTGTGGTGGGGGAACACAGGGTAGAACACGCACCTGCTCAAACCCTGCCCCTCAGCATAATGGAGCAAATTGTGCCGGCTTTTCCAGCAGCTCTCAATCCTGCAACACTAATCCCTGCCCAAGTATGATTAATTTTATAGAAGACCTTAATGCACAGTAACTTTACTGGTAAACATGGAATTTTGTTTTTATATGAGGTGCATGAAATGAAACAAAAAATACAAGAACTTCCAACATCTCTCATCTACAGTCGACGGAAATTGGGCTAATTGGGGAAACTGGGATACTTGTACAGTGACTTGTGGCGGTGGAACCCAAGGGAGAACGCGTACCTGTACAAACCCCACCCCACAATATAATGGGGCAGACTGCTCAGGATCCTCCAGCAGTTCCCAAACCTGCAACACAAATCCTTGTCCAAGTAAATACGAGTCTTTCTGTGCAGTTTTTTTTTTTTACTGTAGATAACTTCTTATTTGCGAGAACTTTATTTCTGTGTAATTACCAGACACCACCTTGACTCGAAAATTTTATTCTCGGGTTTATTTGTATTATTAAAGCTAATATATGGCAAAATAAAAATTGTAAAGAAAATCGTAAAAAAAAAAATTGCGCCACGAATATTTGGCGATCTACAGTATCTAATATACACGCATGTAAATATTATATTTTTATTATTATATTGTTTACTCAATATATTCATTATGCAAACGTTTGAAACAATTTCGTTTTAAAACCCAACAGTTGACGGTAATTGGGCATCATGGGGTAACTGGGGAACATGTACAGTGACGTGTGGGGGAGGGACTCAGGACCGCTCCAGAACCTGCACTAACCCTGCGGCGCAGTATGGAGGAGCTGATTGCCCAGGATCGAATCAAAGTACACAGGACTGTAACACTCAAGTCTGCATAAGTAAGTCATTTTCTCAGTCCAGCAGTTGCAAATCATTCTTTGTAAATTATAGACATTTCTATCGAACATTCTGTATAGCAGCTAGTCCAGATGAAAGTTTGTTGCATTTTTATTAAGTTCCTGACACAAAGTAATAGAACATTTCTCAGCAAGGATTTCCATTTTTTCAAACCATGACCACTTTTCCTTTATGCATTTTAACCTCAATATCCCAAATACTCTGATACTCTCAAATACTCCCCGGTTCCTTGGAGGTCGAGATAACGCGTTTTGACTGTATACAGTGTATATACATGTACATGTATTATGTTTCGTTTTTTGTAAACAAAAAATTACAGAAAGTGAATTATGTGTTAGGAAAAAAACACTAATGGTTACGGTTAATAATTATTGCAGTTGATGGAGCATGGGGCGCTTGGGGGGTCTGGGGTACTTGTAGTGTCACATGTGGTGGAGGTCAAAGGTCACGAAGCAGGATTTGTAACAATCCTGCACCGGAAAATGGCGGAAAGAATTGTCCCGGAACTTCTGGAGATTATGGCGACTGTAACACTGACGCCTGTCCCACTGCAGCCGCTGGACAGTATATGCAGGTAAACAGGTGTCTGTGCTTGTAACTTAATTTTGATCCAAATTTGTTCAAGGATATTTTTTGACCGTTCTTGTTTGGCTTCGTACGAAACTAACGGCCGTTTCATGCGATAGTTCGGAAGCTGACTTCCTTATACTCGCGTCACGTACCCCGTATGCTGTATACATCATACATGTACATGCATTTATATAGCATAAGAGTGTTAGCATAGAAGAAACGGTCGGGTAACTTTCACTGAGTTGAATTGGCACAAATTACATGTATAGACTGTTTGTGAATATATTTTAAAACAAATGCGCTCTTACTTAAAAGCATATAGTAAGAGAAAACATATGAAAGTCGGCTTTAATGACGAGAATTGAAATTTTTAATGTATACTGTTCTCCCAAATTTTATTTTGGCTAGATTTTTAAAATTTTAGTTTAAATAGAAAAAAATATTGAAGCACTTTTCGACAAACTGCTGATCTTTTGACATTATTGAGATATGCTTTAATTTTTTTCAGTTGTGTCCATCAAACTATTTCACTTGTCAGTCTGGCAGTATGACCTGCATCCAGAACGTGTTTAAATGTGACTGTTCCCCAGACTGTGATGACGGAAGTGACGAAACAGAGGGATACGCCGGATGTACCAATGCAGCAATTTGTGAGTCGAGAAACGAAGCAGGTAAAATAAACACATCATCAGTATCTTAAACGTTTACGTTTCCTCAGGATTATGGCACACTACCACATATCCTTCCGCATGGAGCAGTGGCTAGAGCGTTTGCTCTAGAATCGCGGTGTAAGGAGTTGATCCTTACGTCGCGAGTTCGAATCCCACTGTGGGACGTGGAGTTCAGTCCTGCGGATGAGACTGTATAAACGGAAATCCCTATCGCAGTAGATTCTGGCAGGAAAAAGATCCCTCACTGCTCAATGGCCCTGAGTACCGGCCCGTGGTGGCGTCTCCAACTGTTGTTGTTTTACGTCCCATTCGAGAATTTTTTCGCTTACGTGTGTATAGAGACATCACCATATACCAGTGAAAGGCTTCAAAGTGCTTGGCACTCGGCACTCAGGACCATTTAGCAGTGAGGGTTTCTTATCGTGCCAATGCATATCGGGACTTCGGGTTTTAAGGTCTCATCCGAAAGATCCGTGATTTTCACTTCTAATACCGGGCACTTGGCGAAGGAACAATCTCCAACTATGTTTACGTCAGGTTTGACGCAGCGTGGCGAACGAGAACCTGAGCCTCCCGAACATGAAGTGAACACCCTACCACTAAGCTACATGTATATCCTGATGTGTTATAAATTTCTATATCATACAGTCAAGGGTGTTTGACCTAAAACTGCCGGAGATTTTGCACAAAAAATTCAAAATATAAAAATTCAATAACGTCTTCGGAATTTAGAAAACCAAATGCTTTTTTTCTTGAAAATATGATATACATGGACGTCATGCTTACTAGAAAAAAAACCCATACATATTCATGGTTTTTGCTAATATTTAGAAAAACTGCATATAACAATCCACAGATGGTATGTTTTCATATGATTTTTTTCAAATCTTGATTTTTTTCCTATCAAATTAACATTCTGAGCTACGCTAAACAAATTCAATCGATTCAAACATAATGCCAGATATAAAACAATATAAAAGATATAAGATATAGAATTATGGTAATTAAATATATATATAGAGAAAAAAATACGCCAGAATATGTTTTTCTAACAACAAACCGTAAAATAAACTGAAATACGTTATATATATGACTTCTTTTACTTTCCATAAGCGTACCGTAATCTGATCAACAGTTGACATTGGATTACTTATGTCCTGTCTGACATACTTAAATCTGTAACTTACAAGAAACATATTGACGCAAGCGTCAAAAATCGGCCGCAAACCAATTGTTCCTTTTATGAGGCAACAATCCGCAGGCCCGGATTTTATTTTTCGACAACAACTTAATTTTCTTCACAAATATTTGGGACTCTCTTTCTCTTAAGCAAATCCAAAGGAGGGCGTTGAAACCCCCACAACCCCCTCTAGATCCGCCACGAAGTTTTTTGTTAGGTTGTTGAGTTGTGGTGGGAAAATGCTTGGCACATTGTAAAACGCGCTTTATCACCGTCTGCTGGAGCAAAAAATCTCGTAATATTCTGTCTTTCAAGAAATTAAAATTTTATCATATTCTTTTAAAAATCCCATAGAAAATGTATATACACTGTATGTCATTTTAAAACAAACACAATTAATTCTCCTTAAACAGAGAAAGTAATATTGATTTTATATATTTATATATCTCGGTCTTTGCTTTAGATAATGCCTAACACGTGTGTTAATATTCTCCGCACTATCAGAGGTCTTCAATCAGGATTCGATCAGATACAACATTTACCCAATTATTTAATTTTATTCAATTTTAATTTTATAATTATTGTACGTTTTTGTTGAACAGTTAGACACTCTTTATTAATATTCTATATATGAATGTTAAATACTTTTATTTTTTTTTAACTCCGCAGAAACGCTACATCAAACTTTCATATCAAACAAGTGAAGTAGAGCTTTTTCAAAAAGCTTACCGTCTTTAGCAACAATCTTAAACAGTAAACTGACCTAAACCGATCAGGCCGTATAATTCTTGAAAATTTCTTGGCTTTGTATTTCTTCATTATTTATTTTTTTCTGACATAAGCAGACCTGCCTACCCTTCCGCTTTTGGCGTAATTCTTCCGCTTTTTACCACGAAATTACGCTGTTACGCCATGAAATTTAATTTTACGCTTTTAAATATTTTTCCTAGACAACTTAATGAAAGGCTTACTTGAAAGTTAAAGTAAAGGCTTTCCTAAATAAAAAAGAGAAGAAGGTAATTATTACTAATTAATAGAGGGTTTCGGTTCTTCACGATATGATTATTTACAATACAGACAACATAGGTCATATACTTTGTAGTTAAGCCTTTTTAAGGGGTGGCATGCCAAACTTAAGGGAAAAAACTTTTGAATGATATGTCCAATAAGTAAAGTCAGTTTAATTTTCAATTGTTTATTCTTACATTGCTTAGAACAACACAGAGTCAAGTAAATGTAAGGAAAACAAAAACGAAATAGCGCAAATATGTTGAATTTGTATTAACGTGCAAATGAAACTTTGAATTGTGTGATTTTCTATAAATTTTCCAAAAGTTCGTTAGGCATGTGAGTTAAATAAGTTTGATATGACTGCATTGAGAATACCAGTTTTACAACACATGGACTTTTTTTTTCAATAAATGATTTGAAAACGGAACATTCATGCTTGCTTTGTTCAATGATGTACAATTACAGGTTTATTTAGACAATATAGTATCATTTCAAAACGTCAAACTAGGGAAACATAAAGGATTACGCCTTTACCTCTGAAATTCCCCGAAATTAGGTATTGAAATTACACCCTCGCAATGAAAAGGGTAGGCAGGTCTGCATAAGCCTTATAAGTGAAAAGTTAAAAGATGCTCGACTGTCTCCGTAAACTTCGACTCTGCTGCCGAGATCATTCGGCACACCTCGGCTGATTCCTCACCTTTGTGATATGTAGATGAGATACATGTACGAATCAGCATACTTTATGATCAAGTTGACGAGTTACAAAAGCGTAATTTAATTGTTTTTTAGAGCTAACTTCATAACGCAGATAATGTTCGATAATTTTATTGTCTCCTGACCAAAAGGTGTGATAACCATTGTCATAGGTTATAAATTGAAGCTTAAAGGGTTTAGAATGATAAAATTTTGTCTGTCATAGAAATATTATGCAGAATTTTAGAATTGACAAATATAATGTATTCTACATATAACCATAAAATGTCTGGAAAAGAAAAAGAAACTGTGTCTTATTTTCAATAACAAAGATTTTTTTCTTTTCAGGTGTTGACATTGCTTCCGTTGTCCTCATGATGACATCATTGATTACAGCCATCTTAATGATAAATCGTTAGAGTTCGCAATTAAATTCACGTCAATATTCAACTGTTGATTTTTGTTTGTTTTATTATGAGATTGTTAAAAACTTTGTTAAAAGATTATTGCGTTACACCAATCAAGGATAATAAATATAAAATCCATTTGAAATTGTTTTGTTTTGTTTTGATTTGTTTTGTTTTGGTTTTTTTTAGTTTTTCTTTAATCTTAATTTTGTCTTATTACTTATAAAATGCTACTGTTCAGTATTAACGTAAGATGATTAACGTAATATGTAATTTAGTTTGTCCCTCGAAGATACAAGTAAACAACCTGGTTTTGAAACACTGCATAGGTTAATGTTTCCTGCAGCCAACCGATTCAATTCGCGCACAAATCAATTTAAGCACACTGTGTTCTGCTGTTAATGCTCGAGAAAAATTGTTTCAAAGAAATCAAAAGGCTAAAGTAGGGACCATTATTCTTAACGTACATGTAAGATAGTGATAAAATGTAATGTCTGTTTCATAAATTTTATTTTTTTATAAATCTGATACCAAAAAATACACGTTTAAAGACTTATGGTCACCCACTTTTGGTGTCTTAGTGGTTGGGATGCAAATATTTATGGAATATTGTAAATGTCTTGTTTGTGTGTCCTGTCTTGTCTAGATCTGTCCATCATACAAAAAATATAATTTTTTTCATTGATAAAGGTCACGGTTAAGATTTAAACTTCTCAAAACTGCATTAAAATTCAAGACCAAGGTAAATCATGGTCAAATATCATAATGCAATCCGAAAGTCCTAGTCACAAGTAATGCACATGTGAAAAAATGTGAAAGTCCTGTCTCTTCTGGAGCAAACGTTAAAATTTTTGCTCCAGACTTCTAGGTCAAGGTTATGAAGTCAAAAATGACAGTTCTCTCTAAAAGGTGTATATACTATTAGGTACATGTAAAATATGAATGCCCCATCTTCTCTCATTCTCAGTTAAAGCAATGTAAAATTTCTGAAAGAGACTGAAGGTTAAACTTTAAGTTAAGTTCACGAAGTCAAAAACCAGATAACACTTAGAAAGGTCTTGAAACAGGTAATGCACCGTGCCTTGTGGCAACGCACGTTGAAAAAATTACGCACTTTGAAAAAAAAATTTCAAAGTGCGTTAAAATTGGGACAAAATCAACGCACTTTGAATTTTTTTTCAAAGTGCG
The DNA here is from genome assembly GCF_033153115.1 of Saccostrea echinata. NCBI lineage: Eukaryota > Metazoa > Mollusca > Bivalvia > Ostreida > Ostreidae > Saccostrea > Saccostrea echinata. The sequence continues at coordinate 3,413,501 of NW_026889763.1, read as the reverse complement.
TTAAAAGTGTACATCAACATTTTTTACCATGGAGACACTTAACGCACTTTGAAAAAATACGTATAAAACAAAAATTCTGGACTTAGATTTTAATAATATTAATAGACAGCATTAATTTGTTATATTTCTTCCAATAAACTGATAAATTGATCTACCCTCATCGAGAACGAGTAGAAGACAGGTAGAAAGTCCCTCAGCCCAACTCTCTATCTTTCCTACACAAATATATGTATTTACATAACTGGTATGACATTGATATTATTTCTCTCAACAAATTTGAGTTAACGTAAAATAGATGAAAAAATTGAGATAAGCTTTCCTGAAAAAAAAAAATACGTACCCTATTATATTAAAGAAGAGAGCCGCATAACCTTTATTTAAAATGTGTCCACAATGATTCCTCAGAAAAAAATGCATTTACATGGTAATTAAAACATGCTATTTGACATGTCTAGCGTTTTTATGATATCAAATTACAGATTTAGAAGTAATCTGACTGCATAACTTTTTGAAAAAAAGTTATTAGTGAACGAGGTAAAAAATTAAGTCGAGTGAGTAATGTGGCTAATGTTTATTTTTCTTACTATCAAATAAATGAGTCAACCATTGTTTCATATATGTTCACAATAGATAGATAGATGAATATGATAGAAAAATAGATGAGAGAGAGAGAGACAGAGAAAGAGAGAGAATTTTCATGGTACGGAAAAATCATAATTGCTCCCTTTTCCCTAAGAAAAATGCGATGCTTTAAGTCACTTATCGACACCTACATCTACCAAACTTATAAGAGACTGGATAAAATTTTGAAAAGAAAAGAAAAAAAGAAACTAAACTGTGCTATTAAACAATCATTCCTCCATTATTTCTAAGACCCATTTCCCTTTTATAACATTTACTAGAACCTTTGGAAACAAGACAACTCCTAAAAATCTTTAAAACGTCTATATCTCAGATCCTGACGTCATCACCGAAAAGTTATCCAACCAGGCTCAAATAATTATTTATCATACCGAAAATTTGCAAGAATATTGACCAAGCCGTGCACATTTTCTTTTTTCAAAGTGCGTTAATATGCTCGATATTAACGCACTTTGAGAAGAAATATTTTTTTTTCAAAGTGCGTTAACGTGGTCCCAAAAATAACGCACTTTGAAAAATTTTTCCAAAGTGCGTAATTTTTCAAAGTGCGTTGTAACAGTGCCTAATACAAAAGCGTACTCTTCTCTCATACGAAAATTAGGTCAAACTTCAAGTTTATGGTCATTGAGGTTACAAATTACTGTATATTTGGAAAGGTCAGCACAGGTAATTTCTGTCAAATATGAACACTTTATCTTCTCTTCGTCAAAAGTTATAACCAATGCTGAAATTTTTGTAAAGTAATATAACAAAACAGTTAATAAAAGTATATATATCAGTGAGGGAGTCAAAAAGATTCCATAACATTAATAAATGACTCAAAAGAAGTATCTGGCCTTGCTGATTTATTAAATATAATTTTTAATTGTCTTTTCCATTTAAGTAATACAGCAAGTATGATGAAATGGAATATGTTCTCTGGGACCTTTAATGTCTAAACATTTTATAATTATAGAAGCAGACATTGTACTTAAAACCAAGTAATTCTTTATTCTATCTAAATAATTCCATCAATTTACATTTAGTAAATTGATGTATTTTCATTATGATTATTATGAAAATATTATTGAACAGAGAATCTGAGTTTTGTTATTTTACTTTTAGATTTTTTTTTTTTTACAAGAGCAAGTTGTAAATGCACATGTATTGATAATGGCCATAGATCTAAAATATTTTGTAATAATATTTTTTACTGAATATTTCCCTTTTAGATATAGAGTTGCTTTTTTTTTTTTTTTTTTTTTTTTAAAGAATTGTGATAACGTTGAACGCGGATGATACTGTGCTGATGTCAGAAACTAAGGCTGACCTTCTATACATGTACCAACTTAATTCGCCTCCAAAATATTAGTTATATTAATATCAGTTAGGATTTTTTACCGTACCAACGCCTACCCTGACACGGGACCTTTTAAGGTCTCATCCGAAAGACTTTCACTTCCAGATATGTAGTGCCAGACGCTTGGCGAAGGAACAGTCACTACCTATGTTACATGTACGTCTTAGGCTTGACGCGGCGCGGCGAGCGAGACTCGAACCTGGGCCCTCCCGATCACGAAGCAAGCGCCCCACCACTAGGTTACCGTAACCGATTAAAGATATTGTGAAACAAGCATTCTGAGAGTATTGCATTAGCAATACTAGTCCCCTACCGGCAAGTGTAATCTGGTTCCCGTTAAGAATTGAAAATGCCATAATTCCGTGAAAAATTAATGAAGCGGGACGAAATGCAAACTTGATCTATAACTAATCAAGGTAAAGCAACATACTAAAAATCAGCTCAATATCTACAAGCGTTTAGAAGAAAATTGCGGAAAACCCTTAAAAATTAAAAAGGCCGTAATTCCGGCAAAAGTCAATGAAGCGGAACGAAATGCAAACTTGATCTGTAACTCATCAAGATACACTCACGTACCAAAAATCAGCTCAATATCTGCAAGCGTTTAAGAAAAAAGTGCGGAAAACCAAGTGGGACAGACTGACAGACAGACAGAGGGACAGACAGACAGACAGACGGACAGACAGACAGACAGACGGACGGACAGACGGACGGACAGACTCAGAGGAAACCTATAGTCCCCTCCGGTTTCACCGGTAGGGGACTAAAAAGCGATAACAGACATTTAAATGTTGATACTTTCAATGTTATCATTTTTGTCAACGGTGGACAATCATCAAACTTAGCATTCTCGTAAGTTATAATGAATTGAAATTGTAAAAGAATATAATATGAATATTTAAAACTTTTTTCATTAAGAAGTTGTTTAAATGACGTCATGATGACGCAAAATACGAACAAATGAAAAATGATTGTTGATGTAAATTTAGCAAAACATGATTGAGCAAATTCAGCAGAAAAGACGTCATATTGTACAAGATCAATTACATTTTACCAATAGAATTTTTACGATTGGAGACTACTTAGACGCTAAAATATTAATGAATACTTTTACTACATGTACATTACACAAGAATTCATGTCCTCTACGAAATGATAATTTTTGAATGTATAACAACGCAGTATTTCTTCGTCCACGAAATCAAATCCCCTCGAACCAATATGTTTTCCTCAAACCACGAAAAGTTGACCCTAAGAAAATATGAGTTCTCTTTATATTATATATATAATTCTGAAATTTTAAGAAAACATACATGTATTGAGAGATATCGATCTATATAGCCTTTGACACAACACATCGAGAATTTTTATCTTGTGAATTCTGTTCAATAAATCACTAAAAATTTTGAAATCAAGTTATCTGACGAAGTGTCTATTTACCCTTCTGTTTCATTGTATATATGTACTTTTTTATCAACCAATGTACAACGCAGCTAGGTTAAGGACTCCCATATATACGTCAGTCTATGCAGAGGTTCGGGAGGGCTATTATGACGTCACGTTAAAAACAATACAAATGAATCTCGATGAATAAATACTATATGTTCTTTTTGAAACACACTAAATACTTTCGTTTCTCATAAATGTTATAAAGATACATGGATGTGCAACTTATCTTCCCATAATATCACTTAGCGTATGCAGAATGAAAGCCAGCTTGATCTCGCTGTACTTACTGAGATGACGTCATTTCTTAGTTTGACACTCAGTTTCTCTGTATTTGAGTCGTGGATCAAGCTTTTATCGTAGCTTGTAAAAATAAAAATATATACGAAACATGCGTAGTCAGACAAAAAGAGAGACATATTCTGAAATACATTAATCCACATTTTATTGTCAAACTAAATTGATAATGTGTAGACTTTAGATATAGCCGTAGGGAGTATATTTGTACAGTAACGTGCTAGAATGAGGGGTCCAGCCCCTCGAAAATATCAAAAGTTCAACGATATCCGCTTCACTATAAATTCTGAATTTTTAAACACATGTAGCTATTATTCCTACTATTCTGAAAAGTGCTGGGAGCTGGTTGTACATTGTTTATTTATTCCGTAATCTAACATTATTCCGATGCGTATTACATTTTTGTTTGGAGTTTATAGAAAGACGGCTAAATTTTAAACTATTCTCGAGCATGAGGAAGTTGCTCCCAGCACTTTTCGGGTTAAGGAATTTGTCTCAAAGAAAACAAAATAAATTTTATAGTAGAAAGATGCCCGTATATCGTTGAACTTTTACGATCTTTGTAGTAGTACATATATGGTCCAATTTTAAACCTGTCACGTGACAAACAGCTGGTGTAAGCGATGTCACTTTGGCCGAACTCAGCAGAGACCCGATATATACAAATGCAATCACCACAATTCACATTTATCAAAACTACTGCTGTTTAAAAATTATTAAAATTGTATTCATTTTCCCTGAATATATAAAGGCGTATATTTCATGGGCGTCCTTAACCTAGCTGCGAAGTTTGTTAGTCACTCTATTGCAGGGATTGAAAAAAAAAGTGACCTCCTCTTTCATATTTCTCAGCAATCTCTCTACTTAGGTAAATAAACTAAAAATGTGAAAATGATAACATCATTTTTTTAAATTCAATACATGTGTAATATTTTTTTCTTAAAAAATGATACCTTTAAAATGTTAATTCTGACGTATATACGCACATGTATGACATCTCAGGGAAATACAGAGTTCAAAATTTCAGAAGAGTTGATAACTTTCAATAAAGTTGGCGATAAAAAATCAGTTAAAAAATAAAAATAAAGACTAAATTATAAGGATGTATTCTGCTTATACTCGAAAAAAACCTACATTAAACTTTTCACACGCTTATATTTTTCTGAAAATGTGATATTCGACAAACCTCTTTCAATGCGGGTTGAAAATTATTACAAACATTAATTTGTGCACATGTGTAAGATTAATTGTGATTTAGTATTTCTTAAATACTACCACAATCACTGGTTGCTACATGTATGTTAAAAATGTAACATGTCTTCCGTTTTAAAAAAAATGTGTTCTCATTATTAAACGGATCGGCAGAAAATTTAATAAAATTCATAACATGAAAGGGTGCAATGTAGTGTCGTTTTTATTTTTATACCCACCATGACTTGCTCTTTAAACAGCAAGCATGTTATTAGATGAAATCCAGGATATATATGGCTGAAAATATAGCGGAATCTCACTATAATAGTAATATACCACTATTATAACGGAGTTTACCCCCCCCCCCCAACCTGACAGATATTTCAATCATTATTTCACGACCACCCCTTCCCCTTCCAAACACAAACATATACCATAGTACACACACATAATCCATATTACACGAAATATATTTTCTAATCTTGTTTGAAACGGGCAAGAAGATTTAGAAAAGTTTTTAGAAAATTTTGAAGGTTAAATCTTGCTCAATACGGTCTCCTTTAAGTAATTAATACATTTATGTATTGTCCAAATATTTAAAACCACTCAACCCCAGTACACGTAGGTCAATCGTTAAAACACATTACATCAATAACAAAAGAAAGCCCTAATAAAATATGATTCGTATTTTTTTTTTTAATTTTGAAACTTGAACTAAATTTCTTTTATTCTATGCTTTTTTAATTATTTAACATGTATTAATGTATTTGAAAATGTTTCAATTTTTATCTCATTATTAATTCGTAAACCCTTTGACAATTAAAACTGACATTCTTTAAAAGTTATTGGTCCACCTGCTAAGGTCAACATTTTCTTCTGTTTTCATATCTTCCTATTTACACTAATAAGCTGTTTAAAGGCCTCTGGATTTTAATCCTATATAAAAGCCGGCATGTACACTGGTCTAACCTTAACCTTAAAGGTACTTGTACTTAAGTTAAACAATATTGTCCTTAAACTGGATCACTTACACCCCTTTAAAAATGTTCATGTATGTTTTCATTGTCTAGTAAAACCAATTTCTTTTTTAAATTATTTCATGCATTTTCTTTTTTTCCCCCGCAATGAATGTCAGCATCTATAAAGGATATATTTTTAGAGTAAAATTAAGATGGTCACATATTGTATGACTTGGACACAAATATAAAGAGAGATAAAATCACCTATAAAAAGTGTATCTTTTATTTGCATTTATACTTTAAAAAGATAATAGAAAAAGTATAAGTTGACGGCAAACGAATAGCAGTATAAATCTCCTACATAATCATGGTAAAGAAATGCCGCCTCAATCTACAATGACAGGTAATAATACACAAGTATTTATGATGTACCAACACGAAAGTTATTAAGGTGTAGAACGATTACGTTCGAAAAGGGGATCAAACATTTAACTTTTTGTGCTTAATCCATTAAGATGTTATGCAAATATTTCCTTGATGACTTCACAGATTATTTATCCACTGAAAAAAAAAAAATAATAAGTTGCTACTATAACCCCTTCGTTAGCTGTTGCATGGTCAGATCGTGTGAAGATTTCTGAAGAAAACAATGGTAATATTAATTTTTTTAACACATTTTCTTTCTTCTTTTTTTTTTTTTTTTAAAAATGTTTTATTAAGTATGACTGAGTTTACTCAATTAGTTTGATTTTTTTTATATCCCCCTTTTTATACAAACTTAAAAAAAGAAGAAATTTCTGGTCATAGCATTAAATGAATTGAGAAAATTAAATTATCGAAATGATATTTTGTTCACAAGGAAATAACTGCATCTCATTTGAATTATTTAAATGGAAGGAATATTAATTTATCAAATTTTCTAACATTAATATTTTTTTGCAGGTTTTCTACAGGGTCGGGTTTTTGACCATTTTGGTCCTTTCATTACTTATTAACGGTGAGTCATTCTACTGCTGTGTTTTTTTAAAATTAAAATTATAATATTATATATTTACATTTATTTGCAAATGTTTTCCCTTATATAACACTATTGAAAGCAACGCGTATCTATATCCGTATAAACACAGGTTCCTCGCGTCATAAACGTTCGACGTAATTTCAAAGTGACGTCATAAAGGGTCGACGCTCAAACAATGGAACAAATACGTGCCGTTGAGTTTGAAAAGTAAAACATTTCACGCGTTAGAGATTATAATCAGGAAAATATAAAATATGAATAAGTCATAAATGTAAATATAAGTAATAATGTATCATTTTTAAACATCTATCGGATATAAATACGGGTTGGTACGAGATCAAATTTACCATAAAGCCCTTCGGGCTTTATGGAATTTGATCTCGTGACCAACCCGTATTTATATCCCGATAGATGTTTAAAAATGATACCTTATTTCTTAAATATAATGTATAAATAATTTTTTTTGAAAAAAAAATCAAGTTAATAACTGCCATTTTTAGGCTGTAAAGATTGGTAGGGGTTGGTCAGAACATTATTTTTTCTCCAATTCAATCAGCTTACAATATTGAAGATTAACAATTATTTGAAACATAGGGAAAACTATGGAAAAGACTGTTGTTGTTGTTGTAAAAATTATGTACATGTACTTAATTTCTTTTTTAAAACGTCAACTTAAACCGTGTAAATGTAAACTGAAACACCCTAACCAGAAACAATAATTATAAGCTTAATTAAAACGTAACTGAAATACTGAAATTTCAATTAAAGATGTATAATTAGCTTTTAACATTCTAAGAATTTCATGAAATGAATTTTTAAAAAGAAAAACAATTTGCATGGTCAAAGAAATGTGTAATAATTTGTACACGTATAATTATGTACATTATTACACACAAATACATATACATGGTTTGCCATAGCGCGCCTTGGGTCTGTGCATTACTATACACGATCGTAACGACTTAAAAGAGCCCCTTCAAACTTTTTCACAGAAAAATGCAATAAAAAAATTATTTAAATAAGAACGTCAATTTTTTTTTAAGTAAGTTAATTTTCTGCACAGGGGTGAGAACTGCGAAAAAAAAAATAAATAAATACAATTGTTGACTCTACTTCCTTTCAACTTGTGATGAGGAAAACTTGATTTTAATTTATATTTAAAAAAAACATGATTAGTGACAGAATATTCTTGTAACTTTATAACACGATTATTTTTGTTTCATTTACATTCAACATAAATGGACAGGTGCATTTCTACTGAATATATATTCTCAGCAAATCTTCACTAATGCAAGTAATGGCTATTGCCCTAATTTTATATCTCCTGGAGGAAGGGTTACAAATTGTTAATCAATCTTTAAGTCGTTTGTTTGATTCATCATTCATATTTATTATAATTCTATAATGGCCATAATGTGAAATTTTAAGAGACAAAGGCCTCGTATTTAGGTATTCTGAGGTCAAAGTTCAAGACAATGTAAGCACCATACGAATTTGCGACTGTCGATGACATTGGGTTTCGCTTAAATAGTAATAGTGATTTTCTTTTTTTAAATGGAATTCAGAGCATAGGGTGTCTGCTGTAACCTGCAGCTCGGGATGGACAAAGTATGGCGAGAACTGCTACAGACTTTATACAACCAAAAGACCGTGGATGGATGCCCTTAAAGCTTGTCAGTCCGTGGGCAGCAGTTTAGTAGATGTCGGATCTGACGGAGAACAAAATTTTGTACACAGTAAGAAAAATAACGTGGTTTATATGAACATTGTACAATAAAATTTATGTATGGATGTTAAAATTGAATATTTAACGATCGTGGTAAAATAAAAAAAAATTCATGTAGTCTGAACTTATCCGCAATACTGGTGTTATACGTTATATAAACAAGAAAACCATAGAAATTATGTAGAAAAAGTACACAGTTTTCAGTCAACTGCTGAAATTCATTTTATAGAGTTTGGTGAATCAAACTGTCTAGTTTCACTGGATAATAATTTCAGATCTCGCCAACGGAAATGAGTTCTGGATCAGCGGTTCAGATTCTTCCACGGAGGGACAATGGCTCTGGTACGGCAGTATCCAGTCCTGGACTTATACTAAGTGGAACTCAGGTCAGTATTGTTAGAGCAGTAAGCCAGTGTTTTACAAAATCATTTATTTACATAAACCTCTAGAATAAACCCGACGCAAGAGGTTTTCAATTTCTAGTAAAAAAATTAATTGAAAAGAAAAATATGCAGACTTTCGAAGTCCATTTGTGATAGAACACAATTAAAAAGTCACAATAAAGTTTTCCAGTTGTTGTTTAAATTTATATTTTCTCCGCCGCCACGCTTTGTATGAGTTAGTTCTGTAAATCGTAAATATAGTTGCAAGTCAAATTTGACATTACTTGTTTCAGCAACATTTTTCATATTTAATTAAAAAGTCTTTTAAGCACATGTAAATTGAAGGGGGAAAAAAATAAAATAAGGAAGAACAACGCGTTTTTGTCTGTCGTTTAGCATGTTTGGTACTGCAGTTTGTGAAACTCCTCTGTATAAATCCACAACGTCCAGAGGAAAAAATCTAAACACTATACAGTTACAGTCACTGTATCAATATTATACTTAAACAAACAATATGCCTTTACATTGATCACAAGCAATGTTGTTTTGTATATATCATATTCTGCTGTGTTGCAATCAGTGCAGGTGCTTTATCGATAAAATTAATTCTGCTTTCACTTCGAAGTTTACACTAACTTTGTGGCTCTAAATCTGACTCATAAACGGCTTATTTCCAGCGAAACAGATATACATGTAGTGAGATTTTCAAACAGCCTTAATAATATGAAACACAACGAAACATTAGAATATTAAACGACAGTGATTTTCACTGTTTATACTCCAAAACAGAACTACTGTTTCATTAAATGAATTAACACGGGTATGTTAAGGAAGCATACAAATAATTTCTCGGGAAATTTAGACTTTTTAATGAAAATTATGTTTGATAATTTGTCAAAGTCACCGATAAAACGTAAACTGTTATTAACTAATGCATAAAGACAACAGAGTGTCTGAGGCCAAGAAGTGCAAAACCACGACATCATCACGTGATTGCTATTAATAGCAAAATTTTCCTTAATAAAAAGAGGTTAACAGAACAAGACAACCCCGGGGTTTAATAATTTCTTTGAGTTAATAATATAGTTGAAAAACGTCTCTTATGCCTAAAAAGTGCTACTAGAATCCCACTGTTCGGTCGGGAAAAAAATTATTCCACATATTCGCACGAAACCTTACCCGATGTTTTGCATGCCATATACTACAATGTTGTACATTCATGTATAACCCCAGATATTCTTCAAACCATATTTACCTCACGATTCTAGCAGCACTTTCCAAGTACACATGCTAGCTGCTATTGGAGGCGAAACTAGATCTTGCGAAGTCGTTCAAGGTTCACATCAAAACATGGCTGAAGCATAATTCCTGAGTTTTTCTCTTCAATTCGGACATATTCCTCTGTCATTCGTGACAACAATAATGCAAAAGAACAACACTAAGCTGGATACTTCTAAGATTTGTACATATCGAAAGCTAGCGTTCTATAATAAAGGAATTCCAACGCTACGTGACAAGTACTGAACCTCGGAATTGAGGTTTCATTCGAAAGCCCCATTACTTTTACTTCTAGTGTCCACAGGTGCTTGAGGACAGGACCCCCCCCCCCCCCCGATATAGACCCCCGGGACTTTTCGACTTTTTTCTCATAAATCATCTTTCAATGACATATTTCTGATATAATCTATACCAACAATTCGAAAAATTACCTGAAACAAACATTTTATAAAATCTACCCCCTCTATATATATAAATCAACGTTAATTTATATATATAGGGTAGGGTAGTAATTTTTATAAAATGTTTGTCAATTTTCCGAATTTATGATATGGATATTATATCACAAATGTGTAATGTTTCATCCATACATAATTTGTGAGAAAAGAGTCGAACAGACCTGGGGGTCTGTATCGGGGGGGGGGGGGGGATCCTGTCCTCAAGCACCTGTGCTAGTGTCTAGCTTCTGGGCGAAGGAACAGTCTTACCTATGTTTAACCTTGTAGGTTTGAAGTGGCACCGATGCACCGATGAGTGATGAACGCCCTACTTCTATTCTACCCCGACCGGTTCATTTATTCAGAATAAAAATACGCCATTTTCCATTTTATTCTTAAATATTTATAGATTAAGGACATTTTATCAAGATTTTTTTAAAATTTATTTTTAGGCGAGCCAAATGATTCCGGCGGAGAGGATTGTGCCAGTCTTCTTAGTGGCGGGAAATGGAACGATTATCCTTGCGAACGTGACATGGCATACATTTGTGAACAAACAAGTAACGCATTACTTTTATCAATTAAGATTATTACCATAAGTTCATTGCATAAAATCCTTATAACTACATGTATTAATTATTTTATATATCTGTATTATTATGAACTACCCTACAGCTGCGTTGGATTCATGTGATTCCACCTGGAGTTTCAGGAACGGTAAATGTTACAAGTTGTTCACATCTAAGGTCACGTGGTCCAACGCTTTAAAGACTTGTCAGGCCAACTCTGCTAACCTGTTGAACGTCGAAGATTCCTCTGAAATGTCTTACGTGAGAGGTAATCGGTTATTAGGATTCATTTTGATTGTGGGCTACCCACTTTTAATTATCTCACATTCACGACATCAAACTAAATGTCTTCTATTTTATGTGTTGTTGTGTACATTATCAATTTTTTATAACATTAACCATCACTTGATTGAAAGTCGTAATTAATGTACTATAATATTTCAATTTTGTCTAAATACCCCCTTTTCCCCATTTATATCAAAACTCTTATTGAAACTCTTTCATAAATTCCAATTGACTATCGCTTAACGAATTTGAACCAAAATTAAGAAATGATCACCTTTGCTGCAGGTTTAATGAATGGACAGGATATGTGGATGGGTGGATTTGACGGACCAAAGGAGGGATCATGGGCGTGGTCCGGAGGTACATTCTCCTGGAGTTACACAAACTGGAAGTCAGGTACAATCAATCAGGAAGCTAATAATTATATTTGTTATAATTATTGATCTCATGCTCTCTATAAGGTTGCACATTATACATGCAATAACCTGTCTATATACTAAAACCTGTTTTCATATTTACCATAACTGTTCAGTGGATGAAGTACTAGCAAGCTCAAATAGGTTTCATTCAAATAAAAAAAAGGACAGAAAAGATAATACATATGTATTATTTTGTAAAATACAGTGGAATGTAATGCATTAAGAGCCATTCTCTGTAATGACTTACACACTTGCACAATCTAATTAAAATTAGATGTTCCGAATCCGCTACCGCTTCTCAAACATCTAACAACATCCTATTAGGGGTCACGTCAGAGCGACCTTTCGATTATGAATAAACATAAAAATTTGGCCAATCAGATTCAACCTTCTGTATACGATTCTAAAATTAGTTCCCCGACTACATCTTTACATTAATGATGCTCAGTAGACTGTCTTACGTTGAATTAAAGTAATTTTGGTATAAAATGAACGTATAGTCCGCCAATCTGGCATTCTTACCTGAATAACGCAAACGAAAATGCAGAAACTACTATATATCCCGCACGTCACATTCATATATAGCACGGTCGTTACGATTTACCATGCATATTTTGTTTACTACGAAACCCCTCGGGCGTTTAGGTTTGGCAGTTAAAAAAGAAACGCATCCGAACTATAAGCCAAGATTTCGGAGACGGCGATTTCATTGGGTAATCGAAAGGTCGCTCTGACGTGACCCCGAATGGGATGTTGTTAGATGTTTGAGAAGCGGTAGCGGATTCGGAACATCTAATTTTAATTAGATTGACACTTGCATAGGGGGGTCGGCACGCATAGTCACAGATTTTTATGAAATTTAATATGGTGACTTGTGATGATGCAACTTTAATAAAAACATCAAAATTTTGGTTTCCATGCACCTTCGTTGCCATGGAAACAAACGCCCACATTCTACAGATAAATGACTCCAAATCTTTTAATCAAAATTTACATTTTCGTAAAACATTTTCAGTTAATTAACATTTGGGGTGTTAAATATCATTATTAATTTATTTAAATATGAATTTATATCTGAAAACTTTTATATTTATTGCAGGTGAGCCAAATAACTCAGGGGACGAAGACTGTGCTCTGATTTATGCTAGCGATGGTCAATGGAACGACGGAAAATGTAGCGGATCGTTACAGTTCATGTGTAAAAAGAACAGTGAGTATTAGAGTTTTCCGTAAACGACATTTTGATTATTTTCAAGAAAAAAAGTATAGTAGATTGTTATTTAAAATTTCTTTCTCTCAAATATCTATACAGCGCCTCCAATTAATGGCGGTTGGTCCGGGTTTGGATCATACGGATCTTGTTCTAAAACCTGCGGGGGAGGGACGCAAACAAGGTCCAGGACATGTACAAATCCCGCACCACAGTGGGGTGGAGACCAATGCGCTGGATCCGCCACAGAATCACAGTCTTGCAACACACATTCCTGCCCAAGTAAGCATGGTTATTGAATTTAGTGTATATCAGATTTAAAGAAATTTTCAATTAGCAATAATGTGAAATTCGAAATATGATTAAATAATTCTGAGATGTCTGTGTCTGTTGTATTGTCTTTTTATAACCTGTGAAATCGAGATAATTATTTGAAATAACTTAACAAAAAAAAAAAACAAAAACAAAAAACAAAAAAAAAGAAAATGTTGAACATTTCTTACATACAGTCGACGGAAATTGGGGAAGCTGGGGAAACTGGGACACATGCACAGTGACTTGTGGCGGCGGAACTCAAGGGAGAACTCGCACCTGCTCAAATCCCTCCCCTCAGTATGGAGGAGCAGCCTGCTCTGGCTCCTCCACCAGTTCCCAAACCTGCAACACAAATCCCTGTCCAAGTAAACACATTTTTTCTGCAAATTAGTATACTTGTATCTATTTCTTGTATATGCACAACTTTTGAAGATTTCTATTTGTAACCAACAGTTGACGGAATTTGGGCAACATGGGGTAGCTGGGGAACTTGCACAGTCACGTGTGGAGGAGGGACACAGGACCGCTCCAGAACCTGTACTAACCCTGCGCCGCAGTATGGAGGTGCTGATTGCACAGGACCGAATCAAAGCACACAAGACTGCAACACTCAAGTCTGCATAAGTAAGCCTTTATATTTTTTTATTTATAGACCCGAGTCATTCTAAATTGGCGAGATTTCTGGAGAAAAATTCACATGACACGTATACTAGATCAATTTAAAAGTGTATATTACGCTTTTAAAAAAAGTTCCAGACTCAATACCTTAATAAATTTTAACATTCAAGTCATCCAAGGTGAGTTGCAACGACCCTACCTATACTGGATTCCTAAACTTCATAAAACTCTTTTACATAGAAATACATTGCCGGGTCCAGCAAATGCTCTACCAAGCCCCTATCTTTACTCCATAAAGAAATATCAACTGCTGTAAAGGACAAACTTCAGACGTACCGTGCTAAAGCATATTCTAGAAGTGGTGTAAATCAGATGTGGATTCTCAAAAACTCCAACGATCTTTTAGAAAAATTTTCAAAATTTATATCCTGCTATCATATGGTGTTTACATCTCCCAGCTAATTCGATACTCAAGAGCATGCTCTGAGTACGATAAATTTTTAAACCGAGGCGGGCTACTGACAGACAAGTTGATTTTACATGGATTTCAAAAACCACTTTTAAAGTCAGCATTTCGTAAATTCTATGGTCGTTATAATGACCTTGATAGCAAATTTAACCAAAACGAATGGAAATGATCAACATGGTATGTTGAAAATTTCCTCTTCAAAGGGAGAAAAGAGTACCTGCTGAAGAAACAGACTAAAAGTCTTTTTGGTTCTTGCAGTTGATGGAGCATGGGGCGCCTGGGGTCAGTGGGGTACTTGTAGTGTCACTTGTGGTGGAGGTCAAAGGTCGCGAGGCAGGATTTGTGATAACCCTGCACCGGAGAACGGCGGAAAGAATTGCCCCGGAACTTCTGGAGATTATGGCGACTGTAACACTGACGCCTGTCCGACAGTAGCCGCTGGACAGTACATGCAGGTAAGCATGTGTCTGGTTATTCATATAGTACATGTACTTCTACATCAACTGTTCATGGTGATCACGGTGGTTGTCGGACATCTTACTAACCATGATACAGTTACATTAATAGTTTGGACGATGACTTGCGTCACAAAGTACCGATTGTGACATATGCTCTGTGCATGTATTTTGCATAAGAACATTAAGTCGGGTAACTTCCTCTGAGTTTCATTTGCGCATACAAGGTGTTTACGTGATGGTTTTTTTTTCAGTCGGAACAGTATCGGTAAATATGTTCTGCGCCCTCATCGTACAGAACATTCCATAACAGAAAACATTAATGACTAGTAATGAGATTAAAACGTTATGTAAAATCTCACAATTTCATGCATCATATGAGTTGTACGTGTATATTTTTAGGAACAAAGGAATTAACCTGAGTAGTGCTTGCCAAATTGTGGCTGAACTTCTCTAAGAATCAGATCCTGTCAAAGTTTGTCAGTTTATTTAGATGCGTTTTGATTTTTTTTTTCAGTTGTGTCCATCAGGATATTTCACGTGTCAATCTGGCGGTATGAGTTGTATCCAGGACGTTTTGAAATGTGACTGTTCCTCAGACTGTGATGACGGAAGTGACGAAACAGAGGGATATGCCGGATGTACCAATGCAGCAATGTGTCTGGCTGAAAACGGAGCAGGTAAACCTACATTTCTTTATTATTTTTTTAAAGCATTTCTATTACTTTAATTTGCGATGTTTCAGGGTTAATTAATCACAACGTCTGTCTGTCTCTTCACTTTTGTCCTGACTACAGCTCTTTGATATTTTATTATTCTATCAATTTGCAAAGGCAGTTTCTAAGGTAGCTCCTAGCTTCTTCAACAAATCGATTTCAAGTTAGACTAGTTGGGCCAGTAGGTCATTTCATACATACGCAGCAGATGGGAAAAGTTCAAGAAATTCCTTTTTCATTGACCAAGATTATATTTTCTTCTTCAGGTGTTGACGTTGCATCAGTTATCGTCATGATGGCATCATTGATTACAGCTATTTTACTGATAAATTATCGCTAAAGGTCACAAATTAAAGTCACATGAATATTTAATTATTGAATTTTGTTAATCATTTTTATTACGTAATTGTTAAAAATTTGAAGCAGGATTGTTGTTTTACATCAATTGAAGATTGTGAATAAAATTCGATCTGAAATTTGTGTTGTTTTCTTTTTTGAAAAAAAAAATATTTATGCCATATCACGTTTAAAATGTATTTATTCTTGAGTATCAGCAATCTATATGAAATTATGATTTTGGAAATACTACAATATATAAATTGTGGACTGATGTAATTATTTAGGTAAAATAATTAATGCCATGGATGTACGGTTTTAATTCCATATTTATAACTATATTTTTAAGATATCTATATTAAAGGATTAGATTTCTTGCATCATACGTGATGCCAAAATAAGATTGGAAGTAATGTTAACGAAACATATGGTGAGACCAAATTTATGACTTATCATCTCAAGAATTTTTTGTTGTGGATTTTTCAAATGTATGCATGATTGATAGTAAGCAGCAATAATATGGCATGTCTAATGTAAAATTTAAACTGTGAGAAAGAATATTTAAAAATATTCATATAAACATAAATATCATTCCACAACAAAGTAAAATTTTCTCTCCAAAAACAAATCAATGTTTATTGCGACAAAATTAATATGCAAATGTTCAAAGCACATATTGTCATGATTTCCGTAGGGAGATTTTAAGTAACAGAGTTGATTCGACAATGTTGTGTAATTTTGCTTAAACTTGTTTGAAGTCGAATGAAATAAAATTATTTCATGAACTTTACTTTTTTTATCATACACAGGTGCTTTTTCAATAAAAATGAAATTCGGAACTTTTCAAGTGATTGTGATTGGTCAGCAACAAAATTGTTAACGATCTCTCTAATGCTACGCACAAGTACTCTGAAATTGATATTAAAAAAGATGCTAGAGTTCCTCATTGACAACATATATGTAGTCTTTGGAGGTCAGGTCTTCCAACAAACTGTTGGAATTCAGATGGACACTATTTGTGATATTTTATTAGCCGACCTGTTTTAAGCAGAATTTATTCAAAAACTTCTAAATGAGAAAGAAAAAAACACTTGCTGTGGCCTTCAACTCGACATTCAGATATATCGACGACGTTTTATCAAATGAATGAACAATAGTAACTGTTACTTTCACATCGACGTCGACTCAATTTATCTCAGAGAGATATCACATAGTCTGCCACATTTATTCCATATTTAGATGATTTACTAACTATAGACCTGAAGGGCTAGCAACTAAATTGTATGACAAACGAGATCACCTGAGCTTTTCCATTGTCAACATTCCTTATTTATGTAGTTATATGTAGAAATAGGGGATGCTTACTCCTCCTAGGCACCTGATAATACTTCTGGAATTTCCAGGCTCCGTGTTTTATGCCCTCTTTACAAATTTGTATTGCTTGTAGATTATTTTTTGGAAATCGATCACTGTCCGTTATGTTCAACTTTTTGATAACTGTTTATCTCGAATGTCCATGAGTATATAATACATTTTTGGACTTTGAAGACAATGCAGAAATGAATTCTTTCAAGATGAATCTTTTCTTTTTCTAAGCAAAGTAAAGCTCTCGGCACAACAAGCAATCGTGTTAGAGTCGTGATTTGTTAAATATGCATTGTCCAAAGAACATATAACATAATAATTATGCTTTTCATTTTTTAATGAAAAAATCGAAACACATATACCTCAACGATCCGTCAAAATACTTAAAATTAGGAATTACACAGACCATTATTTTTATAAGTCATATCTATATTATTTAAATGTGCACATATCTTATGTATACCTTGCACGATCTGATGCCAACAAATATTGCTTGATGTTTTAAAAGAAATCAATGATTTCTACATTCTATTTGATTGTGAGTGCATTTGTATATTGTTTTTTCTTCTCAACTTGATGCTCTTATAATTAAAAAAAAAAACAAATAATAATAATAACTAGATGCGATCTCGTTGCGAGCAACGAGTGGGTCTTCCGTCCGATTTTTGATAAGATGAGATAAGAATTTGACTGAGACTTTCGTTCAAATATAATGATATAAATAAATTGTTAAGACGAACAATTTTGCTTCAGTAATCTATAACAAAATGTTGATCTTTAAAGATTATAGATTAAAGACTTTCGGCCCGTCTTGGTCCCTATTTTGAGGGGCCAGCCCTATTTTCTTGATATCTTCTTACAGCTCTCATGATTTTGAACACTTTTTGTTCAACAACTATTCTACATTTTTTTTTCGTTTTCGAAATATCTGCAAAAGAAATAATAGGGGCCGGCCCTTCAACTCCTTAATGGGAACGTTCAGCAAAAATTGAAAGGAAACATATTGTTCAGAACGTTATTGTGAACATCTTTTATTCAATATTGCTTATCAAGATATTTCCCACTTTCGAGATATAAAGCGTCAAAGATTTAGCATTCTGGCCCCTAATGTCCCTTTTTAACGTCAAAGATTTAGCATTCTGGCCCCTATTGTCCCCTTATAACGAAACATATGATGCCAACAACGTTATATAGTTAAGGAGTATGAAGATGATCTATTCTGCCTTAGTAATGTATTACAAAATATTGATCGTTTAAGAGTTATTGATGAAAGACTTTCGGCCCCTATCAGCCCTTATTTTGAGGGGCAAGTCCCTTTTTCTTGATATCACCTTAAAGCTCTTATGATTTTGAACACTTTTTGTTCAACAACTATTAAGAAATTCTTTTTCATTACTGAGATATATGCAAAAGAAATATTTAGGGGCCGGCCCTTCAACTCCTTAATGGGGATGTTTAACAAATATTGAAAGGTTGCATATTGTTTAGAACATTATTTTAAACATCTTTTGTTCAATATTGCTTATCAAAATATTTCCCACTTTCGAGATATAAAGCGTCAAAGATTTAGCATTCTGGCCCCTTATGGCCCTTAATTATGTAACATATGAGATTTTTATTATAATATATAGTTGTAGATTGTTCAGATAAACATTTTTGCTTCAGTAATGTATAACAAAATATTGATCGTTAAAGAGTTATTGATGAAAGACTTTTTGCCCCTTTTGGCCCCGATTTTGAGGGGCCAGCCCCTTTTTCTTGATTTCACCTTAAAGCTCTTATGATTTTGAACACATTTTGTTCAACAACTATTCAGAAATTCTTTTTCGTTACTGAGATATATGCAAAAGAAATATTTAGGGGCCGGCCCTTCAACTCCTTAATGGGGACGTTTAGCAAATATTGAAAGGTTGCATATTGTTTAGAACATTATTTTGAACATCTTTTGTTCAATATTGCTTATCAAAATATTTCCCACTTTCGAGATATAAAGCGTCAAAGATTTAGCATTCTGGCCCCTTATGGCCCTTAATTATGTAACATATGAGATTTTTATTATAATATATAGTTGTAGATTGTTCAGATAAACGTTTTTGCTTCAGTAATGTATAACAAAATATTGATCGTTAAAGAGTTATGGATTTAAGACTTTTTGCCCCTTTTGGCCCCTAATGTGATGAGTCAGCCCTTTTTTCTTGATATCATATAAAAGATCTTGTAATTCTGCACAATTTCTGTTCAATGTGTTTTAGGAAAATATTCATAGTTTTGAAGATATGATAAAAAATGTCTCGAAAATTCACTCCTGATTCATGTCCTAAATTTTGACCCCTACCGAGCTTCCATACTAGGCACTTCCAGAAAATTTGAAAACTGAGGTGCACAACTAGAACATGTCCTCTATTATCACTGAAAATTTCAGCACTCTATCTTTTGTCGTTTTTGAGTTTTTGTGTAGACAAAATGGTCACTAAAAATTCGATTAAAGGGCGATAACTTCCGACCGGAAGTAAATTTCCAAAAAATAAAAAAAATGAATAAGGTTTAGATCATGATAGATCATCTCTGAAAATTTCAAGTGAATCCATCCAACCATCTCTGAGAAATCGTCTGCACAAAATTTGGACAGAAAAAAATAATAATAATAATAATAAAAGTGAACTAGATGCGATCTCGTTGCGAGCAACGAGTGGGTCTTCCGTCCGATTTTTGATAAGATGAGATACGAATTTGACTGAGATTTTCGTTCATAAATATATGAATAGTGAAAACGTACAATTTGCTTCAGTTATGTTTAACAAAATTTTGATCATTATTGCACCAGAAAACGCAATATTTGATGAAGATTTTAAAATATTTATAGTAGCAGATCGTGAAGATGAACATTACTGTAAAAGGGTTATAGATGAAAGACTTTTAGCCCCTCTGAGCCCCTAATTTGAGGGGTCTTGATATCACATGAAAGGTCTTGTAATTCTAAAGAATTTTCGTTCAACAACTATTCAGTTTTCGAGATATGCAGACTTGAAATATTTAGGGCCATCCCTTTAAGTCCTTATAGGGGCTGTTAAGGGAAAATACAAAGGATGCACATTGTTGAGATCATCATTCTAAACAACTTTTGTTCAATATTGCTTTTCAAAATGTTTCCCCTTTTCGAGATATAAAGCTTCAAAGATTAAGCATTCTGGCCCCTTATGGCCCCTAATTACGTAATATTTGCAGAAAATTTTAAGATATATAGTTGCAGATTGTGAAGATGAACATTTTTGCTTCAATATTTAATATCAAAATATTTAACGTTAAGGAGTTATAGATGAAAGACTTTTGGCCCCTCTAAGCCCCTAATTTGAGGGGTCAGCCCCTTTTTCTTGATATCACTTGAAAGGTCTTGTAATTCTGAAGACTTTTTGTTCAACAACTATTCAGAAGTTTCGTTTCGTTTTCGAGATATGTAGACTTGAAATATTTAGGGGCCGTCCCTTGAAGTCCTTATAGGGGCTGATTAGGAATAAATTCAAAGGATGCACATTGTTCAGATCATCATTCTAAACAACTTTTGTTCAATATTGCTTTTCAAAATGTTTCCCCTTTTCGAGATATAAAGCTTCAAAGATTAAGCATTCTGGCCCCTTATGGCCCCTAATTACGTAATATTTGAAGAAAATTTTATGATATAAAGTTGCAGATTGTGAAGATGAACATTTTTGCTTCAATAATTAATATCAAAATATTTAACGTTAAGGAGTTATAGATGAAAGACCTTTGGCCCCTCTGAGCCCCTAATTTGAGGGGTTAGCCCCTTTTTCTTGAAATCACTTGAAAGGTCTTGTAATTCTGAAGACTTTTTGTTCAACAACTATTCAGAAGTTTCGTTTCGTTTTCGAGATATGTAGACTTGAAATATTTAGGGGCCGTCCCTTAAAGTCCTTATAGGGGCTGTTTAGGAAAAATTCAAAGGATGCACATTGTTCAGATCATCATTCTAAGCAACTTTTGTTCAATATTACTTTTCAAAATGTTTCCCCTTTTCGAGATATAAAGCTTCAAAGATTAAGCATTCTGGCCCCTTGTGGCCCTTATTTATGTAACATATGACGTAAAAATCATAATATATAGTTGTAGTTTGTTAAGATAAATAATTTTGCTTCAGTAATGTATACAAAAATATTGCTTGTTTAAGAGTTATCGATTAAAGACTTTCGGCCCCTATTGGCCCCTAATGTGATGAGTCAGCCCTTTTTTCTTGATATCATGTTACAGATCTTTTTATTCTGCACAAATATTGTTCAACATGTTTTAACAAAATAATTATACTTTAAAAGATATGATACAAAATGTCTCAAAAATTCACTCATGATTCGTGTCCTAAATTTCGACCCCTACCGAGCTTCCATACTAGGCACTTCCGGAAAATTTCTTAACCCAGGTGCAATATGGCAACATGTCCTCTATCATCACTGAAAATTTCAGCGCTCTAGCTTAAGCCGTTTTTGTGTTCCATCGCAGACAAGGAGGTGCTCTGAATTTTAATAAAAGGGCGATAACTCTCGACCGGAAGTAAATATCCCCTAACAGACTTGCCGGAATTAACTTCAGATGTCAATGCATCTACCTTGAAAATTTGAATGAAATCGAACGAGCCATCTCCGAGAAATCCTCTGCACAAATTTTGTAAGGAGAAAAAAGAATAATAATAATAATAATAATAATAATAAAGGTAAAAAAGAAACCTAAGAATAATAGAAGGGTCTTCCGCTGAAGACGGAAGACCCTAATAATAATAATAATAATAATAATAAAACAAACAAACAAATTAAAACATTATTTCATCTATTATATAATCTATACCTTCAATCAAAACACGAATTATAATTTATAATTGTACATTAATTGTGATCAGTTATTATGCCTGTATAGTTCTATAGTAGACAAAATTACAATATCTATCGAAGGTTTTATACTAGAAATATACTTAGCAGTGCCGAAATTGTTATTCTAGAATATTCTTCTTACTTCAAGGTGATAAGTACTAATCGATAGACTTTATTACACTGGAGCTAGATTACATCTAAATCTATGTTTGTCGTGTCTATCCAGAGGTTGTAATGTGTAGGTTGATATCAGTTGCAATCTTCAGTCTTAAAAATTAAAAGTATTCAATAAAAGCATGAATACTATAAATATATTTATGCAAAACCTAGTTTCCTTTGCTGTAGAAATATTCGAAACAAGGTAGGATAAAAAAAACATATATAAGAAATGATTACGAAATGTGTAGTAGTTTATCATTATTTTTTTTTAATTAGTAGGTATAGGAAACAGAAACGTTGTGTATACGAGATGGGGGAAGAAGACATGATGTCTTAAGTCCTCTGTATTGATCGAGTAAACAGTGTAAATTCTAGTCAAAAGTGAAGAAAAACAATAGCCTTACGCCATAACGGTATGAAAAATGTCAGTGTTATATCGACCCAGTGATAATTTTTATGTATTTTCGAATAAGCTTATTATATCGCCCATAGATTTGCTTTGAAATGCTGATATTAAACGAGTTTGTTGAAATCCTGTAACATCAATTCATTTGTTAGTAGCTTGCTTCAGTTTCAAAATTGATTAAACACCATATGCAGGTGATACTGGAATATCAATGCATATATTAGGCAAAATCAGAACATCCAAATAATATCAACTGGTATAATTTTAAAAGTAGAATGAGAACCCATATGTTTTTTTAAACAGGATATAAAGTACTCTACTGCCCAGTTTACGTTTCTGTCTTTATCTTCTATATAGATGTGCAAATGTACAAGTTACGTAGAACTGATAAAACCTTGCTTTTTGCATTGTAGAATACAAGCTGAACTCATTTCTTTTTGTTGGCAAATCGTTATAATATTTTGATTTTATATTTTATCAAAGCGAGAAAAACTTGTTACAAAGGCTAGAATCTCGAGTACCACGGCTACCTAATGGCGGGATATCATGATCATCCGGCTGGAACAATGTACAACTGTGTAGACAAGAATCCAGATACATTGCATGGTGGCCATGCTAATAAAGATGGCTACCTATTTTACTTTGTAGAAGGTCGCTGTGGTTCATTGAAATGTCCACCATATGTTGAGGGAAGAGAACTATTGTGCGCTGTTTGCTCCAAAAATTAAAACGTATCAGTTACTATACGTGTTAACAAATACACAGTTTGTTGAGTGATATTTGTACTGGCTTACGAGGTCATTCAAAAAGTTCGTCGACTTTTGTCATAACTTGTTTATTTAACGTCATATTATGACCAAATTTGGTAAACATATAATAACAATAAATATAAATTAAAAAAAAATCCACCATATCATGATTTATATCAAAGGTATTTAAAATTGAAGACTGTGAAATGGGGTCACGGAGCATGGAGCAAAATTTAGTAATTCATCAACAACTCACATTCTGATGTCTACAGTTATATCTCTAACAAATGGCGCATAAACAAAATAAAATTCAAACGTTCAAATTTATCTATGCCTTTGTTGTATAATTTATAAAAAAATGTATAAAGAATACAAATCTGTGAATAGGACATAAAACATGGAGGTGGAATGAGGTGCCTAGGAGCAGTAAGCATCCCCTGTTGTCCGGTCACACCGGCCATGAGACCTATGTATTGACAAGGTAGACGGAACATTCCTTAGTCAAATTAAATTTAAAAACAAAGGCCTTACAACTGATATGAAACACGTCATTCACGACACAGTGATAGGTTATATTTGCTAAATAAGTCAATATTACAACCATAGCATTAATTAAATGCTGACTTTAAACGAGGTTGTTGTTATTTCTGTAACATCAACTTACCTGTTATTAGCCTCCCTCGGTTAAAAAATTGATCGTTCTCGGAGCATGCTCTTGATTACTGAATAAGCTGGGAGATGTAAACACTATATGCAGGTGATAGCGGGATTTAACTACAAAAATAAATTCCTTTATGATATAATTAAGTTATAAGTTGACCATTATCGTCTATTAATAGTCAGTACAAAATCTAAATATGAAACAGATGTGGCAGGCTCTAAGGTGTCTTTAATTTCGAGTTCAAGGGGATAGATCGAGTCGACATATGCATGGAAGTTTGGGATGTCAACGAATAGTCGACTATTCGACCATCAGTCGAAAGGACCGACGATCGAATAACAAAACGACATTCGAATAATTAAATTCAATAAAAGAGTGATAAAGAGATGGAATTCTCATCCTAAAATTGAGAAACCGTCTTTCCTCAGACACAGTCGATAAGATAATTTTCCTCATTAAAAACTGCTGACTTTTTAATAAGCTTTAAAAAGATATATCGCACAGTCATTTTTTTATGCTTCCTAAAAAACCGACCTAACAGACCGATTTATGAACATGATTGACGGAGAAATCATACATTTTGGAGAAATTAGCGGTCTATATTAAGTAAATAAAAACACGCCATCCACATTTTAGGTCCATGTGAACATCTGTGTGTAACATTTGATGTAACTTTTTAATAAATTTAAAAAAAGGGGGGGTTAAATATGTGATGTACCAGTGAAGTTTGAAATAAAATTTTAGTTTCGAATATATTCGACTATCGTTCGAATAATGCAATCGACTATTCGACTAAAGAAAATAAATATTTTGACATCCCTAATGGAAGTAACTATTGTTAATGGATAACACGTCGTCGATATATATAATGTCGGGTTAAAGGCCACAGCAAATTTTTTCTTCTCATGTAGAATTTTTTTTGAATGAATATGGCTTCATGCTTGTTTGTTTGTTGTATAACCTTACTCTCGAGAATTTTTCACTCATATGGACTTGCCGGTGGAGAACTGCAAATTTTTGACCTATACTCGGCACTCAGGGCCATTGAGAAGTGAGGGGTCTTTTTCGTGCCAGCACCTACTGCGACAAGGGACATCGGTTTATACGGTCTCATCCGAAGGACCGGTCTCCATGTCCCACAGTGGGATTCAAACCTGAGACGTAAGGATCAACTCCTTACTCCGCGACTCTAGAGCAGACGCTCTAATCACTGCGACAATAAGGCTTCATAGAATATAAAAAAGTGTAAAAATGGTTCCCATTAAAAAAATTAAAATCATCAAGATTCGAATACCATTATTGGACGTAGAGACTTGTCCTTCGAATGAGACCATATAAACCGATGTCCTATGTCTCAGTAGGTGTAAGCACGAAAACAAAATCAAACAAACAGACAAAAAAAATCATCAAAGCGGTACGAAATGCAAACTTTATCTGTATCCCATAAATGAACACTCATATACGCAAAAATCAGCTCAATATCTAGAAGCCTTTAAAAAAATGCGAAAAACTAGTTAGTTGGAGAGATAGATGGAGGGACAGACAGACGGACAGGCGAGGAAAAACATATACTTTTAATTTTCCTTTACCACACTCAGCGAAATGTTTTGAACATGGGGTGCATCTGACAGTTTCGTCCCTCATATGTTGTTTGTGAACCCTAACTCGTGCATTGAGTTGATTTGTCTGCCCTATATAATACTCTCCACAGGTAGGGCATATTGCACAGTAAATCAAATTAGAAGATTTACAATTCATACTCGTGTTTGGTTATAAAGCTTTCCCGTTTTTAAGTTTAATCTGTTCGCCCTCTTGAATGAAATCACACGTTCCACATCGGGGGTGACACCACACTTTTTGACGACTCTCTGGTTGCTAGAGGAAAATTTCGCTTTGGTTAGAATCCGCCTTAGGTATGGTGCTTGTCTTCTGCTGTTAATTATTGACGATTTGTCCAGAAGATTTTTCATGTTTTCAGATTGTTCTAATATTGGAAAAAATCGTTTTGACGAATTGAGAATATTGTGGTTACGTGGGTTATGAGTTATCACATATGGGATGTTCTCTTCATCGTTTTCCTCTGGATGGCGACCCTTTCTTAATTGGGTTATTGGTATGTCTTTTGCCCGATTGATTCCGTCCTCAATAAGGTTTATTGGATAGTTTTGTCGCCTTAGGTGTTGTTTTAATTCTTGGAGTCTTTTCAAGCGTAGGGTAGGCTCGGTCACAATGGTACAAATACGTCTGGCCATAACGATAAGTTCTGATTTCAATGATGCTTGGGAAAGGCTAAGGTATTTTAATGTAAGTAAATTATTTTATAAGAAATTTCAAGAGCAGAGTGATGTGATACTGATTTTGAGAGTTTTTTTTGCACAGTGAATATTTAAGAAGTTAATATAACACGAGTGCTAACTGTGTCAGGACGTAAAGTTTTTATTTGTAAAGAAATAAAATTAGAGTTTTTAATGTCTTTCCTATACATTATAAACATATTGTTTTTTATTCATGAGAAATCTGTATAAATCTTAACCAAAACATGAGAAAATGTCATGATATTTTAATTCCTTTATCCAATCCCTTTCTTTCCTGGCATGTTGCAAAACTTTACACAATACTGTCCTAACAAAATCTGTAACACACGTTTAAATTCTCTACAGCCGATTGTGTTGTCAGAATCATTTTGCCTTCGTTCTTCTGCAATAGCAGAAACGTCTAATAGCAATATTAGCCAATCATTAAATAGTAGCAATGTTTAATTTCAAAGCCACTGTTTTATAATTTCTGCCTCAAAACTTTCAAAAAGGAATTTTAGAGACTTCAAAGCAAAAGTTGATTAGGTTTAGCTTACTTTTGTCTAAAACATGGGGAGGGGGATAAACTATTCAGAAGAATTTAATAAGATGAAGTAAGGAAAGTTCAATTACCTTAAAACAAAACAGATAAGACTGAGGAAAATGAATTTGTATAATGCTGTCATCTACGTCTGTAGAGAAACACAAGTGCATATTTGATACCATTTACTGGTCCCTTAACGTAAATATCAAGTTTCTATCAGTTTCAAATGATCCTGCACTAAAGAGAACTCTTTATTGTATTGTAAAGAAATGAATAATATTTTTGCTACGAAATGCTTATTTAGAAACTATGACATAAAACAATATGATTTAATATAAGAATATTCTTCAAATAATCAAATAAGGAATGTTTCGCCTCCTAACATTGCAAATATGGCATGAAAACCTTAGCTTAAATGTTTACTTAATAGAATTACATATGCATTCCTTTTTCCATCTTATGATAAAGCTTCTTCATAAGTTAATAAGTATATAAGTAAGATTGTGCGCAATAACAATATAGATGTATGGAATTGCTTATCCCCTACTCCGGCCATTTTAGCTGATAATTAATTTCTGACTCAAGTTCATGTAAATTAAATTAGTATCAATATATAGAGATTTTATTTTATTAAATAAACTCTCTTCCAGTTTACATTTATTGAAATATATTGTACGTGATATTGTGTTTGGGTTAAGATAAACTCTTATACCATTGTTGTTTTCAATTTCATTTTTTTTTTGAACGCGAACGACCAGCCAGGACACAAGTTGCCTCCTCCTCTAGATATTATTTTATAAACTTAAGCTTTCTCCATCTTGATATATTCATAGTGCATTGAATTATTGTTACCCTTTATGATGATAATTAGCTAGAATTGAACAATTTTCTTCATTTGTGGATCCGATCCAAAAGACTATATATATGTTGTGAATAAGGAACTCCAGCATCCTTTTTATAAATATCAACTTCAGAGTACTTTTGTGAAGAATAAAAAAAATTGTTGATGACCAATCACAAGATACCTACCCATCATCGTAGGGTAACGCAGATAAATTGACAAATGTTTGAAATTGTGAGATAAAAAATTTAACCAATCAGGTCGGCTGACATATCTTGATGACCGTTATGTATATTACAGTCACCAGCTTGTACACAGTGATTTATTTGAAGTTACTGTTTTTCTCTCAGTGGATTGTTATATATATGAAACTTACTATTAACAATCATATTATATATTATATCATTTTACCGGAACAAATAAAAATAAATGATTGTATCATACAGTAGGAATGTCTATAATTCTTCTCAACAAAACCAAAATTTTAAAACTTTATAAAAACGACCTTGCAATATCCAAGTATATTTACGCTTTTGACTTCTTTCCATTTTATTCTATTGTAGTGTTTTGAGGAAAGTCCATTATATTCTGCATTATATATAAAATTTCCACAGACATTTTTCAGCACATGTAAACTGTTACATGGCCAAAATATAATATAAGGGTGGAGACATTTTTTTTTTCAATTATGTTTATCTACAGACATTATCAAGAGAAGAACTCAGAAATATTTTTATTCTTTATTTTTTAGAACAAACAGCGCAAACTAGTTCTCTTCCCTCAACATATGGTGGACATTTCAATGAACCACAGCGACCTTCTACAAAATAAAAAAGGGAGCCATATTTTATAGAATGGCCGCCAGGTAAGGTGTCAGGATTCTTGTCCATACACTTGTATGTTGTACCAGCCTGGTGATTATTATATCCAGCCATTAGGTAACCCTGGTACTCGAGATTCCAGCCTTTGTAACAGTTTTTTCTTGCTAAAAATATTTTCATTAAAAATTTTATTAATAATTGCTGAAATAAAAAAAATGGAAGAATTATTTGGGGGAAAATAAGCACAATTTACTATATGCAGGTGTAGTCCAATTCAATCATTAGGATATATAAAAATACATGTAAATAAAACTCCATTAAATTCTGGGAACGAAAAAAAGCTGTAATTGGAATAATTCTTATAGGGTAATATGAGGATCATAAATATAACTTAATAAAAGGTATATGTTTTGAAACTATGACGAAAAAGAAAACGTACATACATGTATGGCAATCAATACTCACAATATGAAATGTAAATCAAAATTATCCATTTTCATTTTCTCACCAGGAAATACTTTCACAATGGATCTGTTTTGAACAAGGCAAACAGCACATGGCACATCATGGTGATTTAATGATGCATAGCGACTAGTGAAGGTACTCGTTTCGTACTCTGCTCCATATACATAAGCCTTAGCCCCATCTTTTCCATCAATGTAGTTCCCCCACTCTGGATCCTTCGGTAAACAAAGAGGGTCTACAGCCGCTCCTTTAGAATTATAATGTGATCCCCCGGCGAAACCTATGCATTGCTCTATTTATTTAGTAATGTGTAATCTTTATTTTAAAATGTTTCTTTTTCTACGACATGCATGCACAATCTGCATAGAAATTAAGCGCTCAGTCTATAAGCATAGCATTCCTGAATAAATAAAATTTTAAGGTATGTCACTCGTGAAATAAGGTATTATATCAAGGTTTTTTGAATGTATATTTTTTATAAGTACCCAAATGGCATGACTCAAAATCGCAAAGAAAATTGGGGGGTCAGTGACTCTTAGCTAGGTTTATCAATTTAATCTTTATCATATTTTATTAGATGTTATCATGACAATAGATATAACCTCAAACTTTTCATGACTTAATTGCTGATCGGTTGGAAGTATCGTGTAGTTTAAAATAACGAAAGAAAAGAAGTTTGCGTCAGTGATGTAAATTTTAAGATATTGGTCAAAATATGTGATTTTCATTCAAAAACAGTGTAAATTTTATCTTTCTTTCTTTAATATAATTTCATATTTTGGCAAAGTCTGCTGAGTGAAAGTTTACAATTAGTTCTAAAACTATAAAGAACTGCGAACGATAGTATTGTTCTCCCGCCTACCTCCAAGTAAATTTTCAAAAGTTAACATATTTAAAAGATTTTTCATATTTATATAGATATTTATATGAATTTTCATAAAACATTACTTATTTAGGAAAACAAAGAGAAATAACTCTATAATTTTGGTAAAAGTTGTGTTTTTCACTATAGAGATCGACGGAAAACGGAAAATATTTTTAAAACATTCCTTTTTACAGGTAATATGGATTGTTATTTCACAAATTCTTATCAAAGCTTTTTGTGTTTTACGGGAGGGAACATATGTTTACAGACAAAAAACGACAAAAATTCTCATTTTTTCACCAATTTCGAAGGTGTTTACAGCTCAAACGTTGTATTTTTTCAATTACATATGTTTAATTTTATATGCGTAAAACATAAGAAAAGATTTAAAGAACATTTATTCATGTCCAAGAATATTTTAAAATATGCTGATGCTTTCAAGTCTGATTTCAATGGAAAACATCGTCTACCCCCTTATAAAAAGAGCTGGAATTAAGAGTAATTAACTTTTTAACACTGGTATTGAAATTATTAATTAATTAACATCTTCTTTGCATTCAACAAAGATTTTATGGCCAAGTTGCCAAAAGTATTGAATTAAATGGATGTAAAATGTAGGCGGGAATCGAGAGTTAGCGTGCGTAGTTCTTGTAACCTATATTTATTATTCAAAGCATATAGTAAGGAAAATATTTTCTGAGTAAAAATATGTGGGGCTAAAGTTCCAAGATAATGAATTTAACAAATGTGCAGATTTGAAGAATTTTCTTCCAAATAACCTTGCACCACAAGAAATAGTCCCTCATAAATATTGTTTCCTTATGACTTTGTTAGTATATTATATTTTAAATGTTGTATAATCTGCATTGTTTAATTCAAATATGTTTTAAAAATTGAATTTTGATAATTACTAATAAATCATTTTGAAGTTAGAGGTTCGTATTAAACTTTTCTTAATAGCTGACAAGTGTCATACCTTAAAACATGTCAAAAACTTAAATGAAAATATGATTATTCAAACTTTCAAAACAAAGAATTTAATTACCCGAATAAACTAATTTTGCGTTGGAGGGACAAATTGGCTTTCCCCATCTCGTATATACAACGTTTCTGTTTCCTCTAACTATTAAATTTAAAAAAATTTATAATTAAAATTTCATGATAAATTTCAAAACAACGTGTGTAGTAAATATATGGTCACATTATACCTTGAGTCAATTCATTCTGTATGGTAGCGTTCACCTGCGTTTTGAACTTCTTCATCGATGTCTCAATGACGTCAGTGAAACTTTTGAATTCCCGTCTTAAAACTTCTACTTGATGTGCTCCTAGAGCAGACGACAGTTGTCCTGTTAGATACCCTTGTAATATTTCTTTACAACTTTCTGTGTGTGTCTCTCCCTGTGCCGTATGAAGTAGCAGAACCAGGGCTAGATAAAACTCCATTGCCTGGGGAAAGATTGAGACGAACAATTGTCGAAACGAAATCTTAGCCTAGTGTTGTTCATTGACAATCAATATAAATATAAAATAATAACAATAGAAAATTGCATACATTTCAGAAACATTTCTTATATTTATAAAATGGGAGATTAAATGCCTAGATCATGATCTATAGGGAAGTCTATCTTTATATCCTACCTTTGTGATGAACGCTTCCTAGATCAGTGGAAGGTGTGATTTTTTGGTCAGTGAACATATTTATATTCACGCATAGAATAGAAAATTTTACAATCTGATAGCAAACCACCCAAAATGACCTCATAACTAGACACGAAGAAGATAGATTTAAACGTAATTTGACACCTGTATATTGGTCTATCGATTTGACACCTGTATATTGGTCTATCGATTTGACACCTGTATATTGGTCTATCGATTTGACACCTGTATATTGGTCTATCGATTTGACACCTGTATATTGGTCTATCGAATTGTACTCGGTATAACAGAAGATACACATAGTACTGATGGCGAATACTTCAGCGATGTTAGCGTTTAGTGATACATATGATGTAAACTGTTCCATTATAAACCCTTTAATAAATATTTTAATTTTGCCTAAATAGCTATGAAGTTCGATCATATTTAAGAGTCAATTGATAAATTAATTAGCTTACTCTAGGTTAGAAATTGAAGAAAATTTAAAAAAAATTGTTGTGAAACTAATAATTATTGAAACCTGAAGATGAGAAAGAAAGATATGTCAATGGCTCGTTTTCGTGTAAATATAAAATTTGTATTTTAAAGTAAATTGTTGTTCTTAAGAATACATGCAATATTGTCATCATAAAATCGTCCAATTTTCAATCGGTTATTTGGGAAAATTATAATAAAGATACATAAATGACATAAAAATGATCTATAACTACTCAATTCAATGATTTCATGGAAAAGGTGATGTCCATTGTTCTACAAGTTGATATCAAGATCATACAGGAGTGATATTTAATATTTGAGAACTCTTTGGAAACAGAATACATTTACAAACAAATCACGGCTATAACATGAGTGTTACCCAGAGAACTTCTTTATAAAAATAAAATCAGAGTAAACTAGTCTTGAAGAAAACGGTTTCACCAAGCAGAGAAGTTGGGGTTGTCAAATCAACTTGAAAAACGTTTAAAAATATTAATGTAGTTTCCACATTTTTTCGCAAGTAATTTGTATTGCAAAATGGCTATTTAACGTCAAATCGCGAGAACAATAATTCGCAAGAGGACGGTTGATCAAGAGATTTTACATTGATTTAAGCACAATAAGAATAAAAGCGAGTAGCTTTTTTTCGCGAATGGTGCTTCTCCCAAAATGACGGGATAATTAATTCCTCGCGTATATTTAGGAATCTACAGTACTTAAAAAACTAAATGCTACAAAGATGTCTTTTTTGCAGAAGACTTGTTTGATATAATTTACTTAAAAAGAAACCCCTCATCTTATATACATGTAACAAGTCTCTGTAGTTTAAAAATAAGGTTCTGCTAAAAAGTAGGCATATATTGAATCAATTTTTATCAAAGATCTATTGAAGTCTATAGTTTATCGGACAGATAACATCATGCATCTGAAATGTTATTATTCTTCGACTAATTAGAGTGGTTATAATATACATAGATATGAATATAATTGTTTACCCTGGTGCTTTTTTCCCTTTTCTAAATCTAATAAAATTAATTCTTTGTTAATGACATAAAAGAATAAGTATCTTTAAATATTAAAATGTAAAACGTAGCCCGCGTGTCGCTGTGGTTAGAGCGTCTGCTCTAGAGTCGCGGAGTAAAGAACTGATACTTACGTCGCGGGTTCGAATCCACTCCGGGACGTGGGGACCGGTCCTTCGGATGAGATCGTATAGGTGGCAAAGGTCAGTTTTCTTGGCAATCAAATGTATAGCTGACGTTTTCCTTAATATTGAGCTGCTTCTAAAATATGCATTGGAAAATTTTAAATTCTCTCTACATGTAACAATAGTATGGTCTAGTCCCTTGATGAATTTGAAGCTTTTATTTTTGTTTGTATGTTGTTTAACGTCCCTCTCGAGAATTTTTCACTCATATGGAGACGCCACCACTTGCCGGTGGAGAGCTGTAAATTTTGTCCTATCCTCGGCACTTACGTCCATTGAGCAATGAGGGGTCTTTTTAGTGCCAACACCTTCTGCGACACTAGACCTCGGTTTATACGGTCTCATCCGATGGACTGGTCTCCACGTCCCACCGTGGGATTTGAACCCGCGACGTAAGGATCAACTACTTACCTCGCAACTCTAGAGCAGACGCTCTAACCACTACGCCACGCGGTCGACTTGAAGCTTTTAGGAATAAAACACGTACAACTTACACATTGAGCCCAAATGATGGCACAGGGACAATCTCAAAATTTCATGAAAATTTAGCTTATTTTCACTATTTCGCCTGATCCGCAACAGCATCCAGGCCCGTGCTAATGCCCCACACTACCACACAAAATGCAGACAAACACCTGCACATACCACTGAACAGCAAGAGATACTGGCTCAACCACCTCATTTTCAAGCTAAAATTCATCCTACGAACCCACCCCGCTTTTCTGAGGAAATCCTAGATGAGTGATTTTTTAGTTTAGTTTCGTATTTCTAGTCCGTATCCTACGAATAGTAGTAGTGACACTAAAGTGTCATATATCAATAAAATAAACAAGGTCACCTTTTCCCTCCAAATGCACAAATAAAATATTCTAGCAATAAAATCACATATAATATGCATTCAAACCTTAGGTTTCTCTATTTTTTAAAATACTTTTGACCGGTACTTAATCCGAAACTATCCTCTGCCACCATAAACCGAGGTCCCGTGTCGCAGTAGGTTTTGGCACGAAAAGGATCCCTCACTGCTCAATGGCCCTGAGTGCCGAGTATAGATATAAATTTGCAACCCCCCCCCCCCCCCATCGGCAAGTGGTGGCGTCTCCATGTGAGTGAAAAATTCTGAAGAGGGACGTTAAACAACAAACAAACAAACAAATAAAATATAGAATATGTTAAATTTTATGCCGAAATTACTGGCGTGTACAACCCTCATAAAATCATGATTACAGTGCGGTTTTTATTTCATATAAAAAGAATCTTCTGTACACATTTTGAAGAAATAGAGACCAAAACTCTATATCCATATTTGAATTTTTTATTTGCTTCAGTTTATCCTCTGCAAATCCAGGGTGTAGCACTTCTTTACGTAGAAAAAAAAACCCTATCTTGAAAATTATCCTTTCCCCAATCTCTTCAATGCTCATAATATTTGTGTGTCTCTGAAAATCGATAAAAATGTTAAGTACAAAATATCAGGAAACTGTTTTGTTACACTCAATCCATTTCAAGCATAGTGCAAAACCTTAGAAAATGTTGAAAACTTACACTGCATGGTTATGAGAAATGTTTAATGAAAAATGCTTGTTTTTAAAAGATATGATATAACAGTTCCTATTTTGAAAATTTCGTAACATTTCAGACAGAAAGGAATACTAGAAATATTTTTGTAAACTTAAAGATAGAATGTTATTTCAATGTCAAACTACATTTTCTTTTGTGAATGAAAATAATATATATCCAAATCGGAGCAAGCAAGAATAGGAGGAAAAAGCTAGATTGTATTTAACGGAGAAAAACGTGTATATATTTGGTGCATAATTGATATCATTTAACTGTTAGAAACTCTCTTTGTTAAATATCAAATATCTGTAAAATCTCAAGATTATGCATAAAAAGACTTCTTACTTCTTAATGGAGACGAAAATTTAAAACCAATAAAGAAAAGATTGTGTATTGCTTTATATAGTACGTGTAGTAAACAAATATTTGGATTTTGTATGACTGAGATGAAAGAGAAATTAATTAATTAAACTCAGACCACTATCTACTGATTGGCAAATTGAAAATAAGACTACCAAACTCAGAATGAAGGAAAATAAGCGTATATTGAGTGCAATATTGAAAACCTGAAAGACAAACACGAATATGAAGAAAAATTCCACCTCAACTAAAAATCGAATTCAAATTCCCTTTACCTCAGAAGACCTCGATAAATGAATGGAATACTGGCAAAGACATTTTCAAAAACACAAGTGTTGATATCCTAGCAAAAAAGATCTTAAATAAAATGAAAGAATTGATGTTACTAAAACAATTGGCAAAAAATTTGAAAATAATGGTGGTCATTTTGAAAATGGGCGAAACTAGAATGGCCACGATATTTCATATTCAAGTACTAGACAAGAAATCTTCTTGCCAAATTTGGTGCTTGTCTCACAAAGTGAAATATTTTTTTAAATATCTGCCCCACTATCTAATGAGTAAGGGAAAATATTTGTGCCCATCAAACAATCCTTCCTTATTCAATTGCCTGTCCGATTTAACAATTTTTATAACAAATATATGCCAAAACTAGAACCTCTAGGAAAAGTAAGAACGTGGCATCCAACTGATGTTGTTACCGCTCCCTAGTCTGGCCTAACCGGTCACTCATATACTCATTCTAAAACTTGCTTACATCAAACATACTTGTACGATAACCCAATATGGTCAAAACAAAAACCGAACAATCCCACTGAAATCAAAAGTAAACAAAATTGATTCAACTTTACCACATACACCCTAATTTATTTACCGATGTCAGTTGTAATTAAATCACAGATGAAGCTGTGAGACTCCTATGTTCACCCGGACAAGAGATCCGCCATTGTCTTTTTCAGGGATATGTCTCCATGTGGTTCTACTCCTATAAAATTAAGCTTCATCTTTATAGCCCTGGGTTCTTTGATCTCATTTTCTTTAACCACTGTCAAGTTCTACTGTTTGTCTCTATAAAAATTCCTTAGCTTATAGATATTTCTGCAAACGCTGCACAGTCCATACGATTACGTGGCGTTCTTTCTAAACAGGAGCAAAGATCTGCAGTCTACTTAGAACGCAACACTGTAAAGGCGAACTGCGAAGAAATCAACGGCATTCAGAAGTGTACAAATAGACACTTTTTTTAAAAACGAACTTCTTTTTATAAAACTATTACATTATCAGAAGACTTAATATTAATTACAATAACATTGTACTTTATCTTACTCTGTATTGAATTTAGTTTGGTCATCTGATTTAACAGTCATGTGATAAATCCACATAATGTGTACTGCGTGGAGGTCATAAACAAATTTCAATATTATAAAGACATATATGTAACAATTCATATTGGGATGGATTCGCTCTTTTGCGAGGGATTGCTCCGCTTTGCGGTGCCATTGTTTACATTCCAACGATTCCAAACAGCCCTGTGTGGGCTTTGAATTTCAGTTCTAAAAATCTGCATTCCGACGTACCTGTTAGAGTGTCATGCTAAAATAACATGCCTTAGTTCAAAATATGTAACATTTTCTTTATATACATATTATCATCGTTCAAAGGCGATATGAATGATATTTGACATCCCCCCAATAAAAAGAAATGATGATATTTAAATTTTTTGCGCATGTGTATGTTCTTTGACAAAAGTGTTTAAAAACGATTTCACTATGGACGCCGGAATGGGAGCGAAGGTCATTTCTGACGTCAATTGATTGTATTTTGTTTAACGGCCCATTCGAGAATTTTTCACTTATATTGAGATGTCACCATATACCTCTCGAAAATGTTTCACTCATATGGAACGCCACCACTTGCCGGTGGAGGGCTTTAAATTTAGACTTTTACTCGGCAATCAGGGCCATTGAGCAGTGAGGATTCTTTATCGTACCAACGCCTACCGTTATACGGGGCCTCGGTTTTTAAGGTCTCATCCGAAGGACACACAAGTTTCACTTCAAAGTTCCGATCGCTTGGCGAGAGAACAGTTGCTACTTATTTTTATCGACTTAGGTCTGATTCAAACACACGACCTTCCGATCATGGAGAGAGCGCTCCCCCGACTGAGCAACCGTGAGGGTCTCTGACGTCAAAAAATCACCCCTGGTAAATATTCTAAGGAAGGGGGGCAATATTCATCTTTACATCAGCCCATTAGATTCTATATTTATTTTAGAACAATGATTTCTACAGAAATAGTTCTCAAATGATTAAATGAAAACGAGGTTTTTCAATGTATGATAATACAGATTGTAGTTGTTTTTTTTCCAATCGCAGCATTGCACATGAGGCATAAACACTTTTTGCCTTCACATTAGCTACGAAGAATTACTGTAGATTCCTAAATATACGCGCGAACTCCAGTGCAAGTATATCAAATTGTAGTGTATTAATGACAGCCCAATATGCATAACAATTCTAAAGATATATTAAGATATTTGTGATTTTCAAAAACACAAGAGCCCAAATACAATTTTTAATGAATGTTAATCTAATAAAGCTATAAATCAAAGCACTCAGCTTTAATAAATAATTTTTTTTATTTTTTGGAACAAACAGCACAAACTAGTTCTCTTCCATGAACATATGGTGGACATTTTAATGAACCACATTGAGCTTCTACAAAATAAAAAAGATAACCATTTTTATCAGAATGGCCGCCATGCAAGGTGTCTGGATCTTTGTCAACACACTTGTATGTTGTACCAGCAGGATTATTATAGTATCCAGCCATAAGGTAACCTTGGTACTCGAGTTCCCAGCCTTTGTAACAGGTTTTTCTTGCTTTAATAGAATATAATCAAAATATTATGTTTTTTTCCCAAAATTGGAAGATCCTTCAGGGAAAAATATAAAAGGCTTTCTAGAATGCAAAATATAACTTGTCTACCGGTACATTAAAACCCGATCCATGTTCAATAGCTTAAAGGTGCTTGGACACAGATTTGAAGTTAATATTTTCTCAAATTTTCTGTATAATTTCGTGACTTGTATGTTGCTATATCATTTCATACTAAAATATAATACAAATCTTATTTCATCTTGAAGTTATTAAAACTTCGAATTTCTGGACGCGTTGGATTGACACATCCTTGCGCTTTCACATATTTTAATTTTATTCTTTATACTTAAGAAAAGTGGACATTTTGTTGTGTATTAATGAAAAATATTAAAACTATAACCCAGAAAATTCAGAGTAGAAATGTTCAAAAGCAAAACCCACTCACAGTATTGTAAGTCCGTGCTCAGTGGTGTGTGCAGAGTTTAACTATTGAACACACCCGGTGAATCGTAAACATTAACAATAACAGAGCTCGTGCCCTGTTTACAAAAAACAGTTTACGCTTCACGGGTGTGTTCAATTTGGTAAACTCTATACACATTACAGAGCACGGACTGACAATACTGGTGAGTTGGTTTTGCTTTCGAACATTTTTACTCTGAATTTTCTGGATTATAGATGTAATATTTTTCATTAATACGTAACAAAATCGCTTCTTTTCTTAAATATTAAGAATAAAGTTAAAATTTGTGTAAGTGCAAAGATGTGTTAATCAAACGCGTCCCGGAATTCGTAGTTCCAATAATTTCCAGATAAAATAAGTTTTTAATTATATTTTCGTTTGAAATGCTATAGCAAAATATAAGTCGTGATATTATACAGAAAATTTCAGAAAATATTAAGTTCAAATCTGTGTCTAAGCACCTTTAAGGATATAAATACTTTACTATAATTTAAAATTACTCTTAAAGACAATAATTATATGTATTGTCACATTTTCTTTTAAAGATTAGATATGTTCTTATTGTCTGGACATTCTGAGTTAAACAAAAATTCTTTCTTTTTATGAAAAGTATTCCACAGGAGGGAATGTTTATTGACGTGCTGTAATTTTTTCTGCTCATATTAAATTACAGAAATACACTATAAAACAGAGAAAGACTCTATAGATCAATTTATAGACATACATGCAATCAGATTTAATTATCATGCCACATAAAGAGTAAGAGTCCTTGAGCCACAACAGCCATCTGAGTGAAAAATCACCATGCTATTTTTCAGCAGAAAATTTTAAGATTTCTTTTTTATTTCTTGTTACTTTTTTTTTTTTTATTTTTTTTAAAAGTTCTTTTTTATTTCTTAATATTCTTATGTAAAACTTTAATCCCTATTTAAATCCATTTCCTATTCCCGGAGACTATGATTTGAAGAATTATAAATCTAAAATACAGGAATCCATGCATATTAATATGACTGATAATGGCCAAGTGATTCTAAAAGAAAATTTTACCAAAAAAAAAAAAAAAAAAAAAAAAAATCCTCTCTGTTTTCATGCACAATTTTTCCTCTTTTGTGGCTTCCTACATTATTCTCCAGGGGCTAATTAAAAAAATAACTTGAATCCTATACTACCTAGTAATGATTGCATATTAAAATGACTAATCAGGTTCTTGTTGTTCTAGAGAAAATATAAAGAGACTATGACTCACATCACATTGCAATACTTCACTATCTAAAATGGTTTTAGATTAGGGATGACAACGGTTAACAGACTAATCAGTCGGAAAGATTGTAACCGCTTACAATATTTATAACCGATTAATCAATATTTTTGATGTTTTTTTTAAGTATCTGAACCTTTTGAGTACATGTTATATTTTTTCTGGTACAATTAAAACTCTTAAATTTCTAGCGTACTTAATATTGAAATGCTGCAATCGAGCAAGCTCTAAATCACAGGACGCCACCGTTGTAAAGCAAGTCTCCGTGATCTAGACAATATACATACAACCCGAATTTCTTATCAAAAAGTAAACTATAGTTAACTACTATAGTTAACTAGAGTAAACTATAGTTAACTATAGATATTACAGTATTTTTTGTTAGGGACAACTCGGCGATATTATGAGAGACCGGAATAAGATTTTAAAAGAAAGAGTACAAGAATAAAACCAAACAATCTTTACTTTCCCCCTCTTTTTCTGAAAGACATTTAATCATTATTACTTAACATAACCCTTTTCTTTTTATGAAATGTAAAACTTTATATTTTTTTCTGTTGTAAAACGTCGATCTCTTATTGTATTAATACCCTACCCCCCATCTCCGCCATGATTTGAAGAAACTTGAATCAGCACAACCTGATGATTGCATAATTATATGACATCATGGTCCAATTGTTCTAGAGAAAAATATTTGTATTTTGACAAATCATTGCCCTACTTCTCTTGAGAAGAAGATTGTTTTGCTCCTAAATATGTGTTTATTCTCCATGGCCCTTCTTTAATCTCTTGCGTAATGATTGAAAATGTAAACTAGAATTTCCACCACTCTAAATTGCTTACAGATAACTGTGTTTGACCTTAATTTAGAGGCTCTAGAGACAATTATTTTCTTTATTTCCCCATGTATGATTTTGAATCCCTATTGTGCCCTTATTTTATTCCTCAGAGGTAAAACAAATAACAAACTTTAAATGTATTTCCTAGGGATTGTTTCGTAATCATAAAACTAATCATGTTTCTGAAAAGAAAATCTGATCATATTTCATGTATTACTTTAAGAGGATTCGTTAAATGTTTTACTCATATTCAAATATGGAGTAAAATTGTACCCTCTATTGCAATTGGGAACCCCCCTGAATCACTAGGGTAAAGCATTCAGAAAAAAATGAATCTGCATCATTCTAAGGATGACTGCGTACTTGTATGACAACTCAGGGTCTTTTAAGAAAAAAAAGATGACTTCAACTTTTCCATCGTCAACTTTCCTTATTCATGTAGTAATATCCCGCTATCACATATGGTGTTTACATCTCCCAACTTACTCGATACTCAAGAGCTTGCTCCGACTACTATCATTTTTCAAAAGTGAGTCAGGTTACTGACAGATAAGTTGATGATACAGGAATTTCAATAACCTCGCTTAAAATCAGTATTTCGTAAAATCTAGGGAAATTATAATACTTAGGGCTCATGGAGGGTGTGACCGGTCAACAGGGGATGATTCCTCCTAGACACCTGATCCAAGCTCTGGAATTTCCAGGGGTCCGTGTTTTATGCCCTCTTCTCAGAATTGTATTGTTTATAGATTTTTTTGAGATCAATCACTGTTCGTTATCTTCACCTTTTTCATTCCAGTGTGAAAATTTGATTCCTTATTGTGGTCCTACCTTTCTGGACGATAATTTGAAAAAAAAGAATCTCTAATGTCCGAGGATGCTTGCATATTTATGTGATTGTAATTATCATCTTATTTTTGAAATAGTTTACTCCATATTCTGTATAAGTTTATAAATTAGTGCACTCAAAATTTAACGAAATCTTCCTCTTCCTTTTCAACTGATAAGCGCAATCATATTTAGCACACTTTTGAGCAGATTTTGTTTTGACCTCTATTTAAAACATTTTGCAAAATTTTTAAATTCTTACAATAAATTTGGATTCTATAATGCAAATTGAACTATATTTAGTTAAAACTTCATGATTAACTTCCATACAAAAAGCATTAAGTGAGGAACAATATTTTGTGGCGGAATTTTTTTTTTCTTTTTTAGAAAAAAAGTCATCATTTTTTCTACTCCGAAGTATCTAAAGTATTGTTAAGTTGGATTCTTATTTTTCCGTTTTGCATGCACACGGGGTTATTTTGTGCCGTGAACTGTTTATGCTGGTCCTAAGTTATATATATTCAATAAACTATCATGAATTCTATCATCAAATTTGACAAATATAGCATATATATAATGTGAATTTGAATCTTTTTTGTTGTCACAAATTTAATCTGTCTATTTAAGACGAAATACGACTGTGCTTTTCCAAAAATTTATTTGAAAAAAAAAATATTGGGGGAAAATCTTTGAAAAATTGATTTTGTGTTGTACGTAATTGCAGTGCATAAAGGTCATGCTAAATGCTCGGTAGCGTCGGAAGAAGCGCATTGACCGCAATTTATTTTTTTTTTGATTTTTAATTAAACCATCTG
Source organism: Saccostrea echinata (assembly GCF_033153115.1). Lineage (NCBI taxonomy): Eukaryota > Metazoa > Mollusca > Bivalvia > Ostreida > Ostreidae > Saccostrea > Saccostrea echinata. Next base: position 3,370,999 of record NW_026889763.1, on the reverse strand, counting down.
TGTAGATTCTGAAAATATACTTGATAAAAAATACTCATTCATTTGATAGCAGGATCCAACCTCCTTGAGTCTTGTAAACTACATGTAATAGTTAATAGCATATATTAACAGGTACATGAATTAATGATTATAAACCAGTCCAAAAGACGCTAAAATATCATTACTGCTAAAATTAAGTACGTTTAATTTACAATTTCTACGGTAAAATTTTGATACCGGTACTTCATGACATCTGATTCCACTGTGTTTTTAGATATCCGTGTTTGCTCTACTCACAATTTGTATTGTTAAATTGGACATTTTAGCATGATTGCTGTTTGTTATCTTTACCTTTCACACTTATTGTTTATAATATATTTTACACCATTTGAAAAAAAAAATACATTATAGCGCAGATTTTACATATAGGTTTCATTTTTCCTGGCCCAGTGGTTCTCGCAAAGTAGATTTTAAATGATTCCATCTTATTTTTGCATTCTCTTTTTTATATCATCTTATAGGGGACATAACCTTCTATTTGTTTGTTTGTTTGTTGTTTAACGTCCCTCTTGAAAATATATCACTAATATGGAGACACCACCACTTGTCGGTGGAGGCCTGCAAATTTATACCTATACTCGGAACTCAAGAAAATTAAGCACTGAGGAATCTTTTTCCTGCCAACACCTACTGCGACACCGGACCTCGGTTTATACGGTCTCCTTGGCAGTGGATTCGCTCCGACTTCAGAGCAGATGCTCTAACCACTGCGCCACGCGGGTGACACCTTCTATTTGAATCAAACGTCAGTTTCTTTCAGATTAGGGTACATTGTATCACGTTTAATCAAAATTGGCCCTAAGTTGTTGGAGGAAATGTTCACAACAACAACTACAACAACGATAATGCCGAAAGACGATATATAATAGCCTACTTGAGCCTTTCACTTAGGCAAAAATTTAAGATAAAACGTAAGAATTGCATTGAAAGTTAGAAAAACATGTCTTCGAAGTTTGTAGACATGGATAAATAAAGATTTCCAAAATGTGGTAGATTGTGCGTTTCTGCACAAGGAGAGGCCAACAATTTAACAATTAAATATAAACTCTCTCTCTCTCTCTCTCTCTCTCTCTCTCTCGCCGATACATGTATAAGCTGAAATCTTAATAAACATGTAACTTTAAATGTATATGTTTCGATACTTTAAAGGACAAAAGTATTTGTATATAAATCAAACATATTAATTTTCTTACCTGGGAATATCTTCACAACGGATCTATTTTTAACAAGACACACAGCACACGGTACGTCATGATCATGGAATGAAGTAAAGCGACTCTTGAAGGTGTTAGTTTCGTACTCTGCTCCATAAACATAAGCTTTATCTCCATTATTTCCATCTTTGTAGATCCCCCACTCTGGATCCTTCGGTAAACACAAAAGATCTACTGCTGCTCCTCTATGATTATAACGTGATCCTCCAGCGAATCCTATAAATCGTTCTTAAGCTTATTAAAGTGTATAAATTATCAATACTTATTAGAGAATGCTATACATTTACATGTATGTACAATATACATAGAAATTAACCCCTCATTTAAGAAATAATAACACCCGAAGAAATAGAATTTAAAAAGTAAGTTAAAAAATTAATGAAAAAAGGATCCTTAATTCAAACTTTCAAAATAAGGAATTCATTTACCAGAATAAACTAAGATTGCTTTGGAAGGACATGTCTTTTTACCCCATCTTGTATATACAACGTTCCGGTTTCCTGTACCTACTAAGTGAAGTGTTTTCATTTCATTTCTTTTTTTTAATTACATTGAATGGTAAATATTTAAAACAGAAATCAGCTTGTAGACGTGGTCACGTAATACCTTCAACCTTAATGCTAGCGTTCACTTCCTTCTTAAACCTTCTCAAAGATGTCTCCATGACGTCAGTGAAGCTTTTGAATTCCCGCCTCAAAGCTTCTACCTGATATGCTCCTAGAGCAGACGACAGTTGTCCTGTTAGGTAACCCTGTAACATGTCTTTACAACTTCCGGTCTGTGTGTTTCCCCGTGTCGTGTGAAGCACAATTCCCAAGACTAGATAAAACGCCATCATCTATGGGAAAAAATTAGGCATAAGCAGTTGTCTAAAGGAGATACTATTGTGCTTCCATTTTAGTTGTATCTTAGTTGTCTTCATTGGCAATGTTTTTGAACACAAAATGAAGATAAAATATTATCCATTTCATTATAATTTCGAATGTTTATAAAATGATCTTCTCTTCTTGAAAAGATTCATAGATCTTCATATGGTTTATTATTCTAACTTACCCCCATGCTTTGTACCTTTGTGGTAAGTGTTTTACAAAATCTGCCCGTGATTTTCGGTCAATTTATATATTTTAAAGAACAGTGAAAATAAACATTTGATATCAACCTACACATTTTGGCCTCACAGTAAGACACAAAACAGAGAGATTTAAATGTAATTTTATACCCGTTTTGAGTTCATCGAATTTTACTTTAACGCCTAGATGTTATAAGCAAAAAAAATGGCGAACGTTATAGCACTGCTAGCAATCACAAATCTTATATATGATTCAATCTGTTGCATTAATAAAACATTTACAACATATTCAATGTTTGTCAAAATAACTATGAAGACAGCTGGCCATATTTAAAATTCAAAGGTTAAATATAAATTTAGTTAAATTCAAATTGAAAAGAAGCGACATACAAATTACTTGTACAAGGGTTTCAATGTGTTCAAGAGATAATAAAACAAACGAACAACATACAAACAAACAAAACATACATAAAAGACGAACACTGCTGTAGTATGCCAATGACCATTTTCTGCCCTCATAATCAAATTCGGATATATAAATCAAGGATTATCTGAATGAGGACAATTTTGTTGTCATCATGAAATACTGAGACATGAAAATAATGTATGCATGACATAAAGCATATAGCATTTCTAAGATTATTTCAGTGATTCTGAGAAGAGCGTGAGTGTTTTAACATCGATTTTTTTTTCATAAGAAAATTGAGCAGAATAGTCTGATTGTTTGATATTTGAATTTTAAGATTACCTGGACAATACTTATTTAACAAAAAAATCATGACTACAGCATGAATGCTTAGTGAGTTAATACGCAAAGTACTAACTCGCATAAAATAGATATTAAAACAGAATTATCTCAATAAGAATTATCCTTTCTCTCGTTTCTTCAAAATTTTAAAATTATTGTATATCCATGAAAAGTTGTGATAAATTGTAAAGAAAATATTATGAAATCATTTCACTTTGTTTATGTTATGCACTTCACGCATGTCACATAACCATACACAAATATGCACCACAGAGATATTCAGATATCTTGACATTATTGAAGCTATTTTGACAACGTTCTTGCAATGCATGCGGTATATTTTGTCTGAAAGAAAAATCCTTTGGAAATAGATTTCCTCTGTAACTTTTTTAGGAAATAATGGAAAAATTCACACATTCATGACGTCAAAATTAGTATTTTAAAGGTCAAATGAGAAAATGCATTGAATTTGAACAATTCGAAAGCTTGTGTTTTAATTTCTTACGTCAATTTCATGTTTCAGAAAAGCACATGGTAAGATTTGTATTGAAAGCATATCTTGCTCTATGTAATGGTTTGGAGAAATTATACATTGTTTTCGGAATCAGTATACAGTAGAGGTGAATCAGCTCTGTTTAGAAAGAAAAGTAAAAAAGATTTTAAAACATAATAAATTCCTAAATGGTCAAAGATTATTAATCAATTTGAGGTATTATGATCAAATCTGTACCTAACAAAGAGTTGATTAATTTCATTGAATTACAAATGAAACAACCAGAATCTAAAACATAATATAAAGAGAAATGCAGCGGAGCTCATGTCCACTCCAGATCAATATGGATAGAAAAAGGACAGAAGAGCTCAACTAACTTCTTGTATCTTGAAAGAAAACAACAATCAATTCGCAGCTAGGTTAAGGATGCCCATAGGAAGTATAACATGAAATTTTACATGAAAATATCAAGACAATTTCAAAGATAAAATTCAAACTTTAGTTTTTGATGAATTAAAATTCTGCTGTCTTCATTTGTGTATATTCAGTGGGTTAAGCCTAATTACCTTTACAAACGCTTATTTTCCTTTGCAGTAGAGAAACTTTGCTGAGTCGAAGCAGAGACGGGAAAGAAGGTCAGCAGACATCACTGAATTCTTGGTGATTCACACAATTAAATCATCACCAAAATTCATGTACATCGTTGCAATGAAACCTTTTTTTCTGTTTTGAAAACACTTTTGCCGATACACAAAATAAATACAAAAAAAAAATCAATCGAAATAAAACCATCCAATCACTATGTAAAGAAGTCAGCAATAGACATTAACGCATCACAAAGGTCGCTGAGTGAATTCATTCTTCAGAATTATTTTATATCTTTTCTTCTTCTTTTTTAAAGAAAATTTGAAATCATTGGAGAATAAAAAAAAAAAATGACGTGTACGAGGGGTGATCAAAAAGTTCGCGAACTATCTCTATATTTACAAAACCACAATTCAGATCAGAATGAAATTTGGCACACATATAGTCATACACATGTTCTGTAAATAACATATGTTAAATAATGTTTTGCTCCGTGTTTGTGACGTCACAATGTGAAAATGACGTCAATATGTAGGTCACTTGTGACAAAAAATGGTTGACTCAGTCGTATTCGAGCAACGAACGGCTGTAAAGTTTAACGTATATCTTGGAAATTCCTTTGCAGTAGAATATGATAATTTGTACAAGGTTTATGAAGACAAAAGACTTACCAGAAGTTCAATCATTAATTGGATTGATTGTTTAAGTAAAGATAGGGAGACGGTTAAAAATGATGTTTGTTCTGTTGCCCAGCAAAAGCAAGCCGGGAAAAAGATGTGTCCTTAGTTGAGCAATTTGTTATGAAACATCGTCAAGTAACAATTAGAAAAATGGTTGTATATCTTAACAATAATATAATTATTAAATCTCTGAAATATCGTTTACTTTAGACTTTAAACATATGAGATATGATAAAAAGAAGGCGCCCATGCTTTATCCACATTGGATAAACGACGCTTCCGAGACAGAGGACTCTGGTTGTGATGGGTCACCATACTAATTATGGGAATGGATATCCTTATCCACCCATCCTATTGCCGAGATCTGGCCATTTCTGACAGATGGACTGTTTTTGTTATAAAAAAATAACTTACATGGTAAGAAATATAAGATTCTGAAAAATCTTTTAGCTTCTCTGAACAGACTGCTTCGGAGCATGTCACGTGACTGCCTGGATCACGTGATTCACGCATGGGCAGAACAATGGCAGATGTGCATTAAAATCGGAGGGGACTACTTTAAAAAATAATAAACACTGAAACTTCATTTTATTTCTTTTAAAGAAGTAATTCAATTAGTTCGCGAACTTTTTGATCACCCCTCGTATAATGAAGTAAATGTGCTAATCATTATGAAAAGTCGTTTAACCATTGTCCCGCTATTTGTGTAAGTTATTGGTTTCAAAATGACCCATTATACCTACACATTAATTTATTCAAAATCCATTAATTGATATCGAAATGTGAAATTGAAAATTAAATACAACATTCAATAATTGTAAATTAACGTTCATAAAAGGCATCGTTTGTGGCATTTCAAGACACTGGGAACTAATACCATGAACTGTTTTATTTTCAAGTTGTTACTGCATATATCTTGATAGTCGGTGTTTATTTCATATCTTTGAAAGGTAGTCTGACTTTTATATGCTATATATGTTCTGCCTGTATAAGTTTCTATTTATTTTCGCTTTTCTTTTTAAGCTTATAATGCTTTGAGTGGTACTCCAACTTTGTTGTGTTATAGTCCGGATTTGTTGTAGTCCAACTTATCTAATAGTGGAAGAGATTGTAAAATTAAAATATTTCAAATACAGCTTCCGGATTCTTAAGAGGCATTTTCGTCGATTATTAATTAATGAACCCTAATAGAGAAAGAAATAAGTTCCATTTTGAAAACTTCAGTTATGTGCAATGTTCATAACATATTAAAACCAAATTTCAGTAAGCTCCCAATTTACCGGCATTAAAGCACATAATTATTATATAATTGTAGATTTGTGATGTCTCCTTTCTGAATAGTCCATAATTGTATTAAAATGTAATGCTTATGTATTAATATTTTAAGATACTGAGAGAAAACGACAGTTATAATACTGCCTTTCTTTTACACTCTTAATCGCGATAACAATTTTTAGCGTAAAAATATTTTAATGTTTTTTATATAAAAAAAAGAAATTGTAATGCATGAGCTATATATCTGTATATAGCACGAGAAACTAAGTTGATTTTCTTAACTTTATATCACTTATATTTCGCCATTCCGATTTGCAGCGATGATAGAATTTTGGATCCGTCGATCTTATAAATCCAGTCTTTTAAAATGCTCTTTGGTACATGTATTTGCCTATGACCAGATATTTTTCTTTGTTTAGCTTCCTCAGGTCTGAGCGTACATGTATCAAAAGATTAGTCTCTAGAAAAAAAAAGTAAAAAGTAAATATGAGGCGGGAAAAAAAATTAACAAAATAAACGACAAACTTTTGAAATATTAGGTTTTTTAACGAAATTCTTTATCAGAGTCATGTTTCGGACTTACTATGCAAACCACACAAATCATACTGGGTGCAAGGCGATTTTCATTGTGAAAACCAAAGTACATAGATTGCAAATTAAGATTTGAAATTTTCTACAGGATGGCTCTGCAATATAATCACTATATACGGCTATCTGTAGTTTTGGTGAAGAGCTAGGTTTTTTAATATAAAGTCCAATGTAGTGAATCACAAAATAATCCGCCTTGACTTACAAAAAGAACCAATTAGGGAGAAATGTCCTAATATCGAATTTGTAAAATTAAGTAATTCTCATCCTAGAAATTTAGTTCTCGATTGAATTTCTAGAACCGACTTTTTATGAATGAAAACTTTTACAAATTTATTTATTACAGCTTTAGATTGTGCAATAGGCTTTACATAACCAACGTTAGGTTAAGCATGTGACAAACGATAGAGACATGCTCCTGATTCTTATTCATTAGCTTATTTATCTTCAGATAAATCATTTTAGCATAGTTTTCCCATTTAAAAGAATGAAAAGGCGCATTGAAATGTAAGACTCATGTTTCAAAATTGATAATTAAAATTTCTGAAAATACATGAAAGTTACTGACGTCTTTTGTTATGTAATGATTTTTAAATTGCAGAATGAAACAACAGCGCGCAACCAGCTCCCGGCACTTTTCAAATAGTAGGCTTAATAGCTACATGTGTCTAACAACTCACGCTTTTTAGCGAAGCTGTCATTGTTGAACTTTTGGGCTCTCCAAGGGCTCTGCACGTCATTCTAGTTCGTTACTGTACAGGTGCACCTTCTTATGGCTTTATGTAAAGGAGAAAGGCCTCAAACTGTCCATTCTTTGAGAGAAAGAACTAATCGAGGGCCTACGGCCTACGGCCCTCGATTAGTTCTTTCTCTCACATAATGGACAGTTTGAGGCCTTTCTCCTACTTAAAACATGATTTCCATTGTTCTGAAAATTAAATAAAAAATGTACAAAACTGGTATCAGATATGACAGGTAGCACGCATACAATGACAAGTTCGTTGTTTAAGGAATGGACAGTCACGGGTAGGCTAGGGATGCAGATTTGTTGAACAGCTGTTGAATAGCCATTGTGTTTCCAGATGCAAATATCAAAAGGTCTTTGTCTTAAGAATGGAGAGTTACAGGTGGATTTTGTGGGATTCTAGTATTTATACAAGAATGCAATGCTTCAAAATCAGTCTACAGTTTGCGTTGTAAAGGCATGCATGTTTTCCTGTGATGGAGAGAGTATATGACAGAATCAAAATCTTATAAACCAAAATATGCACAAAATTAGTGATATTTGGAACTGGAAATAGAAGAGTAAGAGTTAAAGAAACAGCCAAATTTTGACCCAAAAATGAACTTCGACGACAGAAACAGCCGATGATCTAATTCGAATCAAACCTGGAAATTTTTTATTTGAATTCTATTTTTGAGGATATATTAACTGCAGCAGTGTAATGGTGAGATGCAAATTGTGTTCTGAGTGTTGGATTAGCCATGAGCCAATCTTCGACCTGAAAATGTTTTTGAAATCAAATCTGGAAATGTTTAATTTTTATTTATTTTATTTATTTTCTACGGAAATATTAACTGCAGCAGTGTAGTGTTCATGGTGCAAACTGTTTCTGGGTGGAGGATTTAATATTAGATGTACTTCTATCTGAAAATGAATTCTACTCGAGGGAATGATTTTTCCAAATTTTAATCAGATGTGAAATTGTGTCATTTGAATTCATGTTTTGTGAAAATTAAGTTTTGAGTATTGAAATAATGTGCATTATTTATGGATTTAAAACAGTAAAATCAAGTGGATGCTGTGCAGACATTGTGTTCTGGATTGACTTAGATCTCCATGTTTTACATGTAAATTAAAGAGTATTTAATGTATTTGTTTTTGTTTCCCTCTTAAACACATTCCAAAGTTTACCTGTAACTCTCCATTCTGTTTGTTTTAACTGTCCATTCTTTTTGAAAAAAATCTGTCCATTCTTAAAAGAATGGACAGTTTTCCAAAAAGAATGGACACTTACAGGTAACTTAATGGATTGTTTGAGGATTTAGCTCAACATTAAGCTATAGAATGGACACCACAAACAAAAGGTTTACGTCACAATCATGTTTTAAATATATGGTGTATACATTCTCTATTTAGTTAGAATGAAATAAGTGAAGATAACGACCAGTGATCGATCTCAAAAAATCTAGAAACAATACAAATCTGCGAACAAGGCATAAAACACGGACTCCAGAAATTCAAGAGATGGGATCAGGCAGGTACCCAAGAGTAGTAAGCATCCCCTGTTGACAGGTCACACCCGCCGTAAGTCCTAAGTATGGTTATGAATACAACCTAATGATAGGTTACATTTGCTAACAAGGTCATTATAACAACCATATACTGGTTTTAAACGAGGCTGTTGAAATCCCTGTGACATCATCTTTTCTGTCAGTAGCATGTGTCGGTTTGAAAAATTGGTCATAATCATAACATGCTCTTGAGAATCGAATAAGTTTGGGGAGGTAAATACCATATGCTGTTGATTATTACTGCATGAATAAGGAAAATTTACGATGGAAAAGCTGAAGTCATCACTTTTGTTTAGTTGTAAGTGGACTAGTCAGTCAAACGTCCAATTATGAAACAGATGTGGCAGACTCTGTGGTGTTTTTTTTCTTCGAGTTCAATGGGATAAATCGAGTCGACATATGAATGGAAGTAACTATTGTTACTTGATAACATGTCGTCGATAATTCTGAATGTCGAGTTGAAGGCATAACATGTGTTTCTCTTTTTCTCATGTAGAAGTTTTTGAATAAAATCTACTTCCTAGGAATATAAAAAAACAGGTTGGTGTATAAAGGAACACAATTAGTGCCAACGGAATTCCAACAATTTGTTGGAGGATCTGGTCTCTAAATTCTACATAAATGTTATCAAAAAAAGTAACTCAGCATCCTTTTAATATCAACTTCATATTTTTTGTGTGTAGAATCAGATATATTTTTTAAAAAGTATGTTCGTTGATAACCAATCACAAGATTTGAAAATTTCGAGGTCAATTTTTTATTGAAGAAGCAGTTATATTTGATATCAAAAAGCCTTGGTTTTAAATGATCGTGATGAAATGTAGTATATAATGTTTCGATATAACTGACTGTAAAAAATAATTGTTGATTTTAAATTTTCTAAACGTTCTTTGGCGTTTTTGAGAATCCACATCTGATTTGCACCACTTCTAGAATATGCTGTAGCACAGCAGGTCTAAATTTTCTCCTGCACAGCAGTTAATTTTTTTTGTGAAAGGTAAAGATAGGGGCTTGGTAGAGCATTTGCTGGACCTGGCAATGTATTTTTTTTGTAAATATTTTTATGAACTTTGGGAATCAAGTAGAAGTAAGATAGATTGAACTCACCTTGGTTGACTGGATTGTTTAACCCTTTCTCTACCGGCGCATTTTACGTGATTTTGGAGACCTTTTGACAGAGCATTATCAAACTATTTCTAACTTTTTAATCAAAGGAGAAAGCTAGGTATAATGCATACCATTTTGTAGGGAATTTCTCAGAGATGATTTTTCATGACTATTCACATACCCAACGACTGACCTTATTAGTAGAAATGGAGGTCAAAGGTCAATTAAGTGCAAAATTTTATCGAAATTTTTTATACTTTTTAATCTTCAAGCTAAAAATTTACAATGATGTATGTTGAAATAGGAAATTTGGAATATACTCACAAAAGAGCATTATACTGTACTACATGAATCACATAAACTTTTTTTTCAATTCTGTATATAATGACTTAAAAGGGGTTGCTTAGCAACATAATATTTTTTAATTTTCGGGCAGAAATTTTCGTTTTTTACTCATCCTAGACAAATTTATGCATTCCAGCACACATTAAAGTCAGATGTGAGGTCATAAAATTAAAAGGGATATACAGAAGATAAATTGTCTTAAAGTTTGACCTCATTAGAACTATTTTTAGGAGGTCAAAGGTCAAATAAGTGCAAAAATTTCATCAACTTTTTCAACACTTTTCAATATTCTTGCTAAAATTTTACAAATGGATACTGAAATAGAAAATTCTGAAAACACTCTCTAGAAGGCATTATGCTGAACTACAATATCCACACACCATTTAAGTTTAAATTTGTGTTTAATGACTTTTAAGTGGTTGCTTAGCAACTACAACATTTTTTTTTTATTTTTCGGCTGTATATGTTTGTTTTTCACTCAATCTTGACACTTTTGTGCACTCCATGATATTGTTAAGATATGGAGCCAAAATAATGTAAAGGATATACAAGAGATTCTAATTATATGTGCTGATGAGCCTACTAAGATACAACTAAAACACCATTATCACATTAATGAATTTAATTGATAAATGAATATTTTTGGTTGCTAAGTAACAATACCCATAGTACAATTTTAACTAAAATTCACATTTCTGCCTCCATACAGTATAATATCAATATACTTACAAAGCATAATGTTTAGCATATACCAAATTATTTGAAAAGATATTCCTCAGACATATTTTATTAGGTTTTTAGCAATAATTAACCTTAATATTTTTGATGCAATAAAGGTCAAAGGTCATTAAGTGCAAAATTTGTGCTTCAGATTTTTGTCTCTTTTTTCAAACTTTTCCTTCCACTGTGAGAAAATAAATTAAAAATTACAACAATGAAATAGAGGCCTTTTACACTACTGTTTATTTATAATAATTCAATTTGATTTTTAATAAATATTTTTGGCTGCTAAGCAACAACACCGAGGGAAATATTATACAAAAATACTTGAGGTACTATTCCTTTAACACTGTAATGTTTCACTCTTCTTCCTTTAAAAAACAGTTCAAATTAATTATCTAAAAAGTTATTAAAATGAAATATGTTTTTTATAATGGATTTCACATTCATTTTACAAAGATCTCCAAATTTGATAAAAATTTAATAAAAATTCTGACAAACTAGCATGATTGCTTACATATCAACAAATGTATGGCAAATTACACCTATATGTAAATTTAATATAATCGATAATCAAGAAGTTGAACATAATTGTTGAGAAACTTTTATGCAATGTCATCAAATCTCATAGCAGTTTAATATTTATATATGTACATATATTAGAATTCACTGGACATCAGAAATATGTACTTTAAAAATACATGATGTTTTTCATAGCTTTCTCTTTTTACATGACAAATCTGCACTCTTTCTCCTTCTTTACTATGCCATTTCTTAAAACAATTTCTGTCACTTGATAAACAAAGAGGAACTTGGCATGATGGACAAAATACAAGTGTCTTATAACTAGGAGACTTCTTCTTTAAAAGTATTGCCTCAGCATTACAAAATGTACAATCTTTTCTCTTATCTAAAAATTCAGGTATACATTTAACAACACTTTCTTTTGATACACACATTTCATTCAAAACCATCAGTGACAAAGCAAGTGATTCACGGAATTCAAGTTGTCCAAACCCTGAAGAACAATTTGTAATCTGACTTTCATGCGATTTTCTAAATTCTTGAAAAAGAATATAAGAATTCACAGCCATTATATCTAATAAATGAAAAAACAAAACTTTCCACCAATGATATTGTGTTCTTATATAAGATGGATATTTATTTGTAAACTGGTTTGAAAGATCAACAGCTCCCATACATTTATTATAATTATTTGCTACTACAGGTTGTACTAGTTCTTTTTTGTTCCAAGTTAATCTAGATTTCATAGTGCGTTCACAAACAGTTGTAGCTGAACCCTGGTGTAAATGTGACATAAAAGTGACTACTTTACAGTCTTTTCACTGAACAAATACAAATTCATCAACTCTGTGCCATCTAAAGTCACCATGTGTTGCTACTCTTTCCCTAATTTTTACATCTCTAAGTTCATCAGGTATAGATAAACTGTTTGATTTCAGTACCCCAACAAGGTAAAGTTTCCTTGCAAACAATTCTTTGCCAAGAGCTTAAGATGTATAAAAACAATCAGTAAAAAGCCTATACCCTTGATCAAAAAGGGATTCACATAATCTAAGTGTTACATTGTATCCAATACCTTTTGCACGATTAGTAAATATGGTGTTCTTTTTACCAAGGTAAACAAAGAAGTCGTATGTGTACCCAGACATGTTACAAGCTACAACCCAAAGCTTTATACCAAAGCGAATAGGCTTGTCTTTAATAAATTGACGAATACCAGAGAACTTATGTTTTGATGAAACCATTATCTCATCTACAGCTATTTCCCTGTGTGGCTGGTATAATTCCTTTGACTTTTCTTTCACATGGTCAACCAATGACTGTACACGCGTCTACTTCTCAGCTGTTAAAAATAAGATTGAAAGCAATGTAAACTGTGCTTCACTGACCCTATCTGTAGTTTTTAGAAATGCTACATTTAAAGATAAATTGCAAAAAGTATTAATGTACTGGGATACCCTTTTAGAAAAAAAATGCTGTAATTCAGTCATTTACTTTTGTTCAAGAACTGCAATGCAAGCATTAATTTCCTAGATTATTAGCTTCAGAGACTGAGTTAACATTTATGTTACATACACTGTAAAAAATGTGTTTACAATTCAAACACTTTTCTAAACACTTTCTTGTCACCTCCTTTTTTATATGTTTAATTTCTAAACATGTAAAATTCCTAAACATGTCATAGAAAGTGTTTAGAATTTAAACACTTGTGTGCTTAGAAATTAAACACATCTAAACACATAAACACAAGTGTTTAAATTCTAAACACATAACAGCAGATGTGTTTAAAATCTAATCACATCATAACTTTAAATTGGATCTGCAGAAAAACAAAACACTCTAAACTAAATTTAGGCACAAAAAGTATATGTTTTTTAAATGCGCATAATAATCAAAATTTTCAAAATATGTAACCAATATTAATTAATTTCCATAAGGCCACTGAACGTTTGCATAATATGTATTTAGTTATACAATACAATGGACACCGTGCGATGTACATGTACTTAATTTACACAAATAATGTAGGAGATAGAACTGAATAGATTAATTTGATTAGTCCCAACAATTCAATCAGAATGACACATAATTTATAACGTACACATAGATAACAAACTTTTAATCTTCAAAATTATTAAGAAAATAATATTAAGCTGACAATTTAATATCAAAACTTCATTGAATATTTCTAAAAGGCTTTATTAAAGAATTGTTGAATTAAAAATACAAAATGTATATTTATGTATATATTTATTTTAATCATTATAATTTGAATCGGCTGCAGAGTTTTCCTCATGTCAATCACAAAAATATCAAATTTTATTAACTTTCAGCAAGTCCCAAAGCACAACATATTATAATCTATATCCCATCAATAACTGCCAGAAAGTTATCCATTTCGAATGCACGAGGATAATTGTATACACTGTCGAATTAACACAGTAGTCTTCAACAAATTAAGTTTCAAAAGTGTTGATTATGGAACAACAAAATTGCACTTGAAGATGACACCTGGTACGTGTATTTTGAGTTCGATCTGGACTACTGTGCCTGTAGGAAAGAAAGCCAGATTTTAGAAAAAGTATACTATCACTGATATTTTACATTACTTGGAAAAACAAAATTGTTCAAATTTTAGAGAAACTACACTGATATAAATATAGATGTTTTAATGACATTTAATAATATTTCCTCTCCTACAAGTCTATGAACGAATTCAAGATATCCCAAGTCAACTTTATTTACGTTGCACATTGTGGTTAATAAATGTAAAGAACAAGAAAACAAACCTTTAATGTATTGCAGTAACAAGTTGCCCTGTATTTCACTATTTCGTCATGGTTATCCCTTGAATTGGGTTGTCATAACTCTCATTGATACATCACCTTAGCTTGTTGTGTTTTCTTTGTTTAGATAGCCGCTCAAATTAACGTTCAAATATATGTGTGTCATTTCCGGGAAGATAACTCTGCATTTTACAGTAAAACGTGTTTAATTTCTAAACGCGTTTAGATATTAAACATGTTAAGACATAAGTGTTTAGTTGTTAAACACAATACTATACACGTTTAGATCTAAACATGTAACAGAAGTGTTTATTTCCTAAACACAATTTTTACAGTGTACATGTAAATGCAACTGTGACATATTTACAAGCTAATTGAAGGGTTTAAATGTCACAAATCTTCTTCAAGTACAAAGACATAATACATAAAAACAGTAAGAGAAACCTTTGTTGATATCAGCTGGAGGTGTTACTTGTAAGAAGGATAAGATAGCCTGAAATCTAGTTCTCGACATAACTCCTGGTACTGGGTTGTTCCGATAGAGAGCCTGCGTTGACCAATACCTTTCTAGCGTTTGGAACTTTACCACAGACATGTATAAAATAATTCCGAGAAATCTGAAACAAAAGTTCATGTATTTAATATTTCTTTTAAATGGTTATGGTTCAAGTTGTGCTGACCTTACATAATAAGGAATCTAAGTTAGCATTAGTTTCATGTATGAGTTGAGTTGTAAGATATTTCATATTTAGTGATTTGATGATGTAAATTAGTTGAATCTGATACGTCAAGAAACATTTTTTTAAAAAACACTATTACCCACTGAATAATGAAGCCACGCCCTCAAGCATAGCAACAGTCAACATTGCTTGACGACATTTATATTAGAAATATTATATTGAATGTGCAGAATTTATGCGCGCAGGGTTCATTGTTCACTGTATTATTTGTATAAAAAATTCAGTATAATATAATAATTATTGCATGTTACTTTGTAGGTGAGTGAAACATTGAAAATTTTCATCCCTTGAAAACCATTGTCAATCTCGGCTGCACCTTGGTTGCCAATAGTTTTCTTGGGGTGAAATTCTCCATGTTACATGCAACTACATGCAGTACATACTTATATAATATGTAATTGCAGTTTACAGCTTGTATGATAAATGCAAATGACTCATAGGTAATACAAAAATAGCCTGAGTTGGTAAAGGGGATATTGAGGAAATTCACTTTATAATCTAAATTACATTAATTTAGAATTAGTAATACCTGTACAATTCCTCTACAGTGAGAGGAGTCCAATTCCCTTGACTTGCATAGGATGACCTTTCCCCTCTAGATATAAGTATTTCGGCATGATGATTGGTGGCCACACAGATCGAAAAAACCAAAGCCTCCGTCAAAAACAGTTTTAAAAAATCAACTGGTTCTCTGAACTGCCTAGCGCCATATCTGAAAGAAAACTGGACATATAAGACTTAAAGTATTTCTCATAACCCTGCTTATGAATTTGAAAGCACATTCATAAAGAGAGTGAATAATTTTTCATGTTTTGTTTTCTCTAAACTATGCATGTCTATGGTATATATTAAATTGTATATGAGTTTTTTTGCTATATTTAACCTTAAGAGTTGTCCCAACTGAATGCCAGGCTGTCTTTCTGGATGAAATGCGACAGTTCTCCGATCTGGTGCCCCTGTGTCCTCTACATTAGCATCTCTCCAGTGCATATCTGGGTTTGCGAGTGGATCATCACTGGCAGAAGAAATCTGTGAACTCCCAACTGAAGATTGGGATACCAATTCCCTTTTAAAATTAAATATATTTTTAAACTTAAAAACACACTGCAATACATTTGTCCTCTACTGACCCTATAATTTTTCATAGTACACCACACCCCAATCACAATATTATTAGAATTTGGAAATGAAACTGAGAAATTAAAATCTGAATTGTACATGAAATTCACATATTAATGAAAAAAAATTTTTTTAAATTGCTATGCTTTTGTTCAAAGTTCCAGATGACTTTCGCGTTGTGGTGGTGTGGGATGGGGGTAGGGGGGCTGCAGTTCTCAACTGGCAAGAAAATTTTTTTTCTTGTTTCAGGTGCTACATGTACCCCCCCCCCCCCCCCCTCATGAAATTAGAATTGTGGAGTTTGGACAAGTTACATATCTTGTACATTTATATTATTTTATTTACATTTTTTTTTGGCTTGACAAACTTATAAGAACGTAAACTGTCTCAGATCATATTGGAAAGAAATAATCTGTCTACTAGCATTGAAATA
Source organism: Saccostrea echinata (assembly GCF_033153115.1). Lineage (NCBI taxonomy): Eukaryota > Metazoa > Mollusca > Bivalvia > Ostreida > Ostreidae > Saccostrea > Saccostrea echinata. The sequence continues at coordinate 3,354,238 of NW_026889763.1, read as the reverse complement.
AATAATTTGACTCGAAAGACTTTGCCCCTAACCCCCCCCCCCAAAAAAAAAAAAATAAATAAATAGTCGCTCCCCTTAAAGAACCGAACCACATTCTGGTCAGTCAATTATTACTTGAGTCCCGTCGAACTAGGCCTAGGATATTACTTTATATGTATCATTTGTATACCCCGTTCGAGATGCAAATATCAGCAACGCGCAACATGCCGCGTTCCTGACCTTGACTGGACCTTAAAAATATATCACTATGTCTCAACGCTAAATAATTTTTTGTAAACTGTTAAATCTTTTCCCCCCATTACTAAGTTTCAATACTTTTATAAATATAGGTACTTTCTTTCACGAAATTGCAAATACACATCAAATTGATAATTTTCCTGATCAAAATTCTGACCAGTGTGTAAAAACAGTAGATCTAGACTTACATGTCATCAATATTAAACACAGGATCGCTTGGGTCATCATCAAGTGCATCCTGTAACAAGAGATCTAGGGCATCCTCTTCGTCTGACGGTATCAGGTCGTTTTCCATGGTCAAGCAGAATAAGTAGACTGTAGTTTAAAGATAAATTCTTCCAAGCGTTTGCTGTGTTGTTTTCAGTAGAAACGGAAACACGTGGTGTCCATGCATCTGGACAGGTGATGCGGGTACGATGCGGGTACGGAAGGACAATAATATGCGGAATTATTATGTTCCGAAAAAAAAAAGATAAAACCTTTATAATAAATATTTCATGTCTTCCGATGCAGCATTTTTATAATTAACAAAATCCTTCTACAATGTTTGATGTAGGTTATATTTTTTTAAATAATCACTCAATTAAGCCTACATGTACATGAATAGCATATTTAATACTGGTATGTTGACGAAACTTCTAAATTTCTGCGTTGAAATAGATCCTAGTCAGGATAAATAAATAAATAAATAAAGTAAATAAATAACTATTCAGTATTGTTTTAAATTCCATGCATATACTAGACTTCTATTTTTTATAGGTACATCTATACCATGTACATGTAATAAATCGTGTCACAACTCAAATCTTTCACATTACGTTGTATCACTTTTTCATTAAAATTAACAATTTTTCGTCCGAGAATGCAAAACTTAAACTACTGTAGAAAGGCGAATACGTATCAGATTTTGATGAAATAAAAACTAATGAATAGGAAATTTTCTGTACTCTTACCATCGAGATTTAGTTTTGCCTATTTCCATACCTAAATATGTGTAAAAACTCTTTTTATTTAAACTTGGCCAAAATTTCTGTAACGTTTATTCGATACGATCTAAGGGGAATAACTCTCAGTGTTTTCCATTTCTCTCAATGAATATTCTTGAAATGATACGCAAGTAATCAAGTTTACAGTTTATTTACATTTTAAAAGCCACAATAGCATAAACCCAGTAAGTATAAAAATCCAAATAAAAATTGTCCGAAGTGATCGTAATGAATATCAAAAACTGACTGCCTCACTGTCTAAAATCGCTCCTATATTTATACATAAAACCTATTGCTCGCAAGGAGCAATGCAACGTAAACAAAAACCCATTGCTCGCGAGGAGCAATGTTATATAAACAAATCATCGTTACGTAATAATTCGCTACAACTCCTCCCTACTTAAGTTTTTGACTCCGTTCAAATGATTAAACAATAGATAAGCTAATATTAATTTCTTGAAGTTAAATATGATGGTAAAATTTAAAGGAAAATAAATAAACAAATAAACGTTAGCTATATAAACAATTATTTCTTTCCAAATTAGTAAATTTTTACTACACAATTCATAATAAAATTATTTTGTTGAAAAAGAAAACATATTAACTTACACCTAGCAACCTTAGTCTACGTAACAATAAATCATAAAAAAAATATTTACAAACATGACATGAAAACATAATAAAAATCAAAGATATAAATAATTAAAAATTATATACATAAAGCTTGTCAATTAATCACAAGTCTTTTGTTAAAGTTCACAGCTTTCACAGCATGGCCTCAAGTATATGTCACGTATATACAGTTCATAAAGATAAATCCCCTTTTACTACGCGCACACGGGCGCTCGGCGCGAGGTGTCGCGGCACCTCATTCAGAATCTCACTGGCAAGTTCACGGAAGTCTACTACTTCTTCGGGATTCACGTTCTCCGAATAGATTATCTGCGACTCTCGATTGATCTCCTCGGTACCGTCAGGATTAGTCAGAATCGTCTTCTTCATCACAAGACGTCTCGACACTTATGCGATTGTTATTATCGTCCATGTCATGCATATCACTGTCCTCTGATGACGAGTTCGCGACTTCGCTCACGTCTGGTGAGCCGATAGATTCTTCCGTTGGTCCCGAGCACGTATTTTCCTCCACATCGCCAAGAATTTCACTGACAAAAGCGTCATCTACTTCAGGCAAATCGTCCGAATTCACTGTGATAATTTCTAAGTCCTGATAATAGTCCGTAACGGATGGCTGCGCCGTCTCATGATAATGCATCTCTTCCTCATCGGAGGAAATGTCCTCATAAAAGTCACTCATAACGTACACCGGTTTTCGGGTCTCCATGAAACTGTGTCGTTGTATCTTCCGCCGCGGGGTGTTTAAGGCCTCATTGACGAAGTCCTGGTCTAACTTATGGACGTTTTTAAGATGTCTTTTAAGATTTGATTTTCTGGTGAACAGTTTTTGGCAATATTCACATTTAATCACATTCAAGTCACTTCTATGCTGTTCGAGTTGATGCTGGTATAAGTTACTAATTGTCGAAAACACACACCCACAATATTCACAAATCATCTGGAGAATGGTCAGTCTGGTACCGAAGTGGTCTTCTTATAACTCTTCCAAGTCGTGTTGTTCTAATGACGGCTTCTGATTGGCTGTCGGCATGTGACTGTTCCGCTGTGACAGTCTCGGGTCGCGGCTCTGGCGGTAACTTCAATCGTTTGGTCATCGGTCTCTCGCTCGCAGCTGGCACGCGACGTCGCGGGGCCCTTGCTGTCTCGCCAGTTGTATATTCGGATTCAGGACCCAGGCACGATTGTTTATTCCCTCTGTATGGTTTGATATTGTCGGCGTGCACTATCACAGGCTTTGAGTTTTGGAATGTTGAATTTGATAGAGTGTATCGCTCAGTCTTTTTACAATAAACCATGGCCCTGTCCAGTTCCTTGTTAGTTTTGCTTTCGTCCCTGTAATAATTTGGCGTTGATTTCGCCTCACTTTATCTCCAATGTCATAATTCACATTACGAACATTTCTGTCATAATAATGTTTTTGTCTTTGCGATAATTTCCCTGTAACTTCTCTCGCAAGATTGTGCACAAAATATAGTTCACTTTCCAAGTTTCTCACATATTCCGAATCATTTTTCCGAACTGGTTCTTCCTCGGTTAATTCCGTAGTCATAAAATCCAAGGGTAGTGAGGGCTCTGTGCCGAACATCATTCTATACGGAGATATAGTCGTTGTTTCATGGGGTGTACTGTTATAGGCCAGAACGATCCCGTCTATGTACTTGTCCCAGTCTGTCTGATGAGCTGAAATGTATTTCGATAACATTTCCTTTATAGTTCGGTTTAATCGCTCTACCATCCCGTCGGACTGCGGATGGTAAGCAGTTGTCCGTGTTTTGTTGATCTGAAGTAATCTACACATTTCTTGAAATAGTTGACTTTCAAACTGTCTACCTTGATCGGAATGTATTTCTAACGGACATCCGTATCGTTTAATCCAACCTTTGAATAATATTTCTGCCACAGTTTCAGCTTCCATATCACGTAAGGGATAAATTTCACAAAATTTGGTAAAATAATCAGCGACGACTAATATGTACAAGTATCCATTTTCTGACTTGGGAAATGGTCCTGCAATATCCGCGGCTATTCTCTGGAACCTGTCACCACTTAAATACGTCTTCATGTAAGATCGCTTCTTCCTTGTTGGATTTTTCCTCTCTTCACAAATATCGCATGACGATACATAATCTTGAGCATATCGCTTCAGCTGCGGCCAGTAGTACTGACTATTCATTAACTTTGAAATAGTCCTCCTAATTCCCATGTGTCCGGCAGTTTTTGAATCATGTAAATACCACATTACACTGTCACGTAAAGTCCTGGGAATACATATTTTAAGTGTTTCACTGTCTTTTTCTATCCACCGTTAACATAACAAACCACGATCAACTGTTAACATCTCCCACCTAGAATACCAGAATTAACTCAAAACTGGTGTGAGAAATAGAGCTTATGGCAGGTTTAGCAGAATCCAATTTCTCTTTTAAGCGCAGCATTTCTGACATCTCATGATCTTCTTGTTGGTGCTTACGTATATTTTCAATTGTAAGAGACTCTGTTGCCTCGCTGGAGGGGGTCTGTTTTTGACTTTCTTACGCCTAGCCGTTTTACTGTTTTCAGTTGTTGTTTCTACTTGACACGCATCCGGATTTGGATAACTTCCGGGATATAACAAACATCCGATATCTAAAACTTCTGTGTTCTGTTTGTAGCGCTCCGGGGATTCACATAGTTTTCTTAATTCGTCTACATGAGTGAAAGTTTCCTCTGTCGATTCTTTGTGAACGTCGCGCTTGCATTGTTTACAGATTAAACTGTCACTGATTCTGGATAGTGCGTCAGCATTCCCATGTCGTTTGCCTGGTCTGTGCACAATCCGAAAAACGTATGGTCCCAGTTGTTGAAGCCATCTCGCTACTTGTCCATCTGGCTCCCGAAATTTGTGCAGCCAAACGAATGATCCGTGGTCAGTTCTAAGAATGAACTCCCGCCCGAGCAAATAATGTTTGAAATGCTTTATAAAATACACAAGCGCTAGCATTTCTTTCCGAGTAACGCAGTAATTTCTCTCTGCACTATTCAAAGTTCGGCTAGCATATTCAATAACTATCTCCTTGTCATCTTGAATTTGTGACAGAACAGCTCCAATTGCGTTGTTGCTAGCATAAGTATCTAGAATAAATACACCTCCATCCGTATCTGGATATCCTAGTATGGGAGCAGTCACTAGTTTTGATTTCAGCATTTGAAATGCATTTTTACATTCATTCGTCCATTCCCATTTAGAATTTTTACTTGTAAGTCCATGTAAACATTTCGCTATTTCGGCAAAGTTTTTAATGAATTACCGGTAATAAAACACAAGTCCTAAGAAACTCCTTAATTCAGATACATTCTCTGGTGATTTCCATTCCTCGACAGCTCTAGTTTTCGCCGGGTCAGTTTTAACACCATTTTCTGACACAATGTGTCCGAGGAATATCACTTTCTTTTGAAAGAATTTGCACTTTTTCGCTTTAATTTTCAAGTTTGCTTGCCTAAGTCGATCGAGCACTTGTCGTAAATTATTCAGATGATCTGAGAAATCTCGACCAGTCACAATTATTTCGTCCAAGTAAAGAACTGTTATATGCCACTGTAGTCTTTGTAATGCTCTCTCAATAACACGCTGAAAAGTGGCAGGCGCGTTACATAGTCCAAAAGGCATAACTCGGTACTGGTACAATCCTCCACGTGGTGTTGCAAAAGCAGTCTTTTCTTTGTCACTCTCCGACATTGGAATCTGATGGTATGCCATGTTTAAATCCAATGAAGTGAACCATTTAGATCCCGCCAATGAATCTAAATTATCGGCAATCCTTGGAATGGGATAAGCATCCTTAATCGTTTGAGCGTTGAGTTTCCTATAGTCTACGCACACTCTCCAGCTTTTGTCCTTTTTCTGCACCAGGACAAGGGGTGATGACCAAGGGCTCATGGACTCCTCTATAAGTCCATGCTTCTCTAAATTCCGAACTTCCGTGTCCAGTATTTCCCTTTTAAATATAGGGACTCGCCTGGGTGGTTCCTTAAACGGCGATTCATTTTTCAATTTAATGCAATGCTCTCCAAAATTAGCACGCTCCATTGGTTGGTTCGGGTCAGCAAATGCTCCTTTGAATTCCATTAAAAATTCCTTGAAAGTAATACTTTCTTCCTCTGTTAAATGTTCACATCCGTCTGAATACAACTTCTTTAAATGTTCAGGCAAATCCTCAGATTTCCTTTCAAAACCTACATCAAATACTCCTTGTTCATGAATATGTTCACTAATATAATTCACAGGTGAAAACAGTGCTACATCTGTGTCCTTTTTCACCAAAACATCGCTATCACACGGATTAAATACACGCACAAACACTTCCTTTTTGTCGGCGTTTACAAGAGCATGCGCAATCACTAATCCATAAACATGCATGAACTGTTTAATCGGCAATAAGATTCCATCACCTAGATTTTCCGTGCATCGTATCCTCGTTTTAATTAAAGCTTCATGTCGCCCGGGTATAACACAATCCGCTATGGACAAAACCCGCAAAGTTCTATGACTGAATTCTCCTCCTTGATTGTACGAATCAAAATTTAACACCAACGAATTTTCACTATAATCCCAGTTGCACTTAAATTGTCTCATGAAATCCTGTCCCAGAAGATTGCACTTAACTCCTCCAACAAAAACACGAAATAAAATGTACTTTTTCTCCAAAACTTAAAATCATTTTTGCAGTCCCTAGAATCTGTAATTCATTTCCATCAGCAATGTGAAATTTCTTATGCACGCGTTCCAGCACAGGTCTAACTTCAGGTAAGATATTGTAAAATGTATCTTCCGTAATAAAGGTATTAACCGCACCTGTATCGATTTTCCATTCAAGGGGAGTCCCTTCTACCCATCCATTGATCCTCATGTCACAGGATCCTTTAACCTTAAATTTCTGGTATTTCTGGACCTCGCCCTGCTTGGAGATCACACCGATGTGCGTTGCATCATTTACATCCGCTTCCTTATTATGAACTGGAGATTCTCCTTCCTCGGAGTTCACTACAGAAAGCTTGTCAAGCAATTTAGCTTCATTTCTGGTCTCCCTGTTCTCTGAAACGGAATGTTGCAAATCCAATGTATTAGGCCTGTGGTGCATTGTGACCGACACACGGCCTACTGCCTCGGTCGAATGTCGTTTAACTGCTGCTCGGGTGTTTCTTGATTCTTCCTGTTTTGGAAAGTCGCACCTGTGTTTTGCATTTTCTTTGAAGTTGCTTTCTTTGGGCAATCTTGGATTAAGTGTTGACTTGAGTTACAATGATAGCACAATTTCTTGTCCCTCGCTTGATAATTCATACCTGTCGCCACATTATTATTGTTGTTATAGTACCGTCTCTGGACTGTATCCCGTGGCTCTGGCATATCCGTCTTAACTTCCGGTTTAGTAGAATTTGACCATACCTGGTAAATTGGGGGTTTCATGATCCTTTGATCTCTAGGTTTCCGGTTCTCTGTGAGTCTAATGCACTCTTCCTGCATTGCTGCTGTAACCGCTTCATCGATAGTCTTTGGTCGTGTTCTCTTAACAGCTAAACGAATCTCCTCTGATTCACTACAGTTGTCAAGGAAAGTCTTGAGACTAGCTTCCTGTACATATTCCCTGCTTTCCGGATAAGCTCGTCTGTATAAATCTTGGATAGCTTGTCCAAATTCTCGGAATGTCTCACTATGCTTCTTAAATCGCAACTTTGCTTCCGTAATATAGCTCTCTTTCATGGCCATGTGACCAAATCTCCGGTTCATTGACTCTGTTAACAGTTTCCAGTCGCTCCGCTCGGAATCGGATAATCCGTAACAGAATGTTTCCGCCTGTCCCCGCAACACTGTAAAAAATATTTTGCGTTTTCTGTCATTATCCCAGCCATTTAGTTCTGAAATAGTCTCAAAATATCGTATGTATTCACTCCAAATATCTGTGCCATCTCCCTTAAATGTTCTTTTCACATTTATCTGTTGCGCTGGTGTATTCCTTGTATTGGGGACCCTAGATGGGGAAGGTTGAACACCTGACATTGCATTCTGGTTAACGCCTGGCGAGAGACTCGGAGTTCGTCGTGGTATAGGGGTCCTTGATGTTAAATTCCTTTCTGTGTTTCTGTTGCGCCCACTTACAAGATCATCTCTAAATTCCAGCTTGCAAATAATACTTATAAGTATAACGCACAAAATTGCCAGCGTTCCTGTCATCAGAAATTCCCGTGTAAGGCATAGCAGCATGTATCCTGGGAAATACTTATACAAAAGGTATAAACCTACACTTCCTGCCAGAAATACCAAACCCCATAAACACATGAAGTTTTTCCATTGTGAAGTTTCGCTTTCACTGGATTCCTGATTAAAGTCGGTCTGTTGGTCCGGCTCTGAACACGCTGGAGTACTTGCATGAATAGGCGAATTAACGTTCTCCGCCTCATTAAAATTCACCATTAAATTCCGTCTTGCTGATGAACCATACTCCCTTCTCGGAATATTCCTTGTACTTCTTGGTGTTTCGGCTATAGGACTATCACTCGCGTCTCCAGTCAATTCCATATCTCTAGGTGAATATGTAGTTTGTTCCATGTTTGATATATTTCGGCGCACAATAATAACTAAAATCACGTAAAGTCACAATAATCACAAAAACGCCTTAATCCTGCATCCACACGCAAAACATTTGTAACATTTGCTGATTTCTCCACTTTGTTTGCGAATGTAATGAATATTCTCACTTTTTATGAACATCACAAAACAATTCGGGCATTCCTTCCGTTTTGACGCATCCTCCGTTCGAACGAAAATATAGTTTCCACCTTCATCAACATCGTAAATATTAACGTATCTTGTCCGGTTGCCTGGTAGAGACATTTTTTTTAATCCATCAGCACACAAAGAAAGTCGAAATTTCCTGAGTTTTTTTTTTCCACACAGAATCAATTTTAATCACAAATTCACAGAATTCACTTTAATTTTAATTCCGTTTTAAATCACTGTGTTCACGCTTTAATTCCTGCTCAAAGAATTAATCCAATTTACACGGAAATCACTCCAAGAATATAGACACATTGAAAACAAAATCCATTTGAATCATCATATCACACCGGAATTATTAAATCCCACCGCTGCCACCAGTTGTAACGTTTATTCGATACGGTCTAAGGGGAATAACTCTCAGTGTTTTCCATTTCTCTCAATGAATATTCTTGAAATGATACGCAAGTAATCAACTTTACAGTTTATTTACATTTTAAAAGCCACAATAGCATAAACCCAGTAAGTATAAAAATCCAAATAAAAATTGTCCGAAGTGATCGTAATGAATATCAAAAACTGACTGCCTCACTGTCTAAAATCGCTCCTATATTTATACATAAAACCCATTGCTCGCAAGGAGCAATGCAACGTAAACAAAAACCCATTGCTCGCGAGGAGCAATGTTATATAAACAAATCATCGTTACCTAATAATTCGCTACATTTCCCTTGAAAAACGGAAAAGTGATCAAATTTTATAAATTTTCACCACAAAAAGGAAAGAATGAAAAAAATATTTATATACTCTGAAAGCTTAGGACACTGTCTTTTTGACAGTATTTGACAAAATTTATTTTACGCTGAATTTAAAATTTCACCAGTCGTACAAAAAATCAATGTCGCATATCAAAATAACGTCATTTTGCAAAACTATAGTCTAAAATAAAAAAATTGATATACTTGTTTCAAGTAAAAAAATCTATTGTGAATTTTATATAGAAAGAAAGAACATAAAATTTCCTAAACATTGATACTAAACATTATAATATTGTTTGTAAATTAAGCTCAACAGCGACGTGTGAAAAACACGCATGCCTCATTTTTTTGCCTCATTTTTTGCGCCACCGGTCAAATTGACCGATACGGAAGTGAAGGGGTTAAGGAATGAGAGAAAATCGAAACATTTAGCATAAGAAAAACACAAGAACTGCCCAATTTAATACAAACATACACTGGTTTTAATAGTCAACTTTTCACAGACAAATGCTTTATACATTCAAACGTTTAATGAATGTAACTTGGGTACATTTCAACTAGAACTGCACAATATAAAACAAACATACACTGCTATTAATAGACTTTTCACCGAAAAAAGCCTGATACATTCGAAGCTGAAACTAGGAATTTGTTTAATGATTGTAACTTGGGTTCATTTCACACAACCGAATAAAATATTACCTTGAATTAAATACAGGTACATCAGTTAAAAAACTGTTCTTAAAAAGGGCTGCAATACCTGTATGTGAACCATGTGTTTGTAATAAAAAAATGAAGAAAAAACCCCTCTAACTTTCATAGATACTGAACATAGGAATAAAAATAATAAATCAGATTCCTTTTATTTTGAAAAAAAATGTACATGTAAACCATTCATCACGATGTATTGCTTAACTAAGCCGTCAAGAATTTGGAAATAATAAGAAAAAAATAATAGCGCGACCTGAATATGAAATGTTGATCAAGGCATCTATTATTATAATGTGGCCTTGAAATTAAACGGGGTAATCCAAGTATCATATTATAGATGTAATTTTTTTTTTAAAGACAAACTGGAATCAGGGCATCCCTTTAATCTTCATCCTTAAAACATTGCTTGAAGTGAACTTGTACATACACATTCCCTTTCTTAAGGTAAGAATTGTTAGGCCGTCAAAAATCTGTTTAAAATGTGTACACGTCACACATAATTTTTTTTTGGGGGGGGGGGGGGCTCTTCATAATTTGATTTGATTTTTTAAAAAAATTTTGCACGTCCAATTTGTGTGTGTGTGAGGGTGTGAGTGTGTGTGAAAAACCCCCCACCTCAAATTGAAGATTGCTGGTATTTTTCGTCATTTATCTATATTCAATGAATAAATAAACTGTCATATTAAAAGTATCATGAGTTATTCTATTTTTTATGCAAAATATAGCTTTTTCTCTTATTTCGAATTCAAAAAAATTAGGTGAAAGAAAAACAAGTTTGCGTTATAACGTGAAACCGTTATCATGGCCAGAAACAAGTAAAAAAAAAATGATATTTTTTCTTATTCACCAATTCCACAAATTCTATGAAATCGTTAACTATTAGAAATCATTTTTGTTATACTGGACTAAAATAGATATGTCCTCGACACCGTTTCCATGGAAACAGAGGGTACATTACAAACAGTGCGACATTTAACTCCGGACACGACATAGTCCGGACTTTTTACTACCATTTCTAATTATGTTATCCAAAAAAAATTTATAGTAGTTGGTGGGATTTTTTAGAAGTATCACATGCTCTCATGTTGAACTCACAAAGATCTCTAGTTTAAAAAATATTAAGTCCTAAATATCAGAATCCCATGGGATAATGGTGGGATTTTCAGTCCTAATAACTATCCCACCTTTCTCCCATGGGAGAAAAAGTATCAGATGGGATATTTTCTCCCATTAGGATATTTTCTCCCACGAATTTGTTCAAATGGGATAAATCCCATGGATTCTGATCAGTGGGAGATTTTCTCCCATTTATTGTCAAACATGGGATAAATCCCATATATTATGATATGTGGGACATTTACTCCCATAAACATTTAAATGTGGGATAAATCCCATGTCTTACTTACTGAACAACACTGAGTTTGCATTTTAAATATTATTAAAGTACATATGAAACAAATTCATATGATCCACTGATAACATATATGTTGAACAGGTTAAAACTAAAAATTAAATGTAGTTTTTAAGTTTAAACAGTAACTTTCAACTGCTATATAACATTACAGTTCCTGTCAGTGAACAATGAACTGATTAGATATTTTAGGTGGTGGATCCAATTAATCTTTATTTTCCTTAATTAGAAAAAAAATATCCATGCAGACATTGAATATAAAGAACATACCGTACATGTACATGCATTATCTTTGAATAACTGGGAATGGATATAGATTTTTATGTGGTGGATCCAAAAAGAGAGGAACTTTATTCTAATGAAATATTGTTTTACAATGTAATCTTATGAGGAGAAATATTTTAAAAAGTAAATCTAATGACTTCAAACTTTAAACTGAATATGACTGAGTAATGTGGATTCAAAAAATTGAGGGTGGATTGAAGGGGCCAATTTTTGGGTGGGGGATCCAAGAGGAGTGGGGATTTATTTATGAATTATGAAAATGTGGTATATGAATAAACATCCTGATCATTAAGTTCAAGTTTCCTCTAGTCTTGTTTTGCTGTAACCATGATTTTAAAATATATATCATAGTAATGGAAGACATGAAAATTAGGATGTTAATTTTATATTGCTTTACAACTAGCTAGTGCACTGGTAAGAAAAAGCATGTTAAACTTAGATGTTTCTTAATGAATTTCAAAAAGAAATAATTACACCCTGATCATCCTAGATGTTATATCTACTTCAGTAACAGTTTTTGTTTTAAAAAAGATATGTATTAACCTGCCATCTGTAAGTGAATATCTGTGAATTTTTTGGTCCTGCATTAAATGAGGACTTAGAAATCACATTGTCTTATATATGTATATCTATTAATTTGATAATAAACTAATGTACTTACGATGCAATATCGGTCAGTGACATGACTTACATGTGGGATTTATCCCATATTTGAATATTTATGGGAGTAAATGTCCCACATACCATTATATATGGGATTTATCCCATGTTTGACAATGAATGGGAGAAAATGTCCCACTGATCAGTATCCGTGGGATTTATCCCATTTGAACAAATTTGTGGGAGAAAATATCCTAATGGGAGAAAATATCCCATCTGATACTTTTTCTCCCATGGGAGAAAGGTGGGATAGTTGTTAGGACTGAAAATCCCACCATTATCCCATGGGATTCTGATATTTAGGACTTAATATTTTTTAAACTAGAGATCTTTGTGAGTTCAGCATGAGAGCATGTGATACTGCTAAAAAATCCCACCAACTACTATAAATTTTTTTTGGATAACATAATTAGAAATGGTAGTAAAAAGTCCGGACTATGTCGTGTCCGGAGTTAAATGTCGCACTGTTTACAGAATTGTTACATAAAATTCAGGCTTTTATTTTCATTTTTAAAGTAAACATTGAAACCGTTTTGTCAAAGTGAATTTGTCCAACTGAATTTCATATTACGTGAAACGGTTGAGAGTTATTCCCCTTGTGTTCAATTCCTTTAATCAAGAAATCATTGTAAATAATGTAATTAACGGCTTATTTGATTAAAATTGATAATACAATAAAAAACGTTATGTGTATAAAAACAAAGTAAAAATAATTTTTTGGTTCAGACGAGCAAAGTATGCTCAGAAACACCCAAAAACGGATTCTTGCCAGGTAAGCCACTTAAGTTTTTTGGCACAAAGATTTTATAAGTAGCCAAATAGCCAGTAGTTCCAGTATCCAAATATTTGAAAATAACCATCTGATGGACAAATATTGTCGATTGTAAGGTGGTATTAATATTACAAAGTATAGAAAATAGAAGTTGAAGGTGGCTGATACTGATTTAATAGTGGACAAAGACTTGTTGAGTTGCAGTTGACGGGTAATACCAAGTGTCGTTTATACATAGACAAGGGGCTACAGTATTACCAAGTGGCTAGAACTACACGCTGGCCTTTGTATAGTCAAGTGGCAGGTATTGGCAAGTGACCTTTGTTATAGCATAACCAAGTGGCCTTTGAATAGCCAAGTGGCTATAGTACTGAGTATTGCAAGGTAGCGTTCATATAGCCAAGTGGCAGGTAAGCAGGCAGGCATGCTTCTGAGATGTATACATGTATTTCTTCATCATGGTCATCATCATGATAAGCTGACCCCAGGATCATGGAACATCTTTAGTAGTCAAAATATTTATGATGTGCTGAAATGTTGCAGAGGTCAAACAATCTAAAACAACAATTTTTATCAGTATTTCATCACCAAAATGCTGTTATCTGCAAATTAAGAGATGAATTTGACAATAAAGAAACATCTCACATGTGATTAAAAAGTTTGACTTAAGTTTGTTTCATGATCCTTGGGCCTGCTGTTGGAAAACAAGTATTTTTACATGTACAGTAATAATAGAAGTAATTTTTCACCTCGTTAATTTTACTATTCCAAAAGATTTCAATGTAGTATTTCCTGGGGATATTTATAACATTCTGTGCTGTAACTGGTGACTTGGCTTTAAATGGAACCTTTGAGTAGAACATCCAGGTAGCAGCTATTCTAATAATTATCACACTCTCATTTCTCTGAAAAGCAATTCTTTGTTTCTAAAAATAATTATACTCTTTAACGTATTAAAATCTGCATTGATATGTAACTGTAATATAATATGAAAATTGATTCCATGTGACATGAATCCAATTTATATTGCTCATGTTCGTCTTTCAGATTTCAGAGAACTTATTTTCATTCTGTAAAATTATCACACTGTTATGAATTGTTGAAAAGAACTGAATAAAAAAAAATAGCAATGCTATAACGTGGCACATATAATATTCCCTAGTTATTATCTTTGGATAGCTTGCAACAACTATATTCAAATATCCAAGTAATTATATGAATCAAATAAACTCTCTTCTTCATAAAATCAAGAAAGTGTAAATGAAAAGCTTAAGGATATAGATGTGAACAAATGCACAATAAACTTACAAAAAGTTTTAATTTGCTTGATCCATCCAAGTTTCCTGAACATGAATAAGCTGGTGATCTTTACTCTCTTCTAAGATAGAACTGAAGTAGTTTTTCTTATTTTTTCCCAATTGTTTAATCTGAAATCATGTGCTCATTTCACTTATAATGAATGAGAAAAAACCAGATAAAATAAATAAAATGAACAAAGAACAAGGTACGGTTTTAATAAAACCTGGACCTGTATTTTTCTAAAATATGAAAAAGTGTAAGAAATTAAAAATCATACTTTTTGAATCATTGAAATTTCATGCAGTAAGAAGATACAAATTGTTTTTCTCATATGACCTTCTAAATGCTAATTGTGACGTCATAAACTTGAGCATTTCCCCCGTATTTTCTTAAAATGTAGCAGAAGACATTAATATTCTATTGAATTTTCTTTAAAATAATAAATAGCACATGTATCGCCCACAAAGATTTTAATAAATGTGATTTTTTTTAAAAAGGATTTTACACAACATATCCAAAAATTGAAGTGGGCGACGGCTGTGGAAACTTTTTTTTTCTTAGGAAAATAAACCCAGAGAAGAGTCATTTTGAGGCTTTTTCTGTTTAAAACTTAGAAATGTAACAAATTAATGACGTCATATTTGCACAATGATCTCCTTCATGCCGTATTCTTTCAAGATTTATAAAATTTATCTACTTAACTCATATTTAAGTCAATTTCATAAGTTTTTAAGAACAGTAAAATTTTGGGGCACAATAAGGCCAAAACCGTACGCGTATCTCCATTTTTACAACAAAATCATTGGATAGTTAAGGTAGTACACAATAGATAGGCCAATTTTTTCCTCAAATTCAATTTTGTTCAAACTTTGATATTTTGTTCTAGGATACAAATCTCTCTTTATATATAATATGAAATAAATTCAACCATACATTTTTTCCCCACATAGTTTGAAATATGGCCTATCAGACCCCTGTATAAGAAGATTGTGAAATCAGGCAGACGACCTGAGATTGTGCATTATTTAAAAATAACCAATTGATCTTTTGCAAACTTGTGTGATGTTGTTAACAAAGGCAACCTTTTTATACTAAAATTTTCTAAAATATTTTGATACTGGTACATTTGAGTAAAATGTGATGTAAAAATAGAACATACATAGCCCGGGAATTGAAAATTCACATGTAAATATGCCACGCTTTAAGTCTTCTTTAAACAAAATGTATAATTCAATTTTTATACAAAAAAATCAACAGAATAATTGAAATGGAACCCAGATTAAAATATGTCAAAATGAGGAAATTTGAACCAACGGGTTCAGATATTTTGGCGATTTTTATACATCAAATGCAAAAAAAGTAAAGATTCAGTAGATGACGTCACTATATTTGACCTTTGACCTCTTAATATGACCACGACTTTTATTGTACGTACAAAGAATGGAGATATTTTATAAATATGTCCAAATATCAGGTCTCTTCTATAAATTGATCAAAAGTTACTTTATTTGCATTTAAGAACAGACAGTCATATGGCATGTAGAGGGCATAATGTAGGCTCCTGAATGACTAATATATAGGATGTCTCTAATTTTCTGTAAAATATTCTGAAAAAATGTCACAGCTTATTATTTTTCTTACAAACATCCTTGATTATTAACATTATAGTGAAATTATTCTTTTTTCTAGTGTACTTTATAAGATATGCGTTAAAACATATTCCATTCCATGGGTGTTGTGTATTACATGTACGAGGGTTGTCCGGTAAAATCGTGTACAAAGCGTTTTTCTCGAAAAATAATGGGCGCACTAAGCTGAAATTTTCAGCAAATGTTTATTCGTCATATTCAAGTGCATCTTAATTTTTTTTTGATAAAATATAGACGAAAATAAAATTCTTATTATGCTTGAATGTGCACAGGGTACGGTCCTACGGCGCACGATAAAAAAGTATTAACTAGATATCGTTGGGGTAAAAATTATCCTATTTTAAATCTATTATCTATTATCTCGTCTTTTGTAAAATATCAAGGCATTTGCTTAATATTTGGCAGTTTCCCGAGCATTTGAAATGGGAAAGTGGTAAACGCAACACACGAAAAATGGCGATGTTTGGTGACGTTACGGCGCACCGGAGAGCAGTTCAGTTTGATTTAAATGTATTAATGATGCCCTAAAAAACTTTAAATGACTACAGAAGAAAAGAATATAAAAAATACCACTAGATCCTTAGTATACAAGTGAAATGGGAGTTTTCTAAGCGGAAGCTTTTTGATCGAGACCCCGGGTAGAACAAAACGTATGGACAAACAGCTACTGGCAATAGCATAAGACGCTGTCACTGAAGACCGTCGATATAAGATAGCCTATCTAGTTGAATGATAGTGAGAGTTCTGTCCATAACTTACAAATAAATCTTCAGAAGGCACTATGTGTGATATTGATGAAAAATGTACTAAAAAGTTGTGAAAGTTTCAGATCGCAGTGATGATTATTTTTCAATCTAGACAACATGTCCACGATTTTACCGGACAACCCTCGTACATGTACTTTTAAGAGGCAGTCCACCGAAAAACCAGGCAGTATTGTATTAATAGGCGGCACATCGAATGTGAGGAATATTTGATATTTTATTAAAAACAATATCAATGTAGCCCAAAAGGAATAATGTAATTGAAGATTTGTTTGATAATTGCTTATTTAGTAAAATATCCTTGTGTTTTGTGTTTTTGAATGCCCCTATATAAACCATTGAATGTAGGTCAGAAACAAAGAACTGTAATTTCTAATACATTTTTAACAGGACTATAATTCACACTTAACTAAATCTAGAAATATTTCAACTTTTTGTTTAAATAATAAAATCGGTGGGAAAAACACTTTTGATAGCAGTTTTCTGGCAAAATATAAGGATGTTTTTATGAAATTTTGCGATGCAAGAGTTATCTCCCGTGGCATCGGTAAATCTGCTCAACACCTTTTTATCGGAATCCTAGTGAAATATTTAGAATCGATACACTAAAGAAAATAATTAAACAAAAAACTAAATAATTTATTTTCAAAATATAATTCATTTTTGCCTCCAGACGTAATATTTAGATTAAAATTGGCTCTATTATTCAGGTTCAATCCACGCTCCATTGAATACAGATGTATCAGTGACGTCATATACCTGACTAATATTGCGTCACAATGAAATAGTTACAAGTTTCCAGAGAAGTTTGTAAATTCTTTGCGTAAAAGTGTAAAGAAAAAGATTTTAAAAATATATATATTTCTCTTTTTCTGTTTAATTACTCTTCAGAGTGCATTATTCTAAATGTTAAATAATATTTTAATATCAAAATGTATTTTATACACGGGCGGCGTCTAAGCTAGATGACGTTTTGATAAGTAATTTTATACATGTCTGAGAACTAATTTTTTTTAACTGATTTACTAGGATATGCGTAAAAATAATTAATGAAGTGTTTATCATGAACATTTCTTATAGAATTGAGAATCAATGATGAATGTTTTAGATTTACGCAACACTTAATTCAACGAAGTTGAGATGTTTACTTCATGATATTTGTAAAAACTTAAATATATTTATCTATGCAGTCAAATCAAATAAACAATCCGAAGTACAATTAAAATGAAAAAAAAACCCTGAAAAATAAGTTATAAAAATATATTTATTGAGTTAAACTACTGCTGAACTCCCCACTATAATTTGGCTCTAAAACGGAAGATGGTTTAGTGAAACATTTCGGGTTTTTTTAATTTTACTTATTCATTTTTTTAATTTGGCGATTGAAACAATCACACACTCACATTTAATATGGAGTTTAAACATGTGACTATGTTGGCCAATTCTAAAATGTTTTCACGTTCATGAAACCAATTTTTAAAAATAATGATGTCATGACCCCCCCCCCCCCCCAGCTTTTTGCTTGCGATTTATCGGCTCTTGAATAATGATACTATATATAAAAGAACTTATTTTCTTATTTATATAAAATCAAATTTTGTAAAAGAGGAAAAGGCTTTACAGATGACAGATAAGAAAAAACTTGGATAAAGTCGAGACTGTACACATAAAAATATTTCCTGTATTTAGGCAAGTTTAATTTCGCCACTAATAGAATTTACTCTTTAATTCCTGAGGAAATAAAAAAAGAAATTTTACTTGGAAATAAGATAAATAATAAAGCTAGAAAGCTGTCTGCTCTCATTTGTTGCATAATGCATGTACAAATACTTTTTTTTAAATACCGAGTATCTATTAAGAATTCAATCAGATGTTTTACATGTAATCTTCATGTACGTAAAAGACATTAGTAATTTAAATAATATATAAATTTGAATCTATGGTTACACTCATTTAAAAACAGTTAACTGACTGAAAAGAAATAAAAGATAAGCATATTTTTCTGATAAATTAAAATGAAGAGCCAAATTCAGGAAATGTTTCTAAATTTACAGTAAAACCCGATCCCGATCCGATCGAAAATAATGCAAAATTAACAAATTTATCAAACTAAAGGCACCTGCCACCTATATAACATGTTAAAAAAATAAATCAAGTAAGTTTTTACTCATATTACAACAAAAGAGCCAAATTTAACATTACAATTATAGTATTTTTTTTTTATATAATTCCGGTCGGGATCGGTTTCATTTGGGAAAATTATTTAAAAAAAAAAAAAAAAAAAAAGGTAAATTTGACTCCTTTTATTTCTTTCAATATACCTGTTCCCACTGATTTTATTGAGTGATTCAAAAGTTTGTACTTTGTATTCATAATAACATAAGAAAAAAAATCTGTCCTTGTAATGTATTGGGTTTTATAACGTAATGAAAATTGGATACTGAATTCAAAAAGTTACTTGCTTAACTCAAATTTGGACCATATAATTTTTTCTAAAGAAGTATAAATTGGAGTCTTATTCATTAATAAAATAAAAGATAAGAGTCTATGCTATAAATAATATTCATCGACACATCCAGCTTTTGAGTATCTGTTACTTATAAAACAAAATAAAAATGTAGTAATTTTTTTACCCTTATGTTGACCTTTTTGCACTTAAAATTAAGCATTTACCAAAAATAGGACTAGAGGAGCACTAAAAATTTTTTAATGTTGTCATGGGTAAACACTTGCTTTAATAAGTCTACATGCAAAAAATAATTAAAATCCATGACATGCGATGTGCCACCCATTGCCTGGTTTTTCGGTGGACTGCCTCTTAATATGGAACTTTTATTAAAATTCATAAATGTTCAACTTTTTACCATTAAATTGGATGAATGCATAAGATTGACAAGTGAGTATCTTCAAAGAAAAAACCTTAAGACTTTTCATAAATATTCATTTCTAAACTGGATATCTTCGTAAAATAAAAAAAAAATGTGAAATAATGCAGTGCAATGATATAAAGTACAACTGTTTTATAATTTTAGTTTTCTTATTCCTACATGTAACATGTAACAAGACGAAATTCATTCCCGACTGAATACTTAGTATCAAAGTAAAATCAAATTAAATCTCTCCGGTTTGAAATGCTTTAGTGATTCATATCAGTTTTCTCTCTGTGATTGCAAACCTTATCTTAATTGATGGATTTAAATATTTCTAATGTGTTTATATATAACTACATGACTGTATGATAGAAATATTTTTATTTTCTTATCAAGATATGTGTGAATAAAATACAGCTGGTGCTCTGATATGCTAATAAATATATATCTACGGTATTCAAAATTGTTTATCATCATACAGAGTAAAAGATTTGTAAACTTTACCTGTATCTTGATTCTTGATCAATTAGAATAGCTAGAGCGTCTTGTCCTTATGAATGTGGCGCGGTGTTCCCATAATTAGCGAGTTCTAGCGATCATGCAAGGCTCTAAGAGTGAATTCGCATACGTACGCCCCCCCCCCCCCCCCCCCGCATCCGAATTAACCTCGCTCTTATATTTCCTGTGCTGACCTTATGATTAGAGTCTACAAATAAGCTTAGGATTTATGAGATTTAAAATCACTCAAACAAAAAAAATGTGAGAGCATACCATCAATTGACTATTAGTTGAATTTTGTCATGCAAATGAAGGAAAGGGGTGTTCAGATTATTTTGAATACATGGAATTATAATATTCCTGAATTGACCACTACTCAATACTGACGAAAATACTATATAGTTAACTATAGTTTACCATCATTTAAATAATTTCACAAAAGTCAATCAAAGCTTTTACTATAGTTAATCAAAGGATCTTTACTCTCAGTTATATGCTATTTATTTCTTTTATACGAATGTTTGATATTAAAAAAAAGAGAAGAAAATACTCATCTACATGTTGATTCACACATTACTGACGATATTACATCATACGAATGAAGTTTTAAAGATTTTGAAGTTCTAAATCTCTAGAAAAAAGTCTAAAGAAAGCCTCATAGAAAATGAAAGTATTAAACTACTTGTATATCTGTAGTTAACTCTAATAATATATTGTTAATTATATTAAATTTTTTTAAAATTATTTGAAAAAAAATTACATATGCAATATTTATGTTTGATTGTTTGATTCATTGATTCTATGTTTTTCACTCATGTAGAAAAGTTATGCATAGCTTGGTCTTAGGAGAGAGGGTTTCTTATCATGTCCACTCTGACTGTTACACGTCACTGACGTTTTTATGGTCCCGTGACTCTAACATCTGGGCGAGGAAACAGACACTACCTATTATGTTATAAACATTATGTTTAACGCGGCGCCCGGTAAGAAAATTGAACCCGGAGCTCCCTGTTACGAAGCGAGTTCGAAATCGCTAGGCTACCACGATTGGTCTCGTAGAGTAGGTATCACCCTCTGGAATTTTTCACCACCCGAAAAACTGGCACTCCATCATCAGGATTTCTCCCCGGAAAATTGGATCTAGAAAAGGATTTCCCCCCACTGAAAAATGTCACTAGAGAATAATTTTCCCAAAAAAGTTCTATGGCCAGATTTATTTTATCTTTCTGGAGGGGGATGGAGCTCCTATTCTTTAAAATTTTTATAGAGTGCATTGTCCCCCAAAGACAATTTCCCCGCACCAAAATTATATAAAATTAATTTAATTAAATATCCAAATTAAAATATTTCTTCCTATTATATAATCATGATAATTACAAAGCGAATCAAAGGTATAGAATAATAATGTGTTCAAGTGCCAAAAGGATTTCCTTTTTGGCATTGTTTTTTTGTTTTTGTTTCTGTTTTATTTTGTTTTTGTTTCTTTTTCGATTGGCCAACCCAGATGCTCAGGTGTATGTGAAATCGATCAATAATGTAAAGTTTAGAGTTTTCTAACACACTTCAAAAAAAAAACAAACTAGATGCTGTCATGAGACAGTAATACCCGCACTAATGTGTTTGCCTCTAAATGCAGGCACGTACCATCAGGGGGGCCCAGAGGGGGCCTGCCCCCCAACTATTTTCGAAACATAACTTTTTACTATTGAAAATGTTCTTGAACGGGTGGTTGCCCCCCCCCCCCCCCCCACTTTTTGTTGCATTATAGTCAAATAAAGGTAATGCAGTAGTTTATATATAAAATTGGAGTACTGAAAGAAGTTGGAATCTACCCACCCCCACCCACCCACCCCACGAAATAGGATTTTTGAGTTTTGAAAAAAAATTTTTTGGCTTGTCAAATTTTTTCAGGTAAGTTGAAATTTTTTTTCTCTGGCTACCCCCCCCCCCCTTCCACTTCCAAAAAACGTTGCTACGTCCCTGAAATGACTGCTCTCCTTCAAATTCTGGTTGAAATGTGCCCTGACTGCTCTCCTTCAAATTCTGGTAACCAGGAAGAAGCACACATTTAAACCAAGCATTAAATGCTCAGGTGAACTGTCGTGAACATGCAGCCCATATGGGCCTCTTATGTCAATCAGGTGCGGATCCAGGAATTTTTTCCAGGGGGATCCAACTCAGAAATTTCTTGACAAGCAAAAAAAAAAAAAAAAAATTCTATTTCATTGGGGGGTTGGGGGGTTGGGGGTTGGGGGGGGGGGGTTGGCCGCTCACTTTTTAAGCTTCATAAGTATAACTTTTCAACTTAACAGGGGTCCATGTTTTCTAAAAGGGGGGGGGGGGTCCAAGGTCACTTTTAGTTGCTTTCGGATATAGATTTCGTGTATAGGTTCCGGACCCCCTCCCCCCTCTAGATCTGCGCATGTAAATATTTCATTACCAGTCTGATATTACCTAATAATGTAAATTCTGATAAAGAGAGAATTTTTGAAAGATTTGTGTAAAAAAAATGGGGGTGGTTAATTTTCTACCCATAATTGCAACTTGTTGAATTTATTGTCAAAACAACAGATATTATTATTTTAGTGCATAGCTTTTTTTGATGAACTTAAAAAGAATAGATGCCAACTTGTACAAATTTTCATCAGTATTTGGGTAGGACTCGGAGAACCCCTTTCCAAATCTTGACCCAATCAACTTTGTCAGAAATCAACCCCACCCACGATTCATCCGTTTTCCTGTCATATTTAGAATAGATAACACAAACTTGTGACAATAATGTTTGTAATTATAATATAAATGTTACAAATGTTTCCAAATGTAGAAATTTTGGAAAATTTCTAGACTCGTGCGTGGAATTACGTCACACTGCGAGCACTACTTTTACCGTTATCATTATTGTTTTGCACATGGTGTATCACTGTATGTACATCATTATTACCACTGGGATTATTAATATTTAGTGTGTGTTTTAAATGGATTTATTATTCTATCAAGTTAACAGTACCTATAACAGGCGGTAAGTACTGTATTATGAATATATTATTTTAAACGTTTAGTATAGAACGGGGTTTGTTTGTTGTTTAACGTCCTTCTCGAGAATTTTTCACTCATATGGAGACGCCACCACTTGCCTGTGGAGGGCTGCAAATTTTAACCTATGGTCGATACTGGTCTCCACGTCCCGCAGTGGATTCGAACCCGCGACTTAAGGATCAACTCCTTACTCCACGATTATACAGCAGATTTTCTAACCACTGCGCCACACGGGCGACTAGAACGGGGTAAAATAATCGGAAATGAAAATGGTTAGGGGCCTATAGTTGGAAAAGGGTCAAAGATCATTGGAATGCCACAATTACACAAATTACACAATGAGGCAAGTTCCTGGGGTCATTCCACTCGATCTTTGGAACCGGAAACAATAAAATAGCTTTCATTAAAGCAAAAGCCCCTAAGTCATCTTTGTTTTATAAAACACTAAATAGGATATATGGGGTCATGACCCTCCAGAGGTCATTCCCAACCCCTAAAACTTGAAACAAATGATCATATACATTGTATCTTGAAAATGGTTGAAAACTCTCCCCTTAACCATGTATAACATTGTCCCTCGAGTCATTATGCATTAAATGGTATAAAGGTTATGACCCCTTGAAGTCATCCTCATCCTGAAACTGGAAATGATCACAATATGACCTGCGTCAAAAGTGTGTTAGTGATAATCTGCTTGACATTTTATTCAGGACCCCTAGGGTCAGTCCACCCTCCTAGAATTAGAAAATGAAAATCATTCAGAGACCCGCTATTATACTTTGTGTTCATTTACATATTTGTATTATTCACAATTTATTTTATACCAAAACAAGTTATAAATAATTTGTATAAATAAATGAGCCTGGGGCTGGGAAGGGGGAAAAGGGGAAGGAGTTACGTCTGCATGGTCTTAAATGTCGAAAACTCCTAAAATTTGTGAATATTAACCCGGCCGTTTCCCACTTGTCATCATCAATTACTGATCTTCTCACAACATACATGTGTCTTTATCAAATCAATAGATCATGGACTTTTTTTGTCATATGCCTTAAGCTCTCCCTTGAATCAGGAATGGTGATATAAATATTTTAAGAATGATTAAGAATTAAAACAGGTCTTGCATAATCTCTTAAAATTGATTTAAAGCTCTGTAGTTGAATTAGCTATGCTGGTATAGCTTGATTTTGCTATTCAAAACACTTTGATTTAGCTATTTAATCACACTTTTCTTTAATGTCCATTTTTATCAATATAGATAAAAGTTGCACTATGTTGACATGCCATTGGGTATAAATTTTCAGCTTTGAGTTTTCTGAAAACAATGCATGGAGGAAAATTGCATTTCAAAAATTGTCTCCTGAGAATTTGCTATCACAGATATATATTAGTGTTGTCAAATCGGATGATTTTTAGTAACCGGTTACTCGCTTACTTTTCCGATCGAGTAACCGGTTACTCGGATGGTTTTTCTTCAGACCTCAAAACGTCCTTGTTCAAGATATATATATACTCAATGAAAACTGAAATATATGTAACGACGTTACATATTTCTATACCTGTATTTATTTCACCATTTCTTTACCGGTACAAATAAAACATTAATGCACTGCATATTAGCTTATTTATAATTACAAAATTTAATACACATCTTCTAAATAAATTTGCTCTCGAACACCCCGTAATAGGTTGCTGTTTTGCGAGATATCCTTTATATATCGTAATTGTTTTTTTTTTTAAGAGTTTAGTCTGAGACGATTAAGCATATATTTGTTGTCCCACCCGTGTATGTTAATTTCATTTCAAATATTTTACGCCTTACGGATTTAAAATCAGCCATTTTTTTGAAATATTTCCATGCTTTTAATGCATGTGGCGGCATCCTTTTTAATCATGTACTGCAGACTAGCATAGGCTAATATGAGGTAATTATAATTAACTCAAGTCTTCAAAACTGTATACCCATTGGCAATCAAAGCCACCAATTAGATAAACTGTGAAATACTAATCAAAACAAGTCGATCGTATTTGTTAAACGCTAGGCAGAGTCTGAAGTTAAATACCGTTAAAAAAATAGGGAAATTCATAAACAAAATTACATTTTTTCTACCGATTTATATAATTAATATGTTAAATTCTATATATCCGAGTAACCGAGTAGCAGTTTTACTAACCGATACTCGCATCGTTCGACGGTTAACCGGTTAACCGGGTACTCGTTGACAACAGTAATATATATATTTTGCATGGCGCTATATACCTGGAGTAATCTCTCTCTCTCTCTCTAACATCTACTTGAGTCAAAATTAAAGTGGAATCATAAGACAATTTTTTTTTAATTGATGACTTTTTAGGAATTTTTACACTAATTCATACTGCAGCAAGAATGTTAACCCTCCCAGAAAAAAATAAGTTTACTCACTATCTTGTCTTTGATCTATATCTATAATTACAAAAGGACACAGCCAGAAGTCTTTTAACGTGGTTAATGTTACAAATTTCACTTGGAACTCCTGTTAATTTGCTCAAGATCAGTATTTTCAGTAGGCAGAAATGAACTTGATCAATTATGCTTGAAAAGTACTCACTGTGAACAATCACCTGACTTGTTGAAGACAGGTAAACATACCCCTCAGGGTATAATTATCATACAAAGGCCTGTACAAAATTGAAGTCATAATTAAAGCATCAATTTCTAAGTTACCCTGGTAAGATAGGAAGAAACACACTAGAGTCGTGATGAAATATTTAGAAACACAAAGAGTTTTAATTCTTAGCAAAATATTCTTTCTTGTGTAAAACATAACAATTGTTCAAATGAAGGACCAAACCTTCTTTTAAGGAAGGGCCAAACCTTCTTTTAAGGGGAGATAAGAATGAGTGAAAATTTAATGTTATTTCAAAAATCTTCTTCTGAAGAACCACTGGGCCAGAAAAGTTTAAAATTATGTGAAACTTCATTACTTAGTGTAGATTCAACTTTGTCCAAATCATGACCTTCAGGGGTAGGGTGCGGCCACAATAGGGGATCAAAGTTTTGTAAACATGGGAATGTACAGTAAAACACTCTTATAACAAAGTGCCTGGGACGGACGATTTTGCTTTGTTATAAGTGTAATTGCTGATATCCATTAAGTTTACAATATATTTTAAAGTCACGGGGAATGAAAATCGCTTTGCTGTAAGTGTCATTTCATTATAGGCTTGTTTCGCTATAAGTATTACTTTACTGTATAAGAAAAAAATTCCTCCTCAAGAACCACTAGGCAAGAAAAGTTGAATCTTATGTGAAAGTTTCATTACATAATGTAGAAACAAATTTGTTTTTTTCAAAACTACTCCTCCTACAGGTTTGATGCGACAAGTAGACTTTACTAGTCTACATATTGTTTTTGTCAGTTTTCTTCTTCAATCAATTAACTTGACAACCCTTTGACATTAAGACTTCAAACTTGAAACATGGAGAGGTGGTATGGAATTGGGGTTGAGGCCACCAAACTCTTTTTACCTTGACCTTTCGATAAGGTCAAGGTCAATCTTTACATAAAAATATAGTCCAGCCTATAACCTGAGAACCCTTTGACATTAGAATTTCAAATTTGTAACATAGAAAAAAGACATTTACAAAAGATGCACTGCACTAAAATGTTGACCTTGACTCCTTTCTTCATTCAAGGTCAAATTGAGAAAAACACCTCCAAACCATAACTTAAGAACCTTTTGACATTAAAACTTCAACCTTGGAACATGGAGAGGTGGTATGGAGAAAGGGTGCATGCAAACAAATTTTTTTACCTTGTTTTTATTCCCACCATGAATATGGCCGATGCATATAGTGGTTGTCATGTCCGTCTTCCGTCCTTTCATCCTTCTGTCTGTCTTTCCGTTACGCTTTGCGTTTAGCTCTGTTCAAAGCTCAGTTTCAAAGAAACTGTCAAAGATATTGTTATCAAACTTCATATGCTTATAGATATTGATGAGAGCTATTCAACTGCATCAACATTTTTTGACCTTGACCTTTCCTTTGACCTTGACCTCACTTTTCTTAAATTAGTGTTTAGCTCAGTTTTAATGGAATCATTCAAGATATTTTTATCAAACTTCATATGTTGATATATATTGATGAGAGCTGTTCAACTGCATCAATATTTTTTGACATTGACCTTTCCTTTGACCTTGACCTCACTTTTCTTAAATTAGTGTTTATCTTAGTTTAAAAGATACCATTCAAGAAAGTGTAATCAAACTTCATATATTGATGCATACTGATGTTAGCTATTCAACTGAATCAACATTTTTTGACCTTAATTTTTCCTTTGACCTTGACCTCACTTTTCTTAAATAAATGTTTAGCTCAGTTTTAATGAAATCATTCAAGATATTTTAATCAAACTTCATATGCTGATACATACTAATGAGAGCTATTCAACTGCATCAATATTTTTTGACCTTGACCTTTCCTCTGACCTTGACCCCACTTTTTTTGTGTCAAATATATGTGCTGATACATACTGATGTAATCTATTCAACTGCTTCAATATTTTTTGCCCTTGAACCTTCCTTTGACCTTTACTTCATTTATTTTAAATCAGTGTTAAGCTCAGTTTTAAATAAACCATTCAAAAGCACCTATACATAATTTGGTAAGAGTTTATCATCTATATCCAACTTTTTAGATTTCATTTTCAATTCTAAAGAATCTATGCAAGATATTCTCATCAAATTTCATACAATTATACAAATTTTCATGTTGCATTTCTAATAAATCCTCAGCCGGGCATTCATGTCCTATGGACATACTTCTAGTTGTATAAAAAACCGTCATTTTTCGATCCCCATTTGACTCCAATGGTGAGAATGAAAATTATGAAACCTTATTGCACAACTACAGGACACCACCAATCATCTTCTGAAAGATGACGTAGGCTGCTGTGTAAAATGTAGGAGGAGTTCTTGGAACCACTGGGTCTTTTTGTATAAAAAACATCATTTTTTGACCTCCATTTGATCCCCAGGGTGAAAATGAAAATTCCGAAACCTTACTGCACATCTAGAGGACACCACCAATCATCTCCCAAAAGATGATTAGGCCACTGTGTAAAATGTAAGAGGAGTTCAGGGAACCAGGGGCTTTTTGCATTAAAAAACGTCATTTTTCGACCCCCATTTGACCCCCAGGGTAAAAATGAAAATTCCGAAACCTTACTGCACATCTACATGTCACCACAAAACATCTCCCAAAAGATGATTAGGCTACTGTGTAAAATGTAAGAGGAGTTCAGGGAACCAGGGGCTTTTTGCATAAAAAAACGTCATTTTTCGACCCCCATTTGACCCCCAGGGTGAAAATGAAAATTCCGAAACCTTACTGCACATCTACAGAACACCACTAACCATCTCCCAAAGATGATTAGGCTACTGTGTAAAATGTAAGAGGAGTTCAGGGAACCAGTGGCTTTTTGCATAAAAACATCATTTTACGACCCCCATTTGACCCCCAGGGTGAAAATAAAAATTCCGAAACTTTACTGCACATCTACAGGACACCACCAAACATCTTCCAAAAGATGATTAGGCTACTGTATAAAATGTAAGAGGAGTTCAGGGAATCAGGGGATTTTTGCATAAAAAACGTCATTTTTCGACCCCCGTTTGACCCCCAGGGTGAAAATGAAAATTCCGAAACTTTCCTGCACATCTACAGGACACCACCAATCATCTCCCAAAAAATGATTAGGCTACTGTGTAAAATGTAAGAGGAGTTCAGGGAACCAGGGGCTTTTTGCATAAAAACATCATTTTTCGACCCCCAGGGTGAAAATGAAAATTCCGAAACTTTCCTGCACATCTACAGGACACCACCAATCATCTCCCAAAAGATGATTAGGCTACTGTGTAAAATGTAAGAGGAGTTCAGGGAACCAGGGGCTTTTTGCATAAAAACGTCATTTTTTGACCTCCATTTGACCCCCAGGGTGAAAATGAAAATTCTAAAACCTTTCTGCACATCTACAGGACACCGACAATCATCTCCCAAAGATGATTAGGCTACTGTGTAAAATGTAAGAGGAGTTCAGTGAACCAGGGGCTTTTTGCATTAAAAAACATCATTTTTCGACCCCCATTTGACCCCCAGGGTGAAAATGAAAATTCCGAAACTTTACGGCACATCTACAGGACACCACCAAACATCTTCCAAAAGATGATTAGGCTACTGTATAAAATGTAAGAGGAGTTCAGGGAATCAGGGGATTTTTGCATAAAAAACGTCATTTTTCGACCCTCGTTTGACCCCCAGGGTGAAAATGAAAATTCCGAAACTTTCCTGCACATCTACAGGACACCACCAATCATCTCCCAAAAAATGATTAGTCTACTGTGTAAAATGTAAGAGGAGTTCAGGGAACCAGGGGCTTTTTGCATAAAAACATCATTTTTCGACCCCCAGGGTGAAAATGAAAATTCCGAAACTTTCCTGCACATCTACAGGACACCACCAATCATCTCCCAAAAGATGATTAGGCTACTGTGTAAAATGTAAGAGGAGTTCAGGGAACCAGGGGCTTTTTGCATAAAAACGTCATTTTTTGACCTCCATTTGACCCCCAGGGTGAAAATGAAAATTCTAAAACCTTTCTGCACATCTACAGGACATCGACCATCATCTCCCAAAAGATGATTAGGCTACTGTGTAAAATGTAAGAGGAGTTCAGTGAACCAGGGGCTTTTTGCATTAAAAAACATCATTTTTCGACCCCCATTTGACCCCTAGGGTGAAAATGAAAATTCCGAAACCTTACTGCACATCTACATGTCACCACCAAACATCTCCCAAAAGATGATTAGGCCACTGTGTAAAATGTAAGAGGAGTTCAGGGAACCAGGGGCTTTTTGCATAAAAAACGTCATTTTTCGACCCCCATTTGACCCCCAGGGTGAAAATGAAAATTCCGAAACCTTACTGCACATCTACAGAACACCACTAACCATCTCCCAAAGATGATTAGGGTACTGTGTAAAATATAAGAGGAGTTCAGGGAACCAGGTGCTTTTTGCATAAAAAACGTCATTTTTCGACCCCCATTTGACCCCCAGGGTGAAAATGAAAATTCCGAAACTTTACTGCACATCTGCAGGACACCACCAAACATCTCCCAAAAGATGATTAGGCTACTGTGTAAAATGTGAGAGGAGTTCAAGGAACCAGGGGCTTTTTGCATAAAAAACATCATTTTTTGACCTCCATTTGACCCCCAGGGTGAAAATGAAAATTCTGAAACCTTTCTGCACATCTACAGGACACCACCAACCATCTCTCAAAAGATGATTAGGGTACTGTGTAAAATGTAAGAGGAGTTCAGGGAACCAGGGGCTTTTTGCATTAAAAAACATCATTTTTCGACCCCCATTTGACCCCCAGGGTGAAAATGAAAATTCCGAAACCTTACTGCACATCTACCTGTCACCACAAAACATCTCCCAAAAGATGATTAGGCTACTGTGTAAAATGTAAGAGGAGTTCAGGGAACCAGTGGCTTTTTGCATAAAAAACATCATTTTTTGACCTCCATTTGACCCCCAGGGTGAAAATGAAAATTCTGAAACCTTTCTGCACATCTACAGGACACCACCAACCATCTCCCAAAAGATGATTAGGCTACTGTGTAAAATGTAAGAGGAGTTCAGGGAACCAGGTGCTTTTTGCATAAAAAACGTCATTTTTCGACCCCCATTTGACCCCAAGGGTGAAAATGAAAATTCCGAAACTTTACTGCACATCTGCAGGACACCACCAAACATCTCCCAAAAGATGATTAGGCTACTGTGTAAAATGTAAGAGGAGTTCAGGGAACCAGGTGCTTTTTGCATAAAAAACGTCATTTTTCGACCCCATTTGACCCCCAGGGTGAAAATGAAAATTCCGAAACCTTACTGCACATCTACAGGACACCACCAATCATCTCCCAAAAGATGATTAGGCTACTGGGTAAAATGTAAGAGGAGTTTAAGGAACCAGGGGCTTTTTGCATAAAAAACGTCATTTTTCGACCCCATTTGACCCCCAGGGTGAAAATGAAAATTCCGAAACCTTACTGCACATCTACATGACACCATCAAACATCTCTCAAAAGATGATTAGGCTACTGTGTAAAATGTAAGAGGAGTTCAGGGAACCAGGGGCTTTTTGCATTAAAAAACATCATTTTTCGACCCCCATTTGACCCCCAGGGTGAAAATGAAAATTCCGAAACCTTACTGCACATCTACATGTCACCACAAAACATCTCCCAAAAGATGATTAGGCTACTGTGTAAAATGTAAGAGGAGTTTAAGGAACCAGGGGCTTTTTGCATAAAAAACGTCATTTTTCGACCCCATTTGACCCCCAGGGTGAAAATGAAAATTCCGAAACCTTACTGCACATCTACATGACACCATCAAACATCTCTCAAAAGATGATTAGGCTACTGTGTAAAATGTAAGAGGAGTTCAGGGAACCAGGGGCTTTTTGCATTAAAAAACATCATTTTTCGACCCCCATTTGACCCCCAGGGTGAAAATGAAAATTCCGAAACCTTACTGCACATCTACATGTCACCACAAAACATCTCCCAAAAGATGATTAGGCTACTGTGTAAAATGTAGGGGAGTTCAGGGAACCAGGGGCTTTTTGTATTAAAAAACATCATTTTTCGACCCCCATTTGACCCCCAGGGTGAAAATGAAAATTCCGAAACCTTACTGCACATCTACATGTCACCACAAAACATCTCCCAAAAGATGATTAGGCTACTGTGTAAAATGTAAGAGGAGTTCAGGGAACCAGGGGCTTTTTGCATTAAAAAAACATCATTTTTCGACCCCCATTTGACCCCCAGGGTGAAAATGAAAATTCCGAAACCTTACTGCACATCTACCTGTCACCACAAAACATCTCCCAAAAGATGATTAGGCTACTGTGTAAAATGTAAGAGGAGTTCAGGGAACCAGGGGCTTTTTGCATAAAAAACGTCATTTTTCGACCCCCATTTGACCCCCAGGGTGAAAATGAAAATTCCGAAACCTTACTGCACATCTACAGAACACCACTAACCATCTCCCAAAGATGATTAGGCTACTGTGTAAAATGTAAGAGGAGTTCAGGGAACCAGGTGCTTTTTGCATAAAAAACGTCATTTTTCGACCCCCATTTGACCCCCAGGGTGAAAATGAAAATTCCGAAACTTTACTGCACATCTGCAGGACACCACCAAACATCTCCCAAAAGATGATTAGGCTACTGTGTAAAATGTAAGAGGAGTTCAGGGAACCAGGTGCTTTTTGCATAAAAAACGTCATTTTTCGACCCCCATTTGACCCCCAGGGTGAAAATGAAAATTCCGAAGCTTTACTGCACATCTACAGGACACCACCAAACATCTCCCAAAAGATGAATAGGGTACTGTGTAAAATATAAGAGGAGTTCAGGGAACCAGTGGCCTTTTGCATAAAAAACGTCATTTTTCGACCCCCATTTGACCCCCAGGGTGAAAATGAAAATTCCGAAACCTTACTGCACATCTACAGGACACCACCAATCATCTCCCAAAAGATGATTAGGCTACGGGGTAAAATGTAAGAGGAGTTTAAGGAACCAGGGGCTTTTTGCATAAAAAACGTCATTTTTCGACCCCATTTGACCCCTAGGGTGAAAATGAAAATTCCGAAACCTTACTGCACATCTACATGACACCACCAAACATCTCTCAAAAGATGATTAGGCTACTGTGTAAAATGTAAGAGGAGTTCAGGGAACCAGGGGCTTTTTGCATTAAAAAACATCATTTTTCGACCCCCATTTGACCCCCAGGGTGAAAATGAAAATTCCGAAACCTTACTGCACATCTACATGTCACCACAAAACATCTCCCAAAAGATGATTAGGCTACTGTGTAAAATGTAAGAGGATTTCAGGGAACCAGGGGCTTTTTGCATAAAAAACGTCATTTTTCGACCCCCATCTGACCCCCAGGGTGAAAATGAAAATTCCGAAACTTTACTGCACATCTGCAGGACACCACCAAACATCTCCCAAAAGATGATTAGGGTACTGTGTAAAATGTAAGAGGAGTTCAGGGAACCAGGTGCTTTTTGCATAAAAAACGTCATTTTTCGACCCCCATTTGACCCCCAGGGTGAAAATGAAAATTCCGAAACTTTACTGCACATCTACAGGACACCACCAAACATCTCCCAAAAGATGATTAGGCTACTGTGTAAAATGTAAGAGGAGTTCAGGGAACCAGGTGCTTTTTGCATAAAAAACGTCATTTTTCGACCCCCATTTGACCCCCAGGGTGAAAATGAAAATTCCGAAACCTTACTGCACATCTACAGGACACCACCAAACATCTCCCAAAAGATGATTAGGGTACTGTGTAAAATATAAGAGGAGTTCAGGGAACCAGTGGCCTTTTGCATAAAAAACGTCATTTTTCGACTCCCATTTGACCCCCAGGGTGAAAATGAAAATTCCGAAACCTTACTGCACATCTATAGGACACCACCAATCATCTCCCAAAAGATGATTAGGCTACTGGGTAAAATGTAAGAGGAGTTTAAGGAACCAGGGGCTTTTTGCATAAAAAACGTCATTTTTCGACCCCATTTGACCCCTAGGGTGAAAATGAAAATTCCGAAACCTTACTGCACATCTACATGACACCACCAAACATCTCTCAAAAGATGATTAGGCTACTGTGTAAAATGTAAGAGGAGTTCAGGGAACCAAGTGCTTTTTGCATTAAAAAACATCATTTTTCGACCCCCATTTGACCCCCAGGGTGAAAATGAAAATTCCGAAACCTTACTGCACATCTACATGTCACCACAAAACATCTCCCAAAAGATGATTAGGCTACTGTGTAAAATGTAAGAGGAGTTCAGGGAACCAGGGGCTTTTTGCATAAAAAACGTCATTTTTCGACCCCCATCTGACCCCCAGGGTGAAAATGAAAATTCCGAAACTTTACTGCACATCTGCAGGACACCACCAAACATCTCCCAAAAGATGATTAGGGTACTGTGTAAAATGTAAGAGGAGTTCAGGGAACCAGGTGCTTTTTGCATAAAACACGTCATTTTTCGACCCCCATTTGACCCCCAGGGTGAAAATGAAAATTCCGAAACTTTACTGCACATCTACAGGACACCACCAAACATCTCCCAAAAGATGATTAGGCTACTGGGTAAAATGTAAGAGGAGTTCAGGGAACCAGGTGCTTTTTGCATAAAAAACGTCATTTTTCGACCCCCATTTGACCCCTAGGGTGAAAATGAAAATTCCGAAACCTTACTGCACATCTACAGGACACCACCAAACATCTCCCAAAAGATGATTAGGGTACTGTGTAAAATATAAGAGGAGTTCAGGGAACCAGTGGCCTTTTGCATAAAAAACGTCATTTTTCGACTCCCATTTGACCCCCAGGGTGAAAATGAAAATTCCGAAACCTTACTGCACATCTATAGGACACCACCAATCATCTCCCAAAAGATGATTAGGCTACTGGGTAAAATGTAAGAGGAGTTTAAGGAACCAGGGGCTTTTTGCATAAAAAACGTCATTTTTCGACCCCATTTGACCCCTAGGGTGAAAATGAAAATTCCGAAACCTTACTGCACATCTACATGACACCACCAAACATCTCTCAAAAGATGATTAGGCTACTGTGTAAAATGTAAGAGGAGTTTGAGAAAGAAGAGTGTGACAGACGGACGGATGGACAGACATGAATAACAACAATATACCCGAACTTTCTTTAGAAAATGCGGGTATAAAAAGAAAGAAAGATATGTTTCTTCATACTGACCATAGTTAAAACTCTGGTTCGTTAATGACAAAACAATGAAGTATTTTTAGGAGGCCTAATGTACATTTTAAAATTGATGACACATACAGACACTCTGTGCAGAGTATGTATTGAG
Organism: Saccostrea echinata; assembly: GCF_033153115.1. Lineage (NCBI taxonomy): Eukaryota > Metazoa > Mollusca > Bivalvia > Ostreida > Ostreidae > Saccostrea > Saccostrea echinata. The sequence goes on along the minus strand of NW_026889763.1, from coordinate 3,318,951 downwards.
AAATCCAGTATCAAACTGCTTCACTTGCAATTTCTTAGAGAGTTAAGTTTTTGGTTTGAGATACATTATGTGAAATATATTTTTGTTATTCATTCTTAATTGAACAGCTTATGAAATCATGATATTTAGTAGTCATTTTTTTCAATTAAAAAGTCATCTAAACTTTAGTCAATATTAACGCCGTGGTTTATAATTGCTCTGAATCTCTATTACAAAAAATGGTAAACCAAGTATGAGCCTCAGCGACAACTTAGCTTTTAAATGATTGGAGAAATCCTACTTTAGGATAGAAAGAGGTAGAAATTTGGCTCTGGTTTTGAAATTTCCTCCTGGGAGACCATAACAAAAATATACTATAGTTAAGTATTTTTACTATGGATTTAAGATTGTTATATTTGATATAGTTTCTATAGTTCATACATGCATAATTGAATATTCTGGTGCATCAAAATTGATACTGTATATGATTTACTTTATGACCCCTGAATCGAGGCCTCTGGTGGTGGACTGTTAATCCCGGAGGATCTATACAGCCCAGTAGCTAAGTACTTAGGTACTAGCTTGAAAATACGGATATATATTTAATTGCTGTGGTAAAATTTAGAAATTTATTTCAAAATTAAGGATTATCTTCCTCATGCATAGCTCTGATCCTTCAAGGTATTTGGCTCCAGTCTTTGGCACCCCCTTTTTCAGCTCTTCAAAGTTTTTTTCTTTCTTTAGATATTTCGGATTTCAAACTTTTCGGCATGAGCATCACTGAAGAGATATAATTTGTCGAAATGCGCATCTGGTGCATCAAAATTGGTACCGTGTATGATGTACATTAAATTGAAATATCACTTGAATATTAACGGACAATTTTCAAAATTTTACATCAGTGGTATTGAATTTAAGAGATTTTAAAAATTAAAATCTCAAAAAAGTTCTAAAGTAAAGTTTCGTTGTAATTCAAAGTATCAAACTATAGTAAACTACAGTTAATTATAAACAGTAAATGTTTGTTAGGGGAGACTAATAGTACAGAATCCGGGGGCAAAACATGCTATGGGGAAACCCTGCTCTACAACACTGTTTTATACTCAATTTATGAAATGTAATTGTATTCCACATATTATATATCAATCAAAATGGAGTACAAAACCATTAAACTTCCAATTAAGACTTCTCATATAATACTTATTACTGAAAAAAAAAATGAAAAAAATCCAACACTCAAATTAAATGCATTTACTGTTAATCCCCTTTTTTTACTCGAGAGAGTATATCTATGGAAATGAAAACAAACTTTTTAAATCTTTATAATTTAGATTTGAGGTGACCATAGAAATATTACTTTAAGTGCAGTTACGATTTTTTTTGGAGGACATTTTTCAAATAGATAACATAATTTAAACAAATGAGAAACAAATTTCAGTTGTGAACAGGTGGATCACAGTTGTGTATGTTGTTCTTTTCTTAAATTTTCTTTTGTTATGAAAATGAAATAATAGATTGAAATTAGAGAGGATTTCTCTTTTAGCATAAACTCCTTCCATCTTTTCCCCTTAATCTCCAACATATAAAGAATATATATAAGAAATAGTTCAATCATGCAAAACATAATAAACATCTTTTGAAAAACCACCTGCTTGTTACATTAAAACCTAATAAAAGGGAGTCGTTTCATGAATATACTTCAAGTACATTTCACCCGACGCAGAAAAAAATCACTTTAAATATAAACGTAGCATTTATATGTAGTAATCGGATGAGACCTTAAAAACCGAAGATCACGTAAGCATAAACGTCATAGTCTGCTAAATTTCTGAGAAGATCAGATGTTTTCAAAGCCAAACACAATAAGTTAACCTCAGTTATTTTCAACAAAATGCATTGGATTTGATGTCATCAAATACTCTTGTTGGTGGTTGTTCTAAAGTCATTGTACATGAAACTTTCTCTTTAGATTTATTTTTCTTGAACTCATTTTTTTGCAAAAAATACGTTGAAAATACAAAATACATATCTATGTTTTTAACATTACAAATTGCTATTTCAATTAAAATATTGTAATAAATTCAGAATAAAATTGACCTATCTTAATTTTTTATCCCACATCTTGTATTTTAAGGGACCGTGTTCACCTTGCTTCCAATTTAGTATGGTTGCAATTATATGGAGTTTTAAGCTTCACAACCTTCTGTGATTTTCATATTATCACGCTTTAATTAAAATTGATCTACGTTTTCTGTTTATTGTGTCTATTTTATATGAGATGAACTTCCGCATCGTGCCTCATTCTTATATAACCTTAATTAGCCCCTTGTAACTTCATCTGCTGCTTTTGTCCAGACAAGACGGCTGCTTCTTTGAGTATTTCATTGTATTTCTTCGTCCACGGACTACCATCTTAAGTTTGTTTCCATTGAAACCATTGATTCCATTGATACCATCGAAAAGAGCTGGAAAATTTGCACTTACATTAACGTCATTTTCTTATATTTATGACGTAGTAACTCCAAAAATGACGTCAGAATCTCGAATATTTAGCATATTGAAAAGTCGCGTTTTTTGTCCACAATGAGAACATCGAAAATTGCTGTCAGAAGCTTCTTTGAAAAGATATTTCAAAGAATATTTGCGTGAAGGTAGAGTAACACTGTAAGAATGGTACGGTAAATCAGCAATTCCATATTTTAATTATTTTATTATTTATTTTTTTCGCTTGGTTAATAAGCACGGTAATGTTATCTTAGGCGTTCATAATAGATTTTTATTTAAATGGTATAGCTGGATTTTCGGTCTATTATATAGCTCTCCACTATAATAAATAAAAAGATATTCTATATATAAAACTGAAGTGTAACAATGCAGTTTTCCACAAATGTATCTTGAGTATCAGGACTCTTATCGTTTTCGAATAAAACGTACAAAATCTTCCCCCATTCTTGTTTCTGTGCGTATTTTCTCATATTATTTCAACTTCAGCAATCCAAAACTCTGTAACACCGTCCACTATTCTCCTGTGATTGTAAACTTTGTTATTTTCTCAAAGCAGCGTCTTTTTTACCCAAATTGCGCGAGATTCGATCATAACATGCTATGTTTGACACACTCTTAAACCACCTTAGAGCTGTAGGAGCTCCTAAATATATCTCCAATATGATAGACTGAAGTCTATGTAAAAACTCCTCCAACTGGCAGTTGTATCCGTTAGCATGCATCCGAGTAATAAAAAAATTTTGACTTAAAAATTTTACTTCCTGAAATTTTGTCTCTTCTTACGTCATTTTACGGTCAGTATGCTAGACATTTGAGATTCTGACGTCATTTTCGGAGTTATTACGTCACAAAATTAATCCAATCCAATTTGGTGTTTTTTTTTTTTATTTTAATTTCCACTATACCGTATATACTCTATAAGTCAGATTTCTGGGAGTTAATTTTTGATTCAAAACTGTATTAGCGAGTCCAAGAAAATTGGTCATTTTTCTAGAAGTGGAAATATAGATATCTTTCATCTACAACGATAATCGTTTATTAAGTGTTTCATTCGTGTTCGCCGCGCTGCGTCAAACCTAGGACGTAAACATAGGTTGTGCTTGTTCCTCCGCCAAGCACTGACCCTTAGAAGTAAAAGTCACGGGTGTTTCGGATGAGACCTTAAAAACCGAGGTTCCTTGTAACGGTAGGCGCTGGCAGGATAAAGAGCCGTCATTGCTCAGTAACCCTGAGTGCCTAGTATAGGTCTAAATTTGAAGCCCTTCACCAGTTCATAGAGACGTCTCTATATGAGTGAAAAATTCTCAAACGGGGCGTTAAAAAACATACATCATCATGTACAATCAATCATATCCTAAAATATTTTTAGAGACACAGGTAAATATTATGAAAATTTTTTCTGACATTAGCTAAAAAATTGTATTTTTGTACAATCTGTTTAATTTCAAGAGAGTTTTCACACTATTTGAATTAATTTTGAAGATTTTTTTTTACTTCTTTAGATTTAAGCATGTGACTTTTTGATAAAGCAGGATGTTCGTTGAAATATTTGTAGTTTTAAGTGCCACCTTTGATTTCCCAGTTTATAAAGTGTGGCTACTAATTGTCGCATTTTGTTTTTTATAGGGGTTTCCGTCTTCAGCAAAAGACCCTTCTATTATTGTTTTGTTTCTTTTTCACTTTTATCAGGGTCTTCTGTCTGAAGACGGAAGACACTTACATTCTATTTTTTCTTTTTCACTTTTATTCTTCTTTTTTGTGCTTACTTATTTTGTTCATCAGATTTCATCGAGATGGCTCGAACGATTTGCTAAAAATTTTCAAGATAAATGCGTTTCTATCTGAAGTTTGTATCGGCATTTCAGTTTTTGGAATCCGATCACCTCCTTTATATTGATTTTTAGATGACCTATAACTGCACAAAAACTCAAAAAACGACAAAAGCTTAGAATATTGAAATTTTCTACCCTTATAGACATATTGTTGTTGTGCACTTGGAATTCCAGTTTTTTGTAAGCGCCAACTATAGAAGAAGTGGATCGAAAATTTAGGTCACGAATCATAAATGAAATTTAGAGATAATTTTCATGACAACTTCTTATCTATCAGTATTTTGTTTACATGAATGAACAAAATCGGAGCAAAATGACAAGACCTTTTATATGATTTCAAGTAAAGGGGAGGTCCACTTTTCAAATTAGGGACCCAGAGTGACCAAACATCTAGTGTCTCCTTGATATAAATAATATTTTATCATATATTATTGATGAAAAAAAAAGTTTATCTTGTGTTCACTATATATGGTAATATTTTGATCATATATTACGTAATTAGGGGTCAAATGGGGCGAGAATACTTATGATAAGGCGTTGATGCTTTTTATTTTGAAAAGGGAGAATATTTTGATCAGCAATATTAAACAAACGATGTTCCATATAATGTTCTTACTTGTAACAATATGCAATCTTTCACTTTTTTGCTCAAGGGACCCATGAGGTAATTGATGAGCTGGCCACTAATTTCATCTATTCTTAATACATTGAAAAAAAAACCCACATACAAAAAGAAACTTTGAATAATTTTTTAAGAGGACATAAAATCTTGAAACCTTTCATTTCTTTTCAAAGGAAATGGGCTAATGACAAGCAATATTTAACAAAAAGATGTTAAGATGTTTATTCTAATGTTTTCAACAACATGCAAATTTTCATTGTTTGCAAAACATCCCAGTTAAGGACTGGAAGGACTGGCCTTTAAATGCTTCAATTGTAGTTATCTCGAAAACGAAAAGAAATTCTGAATAATTGTTGAACAAAAAGTGTTAAAAATCATGATTCCTTTCATTTGATATTAAGAAAAAGGGACCCCTCTAAAATTAAGGGCTTAGAGGGGCCAAAATATATCATCTATAACTCCTTAACGATCAATACTTTATCGTATATTACTGAAGGGAAAATGTTCATCCATAATATCTGAAACTTAAATAAGAATATTTTGATTTCATGTTATGTAACCAAAAGCTTTTAAGGGACTCTTAGGCTTTTGTCTAGCCCTGTATCAATTATAACTTGTAAACATGATCATGAAGAATATGTAGGACAAAAATATAATTAATATCTTTCTTCAAACATTTTTATTGGTAATTATCTCGGTTAAGATTATATCTAATATATTCAGAATTCGGACGAAAGACCAGGTATTTGCTCGCAACAAGAATCTCATCCAGTTATTCTTTATAAATTTTGTGCAATACATTTCTCAAAAATGGCTTAATCAGTCTGTTTCAAATTTTCAGGGTTTTTTGTCGTCCTCTGAACTTTGTACCAGCAATTCAGTTATTGAAATTGTACTTCTGGTAATAAGTTATTTCCATTTTATCGATTTTTAGATGATCCTTTTGTATGCACAAAAACTCAAAAAAAAAAAAAAAAAAAAAAAAAGTTAAAGGTAGAATGATGAAGATCTCAGCACCTGCATTTTTAAATTTTCCCGAAGGGCCGAGTATGGAAGCATGCTTGGGGATTTAAATAAGGACAGGAATGATGAGTAAATTTTGGAGGCACTTTAAAACATCTTTTAAACTATGAGCATTTTTGCAAACACATAGTGAACAAAACGTGCAAAATAAGGAGATTTTATATATGATATCAACAAAATTGGTTGAACCCCGTGATGAAGGACCCAGAGGGGCCAAAAGTCTTTATTCCATAGCTCTTCAACAAGTTATATATTAAACGTTATAATCTTAACCATCTGTCACTAAATATGACAAGTAAAATTGATGCAAAGCATCAAATAGGCCGAAAACATAATTTAAAATTTCAAAAAGTGCTTTCACAATTAAGCATCCAAGGCAAGCACAAGATATTCAAAGCTGAAAGAGGGATCATGTTTATTTCAGACTGTCTTCAAAGCCAAAAAAAAAAAAAAAAAAAAAAAAAAAATATAAATAAATAAAAGTAATAAATGAAATCAAATACGATTATTAAAAATAAATAAATAGAAATTTCAGTACATTTGTTCATTAAATTGATTCATCGATGTAGTAAAGGCAGTAATGAATAATAAGAGTTTATTGTCATCAAAATGATGATGTAGGCCTATGTTAGAATCAGATAAACCACGTGCTGATTAGTCAGCTACCTTGATCTTTGTCGTGATGATGTCGATGATGTCTGCAGAGTAGGCTGTTGTGCGCAGCACTAAATGAAGAAAAATTATTTTTGTGCCATTCGCATTTGTAGCATATTCAAAAAAATTACTTGCAATTTACCACTTAATTATTATCCGGAAAATCATAAAGATTTGCGTTCATATCTTATACACTTCCAGGTTTGGGAGTACCTATTGTAAACCCTCTTTAAATAATCATTATGAATAATTTACTGACAACATATTAAATGAAATTGAAATATAACAACAACAATTAAGATTTAATCTAAAGCAAGATTTTAAAATATTTTACTCATGATTTTATACATGTTATCATTAAAGAATTATTTCACTGAACTAATAAAGAAATAATGTCTCATTTTCCCATGTGCACTTTCTAACACAACCACAAATAGATCGGCCGCTGCTGCAGCCGATAATAACATATACTTATAAGGGTAGATAAAAAAGACTTGCACATTTCTCATCATTTCATTTTCATATCTGTGAAAGACCTGAAATCTACAGTCAATACCAAAATATCATACAGTATAATTCTGTGGAAGTTGTCTAGCCTAGGAGATATTTATTGAAGTTACTAGCTGGTAGTGAATATTCTTTCAGATGAATAAGTTAGAGTTTCTAGCAGTGATGAAGTATTTTTACAAGGAAGGAATGAATGCCAAGAAAATTTATGACGATATGTAATCACATTAGGTGATGAATATACATGTACTGCATATTCCACTGGAAAAAATCAACTGCTGAGTTTAAACGCGGTAAAACCATCATTGATGATGATCCAAGTTCCAGTCGCCCTAAAGATTCCATGTCAGAAACTCAAGTTGAGGCTGTCCATCGAATGGTGATGAATGAAAGACGAGTGACCATCCATATATGTTTTTACACTCTTAAGATTATTATGGGTATGAATAAGCTTTCTACACTCTCTTCGTAATATGTAGAAAAATATTCATACTTATCATTATCTTGTGATTTTTAAACTGTTTTCAAAATGTCTTTAAAAATAAATACACCAAAAATTGTGATAAAGACAATTCGAGAGATTTCGAATGGGATTTATTTAGAAAACTCCATCATCTAGTATCTTAAACAAAAGCCTGGTAAGGTACCTCATTTTTTTGTTAGGAAACTTGTTAAAGTAGCACTACTTCAATGACAAATTCTTAGGAAAAATTATATATTGTTGAGTAACGTGTTGTCTGGCCTTAAAGCCAGAGCATACTATTAGTGGGCAGAGTCACGCTTCAGAACTGCAACAATTGAAGCATGATATCAAGGGAAATAGAGGTAAAATTACAGGTTGGTTTCTGCTGCTTCAGGACAATGCACCTGTCCACACATAATAAGTAGCTGTAGCTGCAGCAGCCGATTGCAGCTTTGACCCCCCTCTCCCGCATCCACCCTAGCCACTAGATATTGCGATATTTATCTCTTTCTAAAACTGAAATCTGAATATCTTGGAAGAAGGTTGTGCCAGTGATTATAAATTAATAGATGCTGTAAATACCTTCTTGAATGACATTGAAGAAAGCTTCTTCAGGGATGGTATCAAGAAGACTGAACACCTCTGGAACAAGTGTATTGAAGTACAGGGAGACAATGTTGAAAAAATAACTCTCAAAAGTTTTTTTTATTTAACCACACATTCTGTATGAGGCTATGAATTTACCCTCGTATGTTATGTAAAGGACTTGAAGGGTTGGTCCCTAAATTTTTCTTTTCTACAGAACATATCTCGAAATTGAAAAGAAACATCGTACTAGGTGTTCAGCAGAAAGTGGTCAAAATCATTAAATCTGTACTTTGATATTAATATTAAGAAAGGGACTGACACTCAAATCAGGGGTCGAAAGTCTTTGATTTATAGCTTTTTAACGATCGATATTTTTTTTTTATCAATTACTGAATCAAAAACTTTTATCTTAACAATATGCAACTGTTCAATACTCTTTTGGCGATATATATTAGGTAATTAGGGGTCATATGGGGCCAGAATTATAGATCTATGAGACTTTATATCTCCAAAGGAGAAAGGAATTATTGAGTAATATTGAACAAAAGCTGTTTTGAATAGTGTTCTTTGCAATATGCAACCTTTCAATTTTTGCAAAATGGCTCCTTTAAGGACTCAAATTTACATATCTCCGAAACAAAACGAATTTTTGAATAGTTGTTGAACAGAAAGTGTTCAAAATCAAAACATTCTTCATTTGATATGAAGAAAAAAGGGGCTAACTCCTCAAATTAAGGACTGATGGGGAAAAAGGAGGGGGGGGGGCATCTTTAATATAAAAACTCTCTATTGATCAATATATACATGTATTAACTTATTGAAGTAAATATGTTCATGTCAGTAATCTGAAACTTGTGTAATGATACTTTGATCTCATGTCATCTAATTAAGAGTTGGGATTCTAAAAGCGCCATATTGCTATATCTTTGATTATTTATATCTCATAAACAAGAAAAAAAGTTTGATCAGCAATATTGAACAGTTGTAATAAATACGCTTGTTAAAACATCAGGGTTAATTCAAAGTTAGAAAGATCTATATATCACTTTTTATTCTTCAAGATCCAAGCTGACCATAACAGAAATCAGACAGAACCCCCACTAGTGATCTAGTTATTGTTATTTTTGTACTTTGCAAATGGTAGTATTTTTTCCGGAATTTTTCAGCATGCTTTTTGTTTTGAAAACCTTTAAAATTTCACAATTTCATAAACAAATTTATACTGGACATCATTTCTCTCTTAGTATGTACTCCTACTAATTCTTTTGCTCTAAAACGCCAACATAAAAAAGTAACATTTATACAATATATACAAATCATTTTACAAAACAACTGCTTCTCATATTCAAAACTGAAACCAGATTCGATTTAAGAATATAGATAAGGTACATCATTTCATCCGATGCAGATGGAATTTTGCTGCGTTGAAAATACAGGTACATCAATTTAAACATAAAAATAGCATTTCTTAGAAGACCGGATACTATTTAAGACTGAACGCATAAATTAACCTCAATCATTTTGAGGAAAATACATTGGATTTCATAATCTGCGTACTCTAAAATCAATGCACTACAACATTTATCCTTATCCTTGTTTAACACTTCCAATTGCAAAAAATAGGATCATAATGCAGAACGTATAATTTACATTTCTAACTTGCAATGCAAAATGCCAGTTTAATCAAAATGCTATAGTAAATTTCTGCTGCATCTTTGATGATTTATATCTCTTCAACAACAAAAAAGTTTGATTAGCGATATTGAACAGATGTTATGATAACGCTTGTAAAACATCAGAGTTAATTTAAAGTTAGAAAGATCTATATATCAATTTTTATTCGTCAGGATCCAAGCTAACCTTACAGTATCAGAATTTGGACAGAAACCTCACTTACAATTTAGTCATTATTATTTCTGTACTTTTTCCCCTGATTTTTTTTCAGCATGCTTTTCGTTCTGAAAACCGTTCAAATATAAATGTACCAATTTCATTAACAAATTGATATTGGAAATCATTTCTCTTTTAGTATGTACTCCTTCTAAATCTTGTGCTTTTTCACTTCAACATAAAAAAAGAAACATTTATACAATGTATTTCAATCAAAGCAAAATACAAATATTTTGACAAAACAACAGTTACTGCTTGTAACATTCAACACTGAAACCAGGGATTCGTTTCATGAATATAGTTTAAATACATTTCTCCCGATGGAGATGAAATTTTGCTGGGTTGAAAATACAGGTACATCAGTTTAAACATAAAAATAGCATTTAGTAATCTAAAGATCGTTTACGTCATAGTCTAATAATTTTCTTAGAAGACCGGATACTATTTAAGACTGAACGCATAAATTAACCTCAATCATTTTGAGCAAAATACATATTTGATGTTCTGCGTATTTTAAAATCAATGCACTACAATATTTACATTTAGACTTATTTTTTTTTTAACTACTACAAAAGCAAAAATACGATTTTGATACAAAACTAATAATTTACATTTTTAACATGCATTGCTAAATGCTAATTTAATCAGAATGTTGTAGTAAATTTATGATAACATTGACATTGATTTATTTTATCCTATATCTTGCTTTTTCCCCATGGTATCGTGTTTGCCCTTCTCTTCATTTTGTTGTTGTTGTATGGAATCAAAAACTTCGTAACAGGTCGTTGGCTTCACATTTTTCATGCTGTAAAATTTATTTACCTTTTATATTTTAATTATGTCTATTTCATGTGATCTCCGCATTCTGCTTCAATGTAGTTGTACTTGTAACCTTTCAAGTTGGTGAACCACTTGAAACTTCATCTGCTGCTTTTGTCAAGAAAAGACTGCTATTTTTCCGTCCAGATCACAAACTTTCTTTCCAATTTTACCTTTTGTTTAATGTAAACCACATCATGATCTAACAACCTCATCAGAAGGTACGGATTTTGGCTTTATGATGCACTATAATTTTGATGTTTTCGAAAAGCTTTGAAATTGCTTCAATATGAGAGAAAAGTATATCAGTGTGATAAATCAGGAAAGAATATAGCATAGAGAGGGTCCCATTTGGAAATATGACGTCAGTAGTTTGTTACATTTCTAAATTCTAAATAGAAGAGGCCTCAAGATGACTCATTTAAGAGGTTTTTTTCCTTAAGAGAAAAGTGTCAACAGCCGTCGCCCACTTCAATTTTCCGATATATTGTGTAAAAACCACATTTCTTAAAATCTTTTTGGGCGTTTTTTGTGGTCCATATTGCCAGAAAAAAATACCACTCAAAATTGATGACTAATGCAACTTTTCAAGAAACTACGGGAAAATGCACGAGTTCCTGAAGTCACAATTGGCATATAAGAGGTCATATATTAAAAGAAAAACGATTTGTTTGATCTTATATGAAATACAGGGCCAGATTTGTGTTCAAACCGTACCCTTTTTAAAAAAATGTTTTGTATGTATTTCTTTTTATCTCCAGTATAAATAGTATTACATGTATTACATTTATTTTCAGAATGTATCTTATTTTGCCAGTTTAAATATGCTACTTATATGTAAAGGCAATAAATTGGAGGCCATTTTTTGCAAATTTATTTATTTTATGTTACAAAAAACATACTAAGTATAAAATGGATTGCATAATATTTAACTTGGGAATCAATAAACATAAAATTTAAGAACAAGTTTTTAATTTTTGACAGAACTCATGGGTTGTCATCAACTTATATCCTGAAAGAAGCATAGGTAATTTCATAGGAACAGAATTAAATTTTAATGTGGGAAAAGAAATTTTTTTTTTCAATATTTATTTAGTCTAAGATTTATGTTAGAAGTAGTTTGTATACTAATAGAAAAAGAAAGAAATTTAAACATTTAATATTGTTATACTTTCATGTTAACTAGACAAATCTGATTAGTTTAAAAACATTTGATAAAATGTACTAATACACTATTTCATGTATAAACCACGCCGCTCGGGTAAAATTACAGTACATCGCTACGGTTGAAAATGTACGACAATGGGTAACAGTATAAAAATTGTGAACTGAGCAGATCTAGAATGCTTGCAAGTATGGTTCCCTGTGATGGTTTTTAAAATGCATTCTAAATACATTCAGTATTGCAAAAAATGTTTATTTAGGGTAAAGAGTGAAATTGTTATCCCGCGAAAAATATTGTTGACCTTGGCTTTGCCTCGATCAGCGACTATTTTCACATTTTACCTCAATACATATAACCTGTTATATTTTTATAAAATCTTACGCCATTTGTGGTAATTATCCTTTGATAAATTTTCAAACAATTCAAATTGTACTAGATTTTAAATTACTATAAAACTGGTCATTCTGAAGAAACTAAATTTTTATTTTTATTTTCTAACACTTAAAATTTGCATGTGGAAACCATGACTATTTTCTAGCATTTGATATTCATCTTGAGCGATGAGAATTCCTTTTCTGATTCGAATTGTCTGAAGGAAGATGCAATTTTAAAAAAAAGTTAACATTGATAAATCAGAAAAGCAACGGAAAGAAAACATTTACAATTATTCACCATGATATTGACGTCAATGCGACTTAGGCTAAATGAAGCACTCCACTATGACGTTATTATGTGCCGTTTATCATTAAAAATAAAGCCCTAATGAAAAAAGTTAAAAGTTCAACACTACTCCGGGAATATATCAATATTCTGATTCTGAAAAACTTCTATGGACGATGAAAAATGTTGGTATTTTCCTACTCTCCCGTCACAGAAATAATTGTCACAATTTGTGCATGAAACCAAAATTTATACTTTTTATAAATACCATAGAAGATTTTTCATCAATTCATGGTAATCATACGATTCTAACAGTACTTTTCAAATGTAATAGAACACAAGCTTTCGATATGACAAATATTACATGTGTATGTTGAAAAGTACATGTATGCTCGTAGCGTTGAACTTATGCATTTTTGTTGTTAAGAATGACAGAGGAAATTAAAGCCTATCCTCATTAAACGAAAACAATTAATAAAAATAAATCTGCTTGCCTGATTCTTAACATTAATTTCTTATATATCACACGTGATATCTGGCTCAGCTAGGATATATGGATAAGTAGTACCGGTAATTTTTTTCATACGCAAAAGGTCTGAAGAATTAATGTGCAATGATAATATAAAGAATATAAGGAAATTTGGAGAAATTCTATGTAGCATAAAAACTTTTTGGTAAAATTGTGGACATGGAAACAACAGAACAGGTCGCCAGGTTGAAAGGTCGACAGGATGAAAAGTCGACAGGTTGACAGAATGTTTAGTTGACAGTTCGAAGGGTTGACAGGTCGACAGGTAGACGTATCGACAGGCTGACAGGTCGACAGGTTGACAGGTTGTTTGCTTGACAGATCTATATGTATTCAGAAACACAGGTCGACGGGTTGACAGGTCGACAGATTGTTGGCTTGACAGGTCTACACGTATTTAGGAAGAAAGGTCGACGGGTTGACAGGTCGACGAGTCGACAGGTTGACAGGTAGATGAGTCGACGGGTTGACAGGTCGATGGATTATTATCTCCAGTGGATTTGAGCACTAACTTTTATCTCTCGGGCGGGTTTCAGGACTAACCCTAATCTCTCAGGTGGATTCGAGGACTAACTTTAATCTTTCTGATGGGTCCGAGGACTAAACCTAAACTCGGGTGGGATCGATCAATCGAGTGGTTTTACAAGACTAACCCTAATGTGTCGTGTTTGTTTGCGCAAAACTAAGGCTTATTAATTCGAGAGGATATTATGAGGGTAAAAGGAATATCGAGAGGTAGTCATATTTCGACCTGTCAACTTTTGTTTTGAGTTATAAAGGAAACTGAACGGGTATCAACTGTTGACTTGTCGACCATTGTTTTAAGTGAAAATAGCATCACAGTTGGGTGTCAACTGTCGACCTTTTTTGTGATGGATAAGATTTAGCAATTTGATGTCGACCTGTCGACCTTTATTTTGAGGGATAATAGTTTACCATTTAGGTGTCAACTGTCGATCTGTCGACCATTGTGATGACAACACAGGTCAAGTGTCAAATTGTCAACCAAATAGTGAAAACTCTTTTGGACTATTTTTTCTTTCTTGTGGCTTATTTCACGTAAAAAGGCGAAACACTCACTTTTTTGTTTTATAAAGGCAACTATTTCTTTCCCTTGTTTTAAATTTGAAAGATGTTAATTGGTTTTACGGATCTACTATTCCGTATACCCTAGTTGAATATGATATTCAAGATAACCGCTTTTCAAACATTACTATATTTATATTGGATTCCGAAACTTCATAAAAATACTTACAAACAAAGATACATAGAGAGTTCCAGTAAATATTCTACCAAGTCTGTTTCTTTACTCCTCACTAATATATCAACAGCAGTGAAGGAGAATCTTCAGGAGTACTGTGCGACAATATATTCGAAAAGTTGTGTAAATCAGATGTGGATACTTAAAACTTCCAAAGAACTTTTTGAAATCACAAAATTTTACCAAAATCAATAACATAAAAACTTACGACTCTTCAAATCCATATACAATCATTTTCCATGATAAATCAAAGTCCAGGCTTTTTGACAGTTTTTTTCATTGACAGCTGCTTTTTCAATAAAATTGGAACTCGTAAATTTACTTACCTCGTCATTGGTCATTTGCAAAATTATTTTGTTAAAAACATTCTGATTGTACACAGAAGAACTCTGAAAATGATATAAAATGCTTGAGTTTCTGATTGAAAGTTTCTATGTGGTTTTGGAGACCAGGTCTTCCAACAATCTGTTGGAATTCCCATGGTTATCAATTGCGCCCCGTTATTAGACGACCTATTTGTGTATTCATATGAAGCAGAATTTATTCAAAATCTTATACATGAGAAAAAAAAATCTCTTGCTGTGGCCTTCAACTAGACATTTAGATATATTGACGACGTATTGTCAATTAACAATAGTTATTTCCATTCATATGCCGACATGATATATCCCGGTGAGCTTGAAATAAAAGATAGCACATAATCTAACACATCTGTTCATATTTGGATATTTTACTAGAAAAAGGCGTTAATGGTAATCTAGCAACAAAACTTTATGATAAACGCAATGACTTAAACTTTTCAATCGTCAATTTTCCTTTCTTACATTGTATGCATTAATATACCCTTATCACTTGCATATTGGGTGTATATATATCTTAGTTGATTCGATACGCTAGAGCATGCTCTACGTATACACAATTTGAAAACGAGGTAAATTATTGACAAACAAGAATAAAAAGAATAAATAATAAATACCTGCAAATAATTAATTATACGATATATTTTTCTCGCATTACAGTTAAATGTCCCATGGAAATATTTGTGATTTTTTAAAGATGAAAAATACATTTTTACAAGGATGGGCGATTCTTTTTAGTACTTTACTATTGTCGAACCGATGAAACATGGCTAAAAACTAATTGTTGAGAACGTTTAGAAATTTAATTAAGATTTGTCACGTAAAGTGGCAGACACGTAATTTTATTAAATATACTTGCAGTATTGAGGTTAACTATAAATTCCAATATTGCAAGAGCGAAAACAAGTTATTTTCAACACTCTTTGTAATTTGTGAAAAGGTGCTGCTAATTTAACTTACACATGTATAATTATTCATCAGGTTGGCAGCACTTTTGAAATATCTTCATACTTCTTCCGTTTACGAGTAAAAGCTTGTCTGATCCATTGAAGGTATGCCCTTGATTTATTTAGACCCTTCTCTTACCCCCAATGAATCATAAAAATACATAGCAGTATTACTTGACTAGGAAATGAATGGAAAAAAATATGCAGAAAATAATAAAACAGGTATCGTATCCAGGTTAAGGCCTCTTACAGATCTAAAAACAATATATGATTTGATAAAAACTGCTCATTTCATTTCTATGATACATTTCTTGATCCGCAACTCACTGCATACAGACTGCGTCAAATTTTACAATATGACATATCGATAAGTGCATTGCCTTCAGTGATTTGTTTATCCCTTTCTATGTGGGATTTAACTAACGTCAAAACTGCATGCAACAGTAAATTTTCATGTAGTTTAAGACTCTCCGAAAATTTTAGATTGCATATCGTTTTATTTATGGTAATTTATAGATTAGTGTAATTTTTGTGATGTCAAATAGTAAATATTTCCCGTATAAATTAGTCTCCGCCTTCTGTTTGTACCCTCCACTTTGGTGCGCTGCGTGAAACATGAACAATTACATCAAATTCAGATTTGGTTTCGGTTGAAGAAAATAGATCCTCTTGAATACATATAGGAATTTTTTTAAAAAAGAATTAACACATCTGATCTAACGAAACGATCTTATCGTTTAACACTGGAGGGTATTTGCAAAAAGATTTAAATGTTGTTCTGAAGGAGATTTACAAAACTATATATTTATTGGACTACAAATTTAAACTGTTAAAAAGAATTTGCAAAAGGACAGACTTCCATGTTTTTCTTTTGAAAGGTAAAAATTTTAAAAATTAATGCATCTGATAAATAAATGAACGTTCATCATTTTATTAATGAAAATCGCTATAGATGATTTTATCAAGCTAAACAAAAGGAGATTGTTGAGAAACGTCGCACTGTGTTTTTTTTTATATATCGAATAAAATATGCTTTTTATTACTTTTTTAGCATTGGTGACATTTCTTTTGCATAAAATTTATATTTTCCACAGAATAATTGAGAAAGACGTTGAATATGGAATATAATACAAACAAAACTCAGAGTCCCCATAATTGCTCGGGTAATTATAAAATTCTGTCTCTAAATTCATATAAATACCTTTGTACTGCAAAGCGAGATAGAAATTGTTAATTATTACATGTATAAGTACTTATCTTTTTTCTTATTAGACTTGCTGACCTCTGACTTGGAATATCTATCTTATCTTGGTCTAAGTGTGTTAGGAGTGTTTGCAGCTTCATATTTATTGGCCGGAGTCGTATATTGTTTTCGTAAGTTATCTGGAAAAAAATATACTTCTGACTTGCGAAAAGGATCCGGAGGATGGCATGTATTCATCGAAAGTATATCCATTTTGGCATATGTGTACGATATTTCATCGGATGTGCTTCTCAGTTTGCAGTATTTGAAGGACGGAAACAACACATACTTTCTGCTCACAGTAGCATTTTCTACTGGACCAGTATTTATATCCTATATTGTGGTTTGTGTGTTGACCTTTGGTAAATATAATCGTGATTTAAAGTTAATCTCCTGCGCAAAGATTATTACAGCGGTACTGTTTGGCCCTATAGCGGCCTTTCTACTTCATATAGCTGTGTGAGTATAAGTTGTTTGATGATTTGAATCAGTTTTAGATTTTTGTAATCAAACATTTATGTTTTATCGTCATAAGAAACATTTTTTATTATTTTAAGTTTATTAGATAGATAGATAGATAGATAGATAGATAGATAGATAGATAGATAGATGTGTGTGTGTGTGGGTGTGTGTGTGTGTAAATGTACTAGATGAATATTATTTTAATTCACGCAATAACCCTCCATTTTCTAGCCTGATTTTGCTCTCTTATGAATTCGCATTTCTATTTATTAATCTTCTTGAATGTTAGATTGTGCAACAGAAATTTCTAGTTTTTTTTTCATTCCTGTTGAGATAAAAGAATAATATTCAAATACCCATAAAATAATATCTAGGACAAAATTTAAGGGTTTTTGAAATAGTTCACAGTAGAATATTATATCATTTTTTTCTCACAGATTAAATATTTACATGTTTTTAAAAATATTGTCTAGTTTAATCGCAAGTCTAGGAAGTGGACCCGATGAGTCTTTTGCCTTCCGCTTGAGGTATTCACCCCTTGTGCACTCAGTCCTGGAGATAAACATTGAGTCACTGCCACAGATTGTTCTTCAAATTTACATCAACATCAACACAGCGAATTGCGATGATGAAAAAATAGAAACAAGTATGCATTACTCATGAATTATGCCATTTCTTGGATAAGCCAATTGAATCACTTACATGATTTACTAATATCTGGTTGTTAATTAGCTACATGTACATACATATTCTGTTTCTTTTGTTTGTATTCCGAAAAAACATTGAGTACGCAGGTATGTTAAGGCAGAACCCAGATAATATTTCGGCGAATTTTGACTTTTTTCATATAATGTAATATTGATAAATCGGAAAAGCCATAGATAAAACATTTACTATTATTATCCATTGTATACATGTCATTGAGTCTTGGGCCGAAAGAAGCACTCCAATACGACGTCATCACGTGTCGTCTATAAATAGAAAAAATGCCTTAATGAAAAAAGTGAAAAGTTCAACACTTCGCCGGGGATAAATCATTTCTTTTTGTAAGAATAATTATGTAAGAACATCACTGGGCCATGAAAAGTGCTGCTAGAATCCCACTCTCCCGACACAGAAAAAAATATTCCAAAGTTTCGCATGAAACCTTACCAATTTTTTTTACGTTTTGTACATACGATCAAGGAATTTTCATCAATCCATGTTAACCACACGATTCTAGCAGCACTTTCCAAGTAATATAGAATACAAGCTTTCGATGGAAACAAAATTATGTTTCAAGGTATGCGGCGTAGTGTTGAACTTTTGCATCTTTGTTGTTATAGAACGACAGAGAAAAGGCTGATCGGGATTTCAAACCACTGCCTGTGTTCAGTAAAAGAAAACATGATGAAAATAAAGCAGAGTACCTGATTCTTAATCTTTAATTCCTTATGGAATTCACGGTATATGCTTTAAAACTCCAATTTCATATATTTGTTTACATGGATTCTCGTCACGTTTAATTTTCACTCGGTAAATATTTGATCAACAGTTATGACGTCATGGGTTTGGTATTTCACCCCCGTGATAAATACTTAGCTAATTATACCACCCCAAAACGACAAGATTTAGTTTATATTATGTTTTTGAATGATTCCATTCATTTCTCGGACCTGAAATTAAACTTTAAATATAGATATTAATAAATCATTCTCTCTAAAGTTTACGTCATACACCTTACTATGACGTCATATTGTATAGGCAAGTAGGATATCTCTCGGTGTAGCCTTAACCTACCCGCGTATTTTATGTGTGGGTGGGATCGATGATTACATGTAGCATACTATTGTGTAAACATGGTGATACATGAAAGCAAAGAAGAAGGTACGATTTGGGATTTATTGTGCCCTAAAAATCTAATGTTCTTAAAAAGTTATGAAATTGGCTTAAATATGAGTTGAGTATATGAATGTGAAAAATAGTGAAAGAATATGGCATTAAGGAGGACCACTGTGGAAATATGACATCAATAATGTGGTACATTATAAAGTTTTAAACATAAAAAGCCTCAAAATGAATTATTTCAGGGGTTATTTCCCTTAAGAAAATAGTGTCCACAGCCGTCGCCCACTTTAATATTTGGATATGTTGTGAAAAATCCTTTAAAAAAATCACATATATCAAAATCTTAGTGGGCGATGCATGTGCATTATATTATTTTATAGAAAATTCTACTGAAAATTGATGTTTTTTGCTACTTTTTAAGAAAATACGGGAAAATGCACAAGTTCATGACGTCACAATTAGCATTAAGGAGGTCATTTGAGAAAAATGATTTGTATCTCCTTAATGCATGGAATTCCAATGATTCAAAAGGCATGAGTTTTATTTTCTTTCATCTCTTTCATATTTAAGAAAATTACAGGGCAAAATTTCTATTGAAACCGTGCCTTACGACCCGATATAGGTGGTAAAATTATACATCAGATGCCACCATATAGTGTATACCCACAAATATCAAATTTTAAATTTGTAACCGGGATGTCATCATTTTAATGAGGGAAAGGATGGGGAAAAGAGCAAAAATGTCTTTTTTGTGTTCCTGATGCATTTTCAAGTTTTCTTTACAATATTTTTAAAATGTGAACTGTACAGTTTCAAATATATATCCCAAAATGCTGAAATTAATGGCCCTTAAATATGACGTTGCCTTTCTAAATAAATGATAGTTTTGTATGTGTTTGTATTTAGACTTACATGCATATAAAGCATAAAAAACAAACAAAGCAAAAACAAAAGCAAAAGAATTTTTATACGATTTTTTTTCCTGAAGTGAGGTATAATGCATTCTTTTTTTCTTACAGGACTTTTTCGATACGTTACTCTTGCAGGCTCTGTACTGAGTGTCGTTATAGTCCTGTATTTTTACAAAGAATATGTCAAAAAACAAGAAGTAGAACACGCCAGAGACCAGCATGTTAATTCCACACAAACCCCTGATAATCAGAGGAATAGGGAACAGATCAAGTATGGTAGAAAATTCCTCTCACTTTTCAAGGAACTTGTCCTGATTGGAGCAAGAATTGTGATTTTTTCACTTTTTGTATCAGAATTTACAGTTTGGTTTTATTTGTTTGTAGCATACAGGATTATAGTGTGTATTGCCATTTCGTCCATCAAAAAACATGCCTCAAACCAAGAATATGAATCAAAACCAACCAAAATGAGGCATATTCTGTTACTGATCACAGATGCGTGCTTGAATTTCTTCAATGTTGTCAAATTTATTGACTACAGAGAAGGAATCAAGAATTATCAGAAAACAGAATTGGCAAGCAGGTTTTCTATCTTTATTGAAAACAGTATTCTTTGTATAATATGGTTTATACTAACAGAAAACAAGAATTCTTGGTTTTATTGGCCATGTCTTGCAATTTGTTGTGTATATTGGATGTCCTATACTTATGGGATGTTTTCGAAATGCTACAATCTACAATCTTCTAATCATAAGGACAGTGCTCAAGAAAACATAGATTTACAGACTGTATATACAGCTAAGTGTAATGAAATCACCTATTTATGAAGTTAGATTAAATAAAAAAAACAAAAATCCCAATGGAAATGTTTGCATAATATCAATTATTACGCGTTATGCCAGTTTGCCACGTAATCAATATCCATTACTAAGGATGTATATGAAACACCCCCCCCCCCCATATATATATATATATATATATATATATATATATATATATATATATATATATATATATATATATATATATATATATATAAACAAAAATTTGCAAAAGATAGTGTTTTGAACGGAATCCTCCGATGATGAAATCATCTATTTATATAAGTAAACATTTTATAATGGAAGTGGACCAGAAGCTCATGAAGCAGGTCTCTAAGTGACTTCTAAAATTTAGGCGCCAGCTACAGCTGGCTCCTAATAAAAATATTTAGGCGGCAATGCAAATATTTAGTCGGCAGACTTATTTTACTTAGGCGCCTATTTTATAAGCTAATATAAGTCAATACACGGACATTTTGGCTACACGCCCCCCCCTCCCCCCCCCCCCCCCCGGGGGGGAGTCTATTGCAATCGTAAAGAAAAAAAAAACATCGACAAGAAATATAAACCAGCTAAATGCCAAAAGGTTTATACTTAAGCATGCATGTAAAACTCCATCGATTTAACGACTGTCCGGAGTCTTTTTGGGAACCTTTGACCTTCAAAACTATAATAATATCAAGAATAATTTTTAACACGATTTACATTTTACGCTCGTTCGTAAATACGACCTAACATTAATGTCTAAGCAATATGTCTAATGAGTGGGAATTTAATTGGCGAACAAATTGATCATTTCACCCGTCCAATCAACTGTGTTTCACAACTGTCGATTTTCTGGAATCAAAGATTACCTGGGGCAGCTTAATGTCTTATCTGGTCTTCCTGAGCCCTGTGTGCACTGACACTATGCAAAATTTCGTTCGCACGTGCGCTGAAAAAACAAACCAAGTGACAATCGACTAAATTTGTCGCCAATTAGAGCCTAGTGATGGTGAAATAAATGTCATAGGTAAAAAGATGAATGCGGACCAGAAGCCCGTGACTTCGTGATCCTAATGGTGAATTAACATGCAATATGTACAAAAATGGAGTTGGACCAGAAGCTCTTGACTTCGTGGAACCACAGGAAGAGAAATATCCATGAAGATCCAAAAAATAGTGACACCCTAGATGGTTGTTTAAAAACTGGAATCCGAATTTACTTCCTAAATGCTGTCGACTTCTAAATATATTGGATTTGAATATCCGACAAACCAGACTCTGCTGATGAAGCAACCCCTATTCGAAAGCTGTGAGCCTGATAAAGATTCCTTCGAACCCCACATGCAGACAGAGCTAAGTGTAGATGGCCCATAATTTTTTTCGTAACACTGTTGTGCTGTCCATGAATGAAAATAAGACTTCATTAGGAGAATGGCGAACTCGTAACGATATTTTTTTTTAGGGTTTATAGGGGCATAACAGTTCTTTCGGATTCTGCGGAATTTGCAAAACGAAAGATTTATTGGAATGTTTGCAGTGGGGGATTGTCAATTCAATGCAATTTTCTGACTGGTCACTTGTAATAAATTTCAAGTGTTTAGCAAGGATATGGTGCTGCTTTACACTGTCAGTTTTGTCAATTCTCCAATCAGAAGGAATGCATAAAATGCCAAAAGAAACATTGATTGTTTGTTGTTTTTACTTCCCATCCGAGAATTTTTCACTCATATAGAGACGTCACTATATACCGGTGAAGGGCTTCAAATTTTGACCTTTACTTGGCACTCAGGGCCATTGAGCAGTGATGGATCTCTATCGTGCCAACGCCTGTCGTGACACGGTGCCTCGGTTTTTAAGGTCTCATCCGAAGGACCCGCAACTTTCACTTCAAAGTGTCGAGCGCATGGCGAAGGAACAGTTCCTACCCTTTTTTTTTATCGACTTAGGTCAGTCGCGGCCGAGATTCGAACTCACGACCTCCCGATCACGGAGCGAGCGCTTTACCGACTGAGCTACCGTGAACGGTAAAGAAACATTGAAAGAAGCATTATTCTGATAAAGGCCGAGTTTGAAATATGGGGTAGGACATGAATTAGTTTTGTCAAAATTGAACGTGTGATGGACAGCCTGGTGTCAGTAAATTAAAAGGGCTGAGTTTGTTGTAGCCCAGTAGTTGCCTTTTTTATTAGAAAATGTTGTGTAAAGTCTTGATAGTTCCCGAGTTTAAAGTTAAAACTTAGTGCAGAAATTTGGGTTTTGGTGGTACTGACTGACTCTTTCGTGACACCTTATCTCACCTCTGATGTTTTCAAAGGTTCATATTTGCTCTGCTCAAATGCGCACTGTTATGGTTACTGTTCGTTATCTTAAATTCTTATACAAAATAAATTAAATCTACAAAGGAAAAATGAATGCGTAATTATATATATGTTCTCCCTCCCTTGTAAATATCATGATTATACACAGTTATTATACTTTTGCTGTCGATGTTCAATGTATTCTTATCGAATATTGTACAGTGTATTATCATACCTGACGAAATACGGCAATCATTTAGGTTCTTTGTTGTAATTTTGAGTTTTAAAAAGTAATGGCATTATTATTTTTTATTAACCGAATATTCAACAGTAAAATGAATCTTTGGTGACAATAAACGTTTTACTGACCCACAGAGGCATCACAGTGTTGACCAGTATACCCATTTGCACATGCGCAGTAGTATCCTTGGTAACCATAGTTGAAACAATACGCAATATATAGAAGTAAATGGACCAGTGATGGTGAAAGTGGATCTCCGTTCTGATGAATACAATTTAATTGAGTCTTTGTATCGCGATAAAATGTACTTGTATGAATTTAACGAATCTTGAGACAATGAGTTGCTGATCAGGAAATCTGCTGTACTCCTCAGAGATGCAGAGATGTTTTTGAAACTGAAGTACTTTCCCTGTCTATCTCCGGAAAGCAAGTTTGAATTGTTGAATCAGTAATCGAGATAAAAGGTCAGCAGCAGTGTTATACATTCAAGGGATATGTTCTGCATGAAAATGAATTTTATAGGTATTGGCTATTACCATAAGGCGCCTCACGATCATGAGTTTCATGAGATTTAGATGGTAACTTGTATATGACATGGACAAAAGCGATATTGTTGAAATGAAGCACAATAGTTGTATTTGGCAAAGATGACAAAGATGATCCCCAGGTTTCAATGGCAAGAATGATGGGAAAGAATTCCGCGACTGATACGCGAGGTTCCTGCCAAGAGGTATCAAATGGGTCAAAAACCCATTTAGTACAAAAAAAAAAAAAAAAAAAAAAAAAAAAAAAAAAAAAAAAATCATAGCCTAAATTACTGGCGTTTATAAAAAGTTGCAAAGTTTCTGAGATACAGGTTAGTTCAGAAGGGAAAACGGCCCGGCCATTAAAATGCTCAACAGAGATTGACCATGCTTCTAAATCAGCACGAGCATTTTAATCTAGGTTTTGTTGGTGGGGAGGTTTTTGATCCAGGTTTTGATGGTGGTGAGGTTTTTGAATACTTAGGTCAATAATTTTTCTCAAAAAGGGGCGACCGGGAGGCAAATCATTGCAAGCAAAATTTAGGAGTCCAATGAGGGTTTGTAATTCACGAAGAATAGCTGTGCGCATTTTCTTAAATTTGGCTAATGGTTGTCTCAAATGAATTAACTTCTCGTCAGTAAGACGGACTTCAAAAGTCAACGAATCTATCTTTAAACCAATGATTGTCTTTTTTGTAGTAGGCAAAACGTTTTTTTTTCCAGATTTGATACGCAGATTATTTTCCTGAGCAAAGACATGAAAAAACGCGAAAGCATCATGGCATTCTGAAGAACCCGGATTGCCAGTGAACAGAAAATCATTCAGAATATTTACACAATATTTAACTGAGAACTTGTTTTGAAGAATCTAATGAAGAGATGTGATGAATTTCTCAAAAGGGTTACAGACATAACTTAAACTGAATGGGAGTGTCTTGTCATAGAAAAAATTCACATCTATTCAAAAACCCAAAAGTTCAAAATCATCCCTATGAATTGGAACTTGCTTTTAAGCATTTTCCGAATCTGTTTTTGCCAATAGAGTACCAACCCCAATTTCTTTTATAGCTTTTAGTGCATCCTGAATGGATTGATAGTGAACTGTGAAAAGTTCATGTGGAATTTATTATTGATTGAAGATCCTTGTGTGTACGAAAATTGGTGTATGAAACGGAATTCATTCGGTTGCTTTTCAGGTACATCCAAGAGGTGACGCTTGCATATTTTTGAATGGAGGGAAGTCAAAAGGACCCGCTACACGATTGGCCTAAATTTCAAGTTCAATATTCTTTTTAAGGACATCAGATTGACCTTTCAAAAATGAGATGTTTTTGAATAGGCGAAAATGGCGAGTATCTGGAAAAGGAATTTTAAAGCCGAACTTATAACCTTGAAACAGAAATTGATAAAGCGATGTGTCATAACCCTGAAGATACTTGGCGAGTTTGGTTACTTTGATAGGAGTGCTAATAGCATTAGTCTTTTTCTGGACGAAGGTTTTGGTTTGCGGACAGTATCATAGGTAAACAGGTAAATTGTTTAGATTTGGAGTTATTTCGTCCTGCCTTAAATTTAAGGAAAGTGGTTCTGGGATGTTTTCCTGTACAATTTTGGCAAATGTGTAGGTAGGGGCAATTGTGACCCTTGGGGAAGGATGCTTTATTGTTAAATGTGAAACAATGCCGGTATCGGGTCTGGGTTGCAGGAAAGGGCTGCTTTTTGAACTTAGACTTAGGACCATAGCATCCTTGAATAATACTAAGTTTTTCTGATTCCATGGACAGTACTGTGGGGAGGCTTCATGCCATTGGCGAAATTTTTCATCATAATCCAGTGCAGCAGCATCCCCACAAGACTTATATTAGCTATACCTTGCACAATTTGTGTATATGTCATTAAGTCCTCGACTTCAGATGGGTGTTTGTAGCAGTAAATGGAAACAAAAATATGAAAGGCTTTTGGCAATTTACTAATTGACCTTATTTTTAATGTGTCATTGGCCTTGACAAACATCAACTGCCCCTCCTTCTCAGCAGAGTGGAATTTAGAGTCTTGTCCATGTGCGTGTTGAGGTTTGGGTAGAAGGGTTGAACATTTAACAAATTCCCTAGCAAATATTTTTGCTTTATTTTTTGGGTCAATTCCTAATCCCACATGTTTTGCCATCCCTTGTGGAGCACAAGTACCTGTAGCTGGGGTGTCTCCAGCAATGGTTGCAATGCTAATGATTGCGGCTCAGGTAGCTGTTGTTTAGGTACATGTGTAACCGGGAAGACCCAGTGTTGGGGATGGCATCTGGTTTGTAGATGATCTTTGATCAGGGATATGATCGTTTTCCCCAGCTTCGATAAAATAGCTGCTAGATGTTGAGGTGGAGGTATGTGTAAATACAGGAATCAAAGTTGATTTGGTGGTAGGAGTAGCTGATAGCACAGGAGGGCGTTGTGATCCCTGGGCCTTTTCTTTTTTATACTATTGATTGATTGATTTTTTTTTTTGAAACTGGAAATGTTTATCCACCTTCACGTTATATAAGGAAGAACTATGTCAGAAAATGGCATATATTTCAAATTGACTTGACAGAACCGTTCCCAGATATTTCTCCACATGTTTCTATATCTAAGTAACGAAATTTTCAGATTTTCAAACTCAAAAGGAACTATCAACTGTTTGTCATTTTGTAAACAAAAGAGTGGATTCCGATTAAGGATACAATAAAAATAAGAACCATATGAGGAAGACATTTTTCCGAATTGATGATGTTTTGTTATCTCTGTTTTTTCTGTGTTTTCCTTATATTATAATGCATTAAACAGAAATCTGCAATATTAGATACGATATGGCACATTAGCAAAATGAACCCTTTGGCCATTTCTCCATACGCTTTTCTGAGTAGAGTCTCTCCCGATTTCAGGAAAATTAATCTGCAGCCAGCCTGTGTATCTAGTGGAATAGTTATTCTACTATTTGTCAGATAATCATCTCGACTTGTGAGATTTTTTTGTTGTCTTATCAATTCTTCGAAATGAAAACGTGTCCATGCCAAGTTTGTACCATCCAGACGACATATTTTTCTGATAAATCAGCAATAGAATCTATCAAGTTGACATAATTATATATTTGACAAGTCGACATAGTTAACTGGCATGTAAAGTTAACATTATAAACTGACAAGTTGACAAAAATATCTGACAAATGGAAATAATTATCTGTCAACATCATTATCTTTAATTCGTTTAAACATCTGAAAAGTTGACGTCATTTACTGATAATTCATTATAACACCTGAAAATCAACATGTCAGATAATTAAGTCGACTTGTCAGAAAAACATGTCTACTTGTCAGAAAATTATTTTACTTGTCAGAAAAGTATGTTGACTTGTCAAATAATGATGTTGACATGTTGATCACGTATACCGAGGTGTCAGATATGATGAAAAGTATGTGTCAGTTAGTTACGGAAGCGTAGAGGTCTCTACACTTGTTGTGTTATAAAGTGTAGAAATGAATTTCCTATTTGAAAATTCATGAGGACATGAACTACGACGCTTCACGCCGGCATATTTCATGAAGCGCGTTAGCTGAATGAATGCGTTGTAGTTCATGTACCTTATTTTCAAAAATAAAATTCATTTCTTATATTTACATTATATTTACATTAATTTTCTGATGATTTGCCACAAATAACGCCATTCAACTGTCATTTTTAAAGCAAAACAGTTTGCACTATAGTTTTGACGTCAAGTAAGGTATTATGACGTAGCAATGGAGATATTCATGCTCATCCATGGTAGTTCATGAGAAAATGTACTGTATTCTATTTTGAAAAGAATCATAGGGGAAATTTGTTAGAAATGTAAATATTGTCTTATATTTTATAGTCTTATCAAGTGTTATAACTCCTTATTTATACACATATTCAGATGTTTTTACATAGTTTAAGGCACCTTCTTTTATTTAATTAATTTTCTTGCTATAAGTATTATCGACCTAAAAAATATTGATTTTAAGATATTGATCAAAGCAAGATATTTAATCATTAAATATAGTGGTGTTGCTTTGTAAAAATAAAAAAAAATAAAAAAAAAATATGTAGATATATCGATATAAATATATGAATATCTCCGAGAAGGAAGAGAGAAAATATTATTATTGAATGAACTTCGCGGGGGCGGGAATTCTAATGAATCTTCATTTCACTCGGAATCGAGTGAAAACTCCTGTACCATGTATTTGCTATGGTACATTGTATTCGATTATAGGAAAATACAGATTCAAAAATGTTTTGAAAAAGGGTGATAGAGAGACATCAGGTGTTAGATTATAATGTGATAAAAATCATATTTATCTGAATAATCTATCTCTATATTAAATAAGCCCTCCAATTACTATTAAACCTAAGTATATCAAATAAAGTTAGCTACTTAGTACAAAGATAGTATATATTTTCTTAAAGTCCATAGCTTACCTGCCTCATGCTTTCTAAGTGTAACGGTGTCTTATTATAAATCTGGAGCATGGAAATATAAATAAGTCCGTTTCAGGGTTCTACTGACATCTCCATTTATTACATTCACAGATGAACACATAGGATAGTTGGAATAATGGAACAATGAAGGAATTTGGAATAATGCCCTGAAAAATCATAATAACAAATAATAAATATATAGCATAAAAATTCTGATATATCCATATCAATATAGTAATTACAATCTGCGGTTAACAGATACACTGCATAAAGGGAGGTAACTCTGTACATGATTTACATACAATCAATGCCCCCTTTTAATATTACGCTTTGAAAAATATAAAAACATATATACGACAAAAACTGATTTATATGCTGCAATAATGTCTACACAGACTTTACTATTTCAGGATTGTCATAAAATATGTAAAAACATTAATATCATAAATATCATACCAATCTATGGGACCGAGCCTCTCCCATTCATTGTAGTCACAATATGGCTCACTGTACACGTATGTCCAGATCATAAAACTACAAATTATCATAGTTTACATAAGTAAACCTATCATCGTAAAAATATCTAGTAGATATATATAAAATAAGAAAATACTTTCAATAAAACAGTTACTCCTTAAATACTGACTCTCAAATCAGATTCTGACCGTGCTAGTGCTATGGAATTAACTTTGGCAAAATTACAGATTTTACAGTTAAATCAAATATTAGAAATCATATTAAAATTAGTATATAAATGTTATCTTACCTTAATAGAGAAAAGTATTGTCTCTGTCAATGTCAGAAAGTCGTAATTATAAAACTTAGTAAATACAACCCTCTCTGGACAAATACTGGACAAAGAATGACCATAACAAACAACTTTTTTGGAGGGAAAAATACTGAACCAATAAAACACAACCTTACAAAGTCCAAACCAATGAAAACAGTGAATACTTCAAACCAAAGACCAAAGACCAGAACCTTCATAACCCAAGGCAATAATAATTAAGTACAGGAACTGCCTGTTCTACTTGGGTGACCTTTAAAGATTTAATAATGCATTTATATTTACAATTTAAAAACATATGAAATACATTATAGATTTATTAAATAAATTAATAAATCTAATACTGTAACATAAGTACATTTTGTTTACACTTGTTGTCCATATTGCCTTTAATTCCGTAACCTTATATCTTAAATGTTATCTGATAGGTTTATCATCTGTTATTTTATCCAATAAGGTGTACTTTAACGTTTCACGGTCGGGTGACCATTTCTTTTGTGTACTCACACTATATAAGGCCGTGTATCGAGAGTCTCGGTGGACTGCGAGTTCTTGCGTTCACTGCTCTAAGCACATTATCTACGGGTAAGCCCATCTTCCCGTTTCAGAGCACTGCATACCGATTTCGGTATCAATTTTAAGGGCACATCCCAATAACTTACTAATTTTTTCTCTCTAAAATTTATCCTTTTCACAGTAGGCGCCATACTTAATCTAAATATTAGGAATTTCGAGCCCGATCCAAATTCAACTAATTAGCCACGTAAAATTCTATATAAAATTAAAAAGTCTATATTTTCCAAATTATTTAATTAACCCCCTCAAAATTTCATTATCAATCATATCATATTTTTTTTTCATTTACACTATGTAAAACTGGAGGTACCAGTTTTTCATATTTATTCATTGTAAATAAACATCCATCAAATCTTTGTTATCTTTGTCTTACTTTGTGTGTTTCAGATATAGTAAATAGTCACTGACAAGTGACAGTCACCCCGAACCCGACTGTCTTGGGGTAGCAGTCGTACTACAATATGCCCAGTCATAGGGGGCTACTGTCCCCATCACCACTTTCGAAGAGGGGTGAGGCAAGAGTATCTTTGTGCTTCCTGAGTATATTATAGATCCGCTAATATATTCCGAAAAAAGAAGAATACTCGCAGTTGGATAATTAAACCACTGTTTTTCCCAAAGTATTTTATTTGGATGACCCCCATATCTATAAGCTTAAGCAGATTGGCTGCAATGAAGTACATATTATTTTACATACATCTAAGTAATAAGAAGTTAGATCTGACGTGCTGATAGTTAAATCTTTTCTGAAATATATTCTATCATAATTCAGTGTTTTTATTTTTTGAGTTGGGGGGGGGGGGGGGTTCAAGACTATGGCGGTTTACGTATACATTTCTGTTTAGGACAGAATGAAAAGAAAAAAAAATCAAATATTTACATTGCACATAGCCAGTGTCACTTTTATAATATTGTTACTTTCGTTTTATCCCTGAATAGGACTAGTACTAAATGTATTTATGAAGGGAACATTGCAACAATGTAGGGGGGAGCCGTCACTAATTATTTTAGTCACATCAATATTAAATTCTGTAATTCTGCATACTTTGTAAGCATATAATTTTTTATTTCAAGAGAGATTGATGATTTTATTCATAAGGAAAATATTAAATTATTACTAGACTTGCATATATATTTTATTTTTTATTAATTAGAATGATATAGATTGATTATTGCTTTAATAGGGACAATGTAACTGATCATGCCACTCTCACCCCCTTCTTCAATACTCTAATCATACTACAAATATCTTACACTTTATACATGCTACACTGTGCATGTGCCGTCAATAAATCTGAGTAATTTGATGTTTCATTAGACTTCCCGCTCCCGTGAAATTAGTTGGAGAACGATATTTGAACAGACTTTTTCCATAGAAATGGTACCATTTTTATATAAATTTAACTATTATCAATATATTTTTATTGTTGTGTGTTGAACTAACTACGTCGATATCTTTAATTCTCATTCTTAAATAAATATTTTTTCAAATCAATATTTGTTTTAAGTTAATATATCTTTTAGCAATAAATTCCATCATACAGAAAAATTTTCTAAAAATACCCAGATACAATGCAACATATAAATGGAAATAAAAAGTCATAACAGATTATATGTTGATAGGACAATAAAAAGTAAGACAATGTACAACTAGAATGTTCCAAGGAACACATGTATCGCCTGCTTTGTAGCTTCATTAAAGATGTAAATAAATCTAAGTGTGTTTAGCTATTTATTTACTAGCATGATAGTTCATGAATGCACAAAAAAAGCATATACACATAGTATAAGATTGCGATAGGATAGAGTATGACAATCAAAGTAAGTATGATTCCCAACCCTCAAATGAATAATTAAGTTGAAATTATTATACATAATAATTTATCATTTTACATGACTGTGTTAATGTATGTTTCGAAGTTTTTACACCAATTCTACACGATCCGTTGTGGGATCCCGATCCCATCCATATCTCTTACAGTTCCTGAGATACAAGGTGTGACAGACGGACATACGGACAGACAGACAGAAGCCGGGTAAAGTGATCCTTAAGTGCCGCCCTGCTCTGCAGGCAACACAAAAATAAAACAAAACAAGTGTAGAGACCTTTACGCTTCCGTATTTAGTGGCATCAGTGCGTTTTAACATCAAGATACCAAGTTCCTAATCATGAAGAATATTATCGAGATGAAAGTTGACTTAAAGATCTGACAAATTTGCATGAACGTCTGACAAGTCGACATAATTATCAGAATAGCCCTTGGAAGCGTCAAACGCTTCACATTCCATATATCCAAGTTACATGTAAAGCTGTTTAGAGAATTATGTTTATCAATAGCCATACAAGTTTGCACTGATACATCAATATTATTCAGAGATGTCTGGTCATTAGTGACCAGAGGAATTTCAAGTTTTAACTCTAAAATTTAACAATTCTTAGATTTATTCCAACGTGAATGAAAACAAACTGACGTGAATCGCTTCATTCACCAGAAGCTTTAGAATAACAAGTGTAATAGATGGAGGAACAAGAGGATACTTACTTTTTTGAAGTTGGATATAGAATTTATTTCACGAGTGGGACATGATTTTTTGATATTTTTGCGAGTGCAAATTAAAGCACGGGTGAAAACATCACAAAAATCATATCTCACGAGTGAAATAAATTCCATATCCAACTACAGTGAGTGTGTTTATTACATTTTCTTTGATTTTCACTTTGCCTCTGACTCTTTGTAACACGGTGTGACGTCATAGTTGAACGTTTAAGTCGTCACAGCTTAGCGATTGTGAGATTGAAAACATTGTAAACACGAATTTCAACAGCATATTTGGAGAACCTTTGACGGTTGTTGTAGTTTATTTATTCTTTCTATCTTTATAACAGGCCAGGAAATACTTTTTACAACATTGTTCATGAAGGGAAGGAAAAGCGAGAGTTATGTCGCACCTCAGATATTCTGTCACATTGTGACAGAATATCACTTTTATTAAATAAATGAATTACAGTATTTTATTGAAAATGTAATAATACAATCTCTTCTCAAATCTCCCCTGCAGTGTTGTCGTTCGTTTACTTCTCAGACACCTCTGCAACGGGCTCACGTCAACTTTTCTTGTATTCAGCCACGTAACTTAGTTTATCTTTCCAAATAAATGAATCACTATGTAATTAAACATTCTCCCCGCTAAAATAAAATAAAATAAAAAAAAAAAAAATTAAAAAAAAAAAAAAAAAAAAAAAAAAAAGAGTAAATTGTAGATTAATGTCATTTTTTATTATAATACATACATGACTAAATAGAAACGCTAAGAGCAAGATGCTTCACAATGAAATTGTAACTGGATGCACTTCACAGATGTGAGACTGTGCCTGCCTGGTAATGAATGCTAGACAGTTCGCCCTTAGGACGTTACGCCCTAATTGAATAAGAAGTCACCCATCATCGACATCTCGCTAAAATTCGGGGTATCTATTTGGCAAGCATTTTAAACATTCTGACATGTCTCATTTCTTTAACAGTAATATCTTCTCTGTCGAGGGGAACAACACTCTCCTTTGAGCAATGAGAGATCTCTTTTGGGCCAGCACCTACTGCGAAATGGAACCTCGGTTTATACGAAAGCGGTTCATCCGAATACGGTTCATCCGAAAGACCGGTCTCGCAGTGGGATGCGAACCCGCGACGTAAGGATCAACTCCTTACTCCGCGACTCTAGAGGAAACGCTCTAACCACTACCTCACATGGGCGACGTCAATACATTGAATTCGTTTTAAAAAATGGAATATTTCAGATGGCTTTTCAGTTTCAAATAAAATAAACTTAATAAGACGATTAGCTTAACATTAACAGATGACATAATTCTGATATCAGTATTGTGAATTTATGCTCGTAGAAAGCAATGTCAGCTGGAAAAAAAAGGGGGGGATAACAGAATTTCTTGAATCGAAAAAAGAAAACTTCATTTGATGTTTCTTTAGGGGACATGACCGTAAATTAGCTTACATTTCTATTTTTCAGTATTTACCGGCAAAATTAATGATAGGACACCACTGCGAAATAAATTTCTTTTCTACAGTGAAGTATATATTGGCAAAATCCACCCGCCCGTTCCTACGGGCCTGGTAACATATGGTGTCTTCAACAGATGTGTCCCCTTTCTTTAACAGAAATGTCTTCCCTGTCAAGCTGAACAACACTGCTTATACATGGACAATATTTTAAACTCTGAGCGTAAGCAAAATATTTCACATATATGGAAATTGTATTACTTCTTTCTGTTAGGAACACATGTCTATGGTCCACGTATTGCAGTCCTTTTTGAAGGACAGCAACTTGTCTCTAAATTTAAGTGGATGAAATTATCAATATAAAAATTCAACTTCTTTGTAACAATATTTTAATTCTTTACTGTTTGGAACAGACAGCGCAAACAAGTTCTCTTCCCTGGACGTATGGTGGACATTTCAATGAACCACACATAGCTTCCACAAAATAAAAAAAGGTAGCCATATTTTCTAGCACGGCCTCCATGCAGGACGTCTGGATTCTTGTCTACACATGTGTATGTTGAACCAGCTAGGGAAGAATGATACCCAGCCATTAGGTAACCTTGGTACTCGATATTCCAACCTTTGTAACAGGTTTTTCTTCCTTTAATGATATATAACAATGACAATTTAATAATAACGACTATATAGAAATATATGTATGAGATTTTATCATCTTAATAAAAAATTATACTTTATTGTTATTATTTATATGCTAATATGAGATATGAAGATAGCGAACAGAAATCAATCAGAGAAGAGCAAACATGGACCTCCAAAAACCATCAGAGGTGGGATTAGGTGCTATGAAGGAGTGAGCTTCCCCTGTCGACCGGTCACACCCGCTGTGAGCTCCTTGTTATGATCGGGGAAAGCGTAAAAAAAATCCGTAGACAATTTTTTTTGGTAAATAATTACCTAACTTAAAATTAGTATGAAAAAGGTCAGTCAGAAATAATAATAGGTTGTATTTGCTTACAAGGTCTTGTATCGACCATAAAGCTTGCGAAATGATGAAATGAAAAGAGACTGTTGATATCATTGTTTCATCAACTTGTTTGTCAATAGCTTGCCTCGTTTTAGAAATGGATTATAAGTAGAGCAAGTTTTTGCGTATCAAATCGATTGAGAGACATAAGACCCATATGCAGGTTTAAAGATATACGTATTGCTAAGTAAGGGAAGTTGACGATTGAAAAATTGAAAGTTATCACGTTTATCAAAAAGTTTATATGTAAAGTTTCTATTAACGTCTTTTTATAGTAAAATATCCAGATATAAAACGG
Organism: Saccostrea echinata; assembly: GCF_033153115.1. Taxonomy (NCBI): domain Eukaryota; kingdom Metazoa; phylum Mollusca; class Bivalvia; order Ostreida; family Ostreidae; genus Saccostrea; species Saccostrea echinata. The sequence goes on along the minus strand of NW_026889763.1, from coordinate 3,283,667 downwards.
ATGTGTCGGGCTCTGTGTTATCATTTAATTCAAGCTCACTAGGATATATTGAGTCGATATATGAATTGAAGTAACTATTGTTAATTTGTATGAATAACGTCAGTCAACATTTGACTTAATGACAGATTGTATCTGCTGACAAGATTATTGTATCGAGTACAGAATTTGCGAAATGTTGACTTTAAACGAGACTGTTGATATTCTTGTTTCATCATCTTTTTTGTCAATAACTTGCCTCGTTTGAGAAATGTTCCGTAATTTGAAATCTGAAAAGTGTAATCTGATTAAATTATCATCATAATAAAAAAAGGAAAAAAAAAAAAAAAAACAGAAGTACGAGATTAAGAACAAGATGTTTCAGAAAGCACATGGTACATCTTGATCTTGATCTCGTATTTCTTAAAAAAAAAAAATAGAAAAAATCCATCAAACATTGTTATCTCTCTCTCTCTCTCACTCTCAGTGTAAGCTCAAACATGTATATTTTCATAATTTGATGTTTTTAAATTTATAAATGCAGCAAACAATGAAACACGCACATATGGCAATCGGCATTCATAATAAACAGTTTAAAATGCAAATTGCACTTAATTCTTTAATCTTTTATTTTTTTACCTGGAAATATTTTCATAACGGATCGATTCTGAACAAGGCAAACAGCACACGGTACATCTTGATCTTGAAATGCACTTAAGCGACTAGTAAAGGCATTGGTTTCGTATTCTGCTCCATAAACGAAAGCTTTTGATCCATCATTTCCATCTATATAGTCCCCCCACTCTGGATCCTTTGGTAAACAGAGAGGATCGACCGTCGCTCCTGTATGGCTGTAAAGTGATCCTCCAGCGAATCCTATAAAATGTGTTAAAGCCTTAATAATTTATTATGTTCCCCAAACGAAGTTGGGGAACATATTGTTTTTACTCTGTTTCTTATTATTAAGGTCTTCCGTTTCAGACGGAAGACCTTATAGTGATTCTACTGTTTATTATTATTATTATTTTTTTCCCGTTTTTTGTCCAAGCGATTTCTCATAGATGGCTCGATGGATTTTCTTGAAACTTTCAGGGATTATGACAAATAAAATAAACTAAAAACATTTTCAAGGATTTTGCAAAATTCACTTCCGGTCGTCAGATATGTCCGATTTCCGTTTTTTCAAAAGAGATCATGTCCGGACGATATCTCAGAAACGGTAAAAGATTAAGACCTCAAACTTTCAGGGATTATTGATCATGACAAGTACGTTTGCAGAATATGTTTAAATTTGTCAGCCGTCACTTCCGGTCATCACAGGAGGAGATCAAATAAATCGAAAAATTTCAACTTTTCTTATTTTAATTAAATCTTGCATCACATTATTGCATCCGTTTTACAGTTTCGAAATATGTTAGTCCCACCGGAAACAGAAACGTCAACTTCCGGTTATAAGAGAAAAACTACATAATTTGAGTATTTTACTTTCCAATAAATATCGCTTATAGATGAAGTATTTGAAATGATTTTAAGATACGTTATTTAGACTGCAAATGTCTAGAGTAACGTCAAATATCTTGGTAAAATTCACTTCCGGTCGCGTGTTTTACTGTCCGCAAAATAAGAACTTGTCAAAGTGAGATCTCAGAAACGGTAAGAGATTAAGACACCAAACTTATATGAGTAATAGAACTTAATGAGTAGGCAAAACTTTTTGGGTTAATAGCGTCAGCCGTCACTTCCGGTCGTTACAGGAGGTGATCATAGAAATCGAAAATTTAAACTTTTCACTTTTGAAATAAAACTTGCATCATATAATTGAATCTCTTTCACAGTTTCTATATGTGTTGGTCTCACTGGAAACAAAAAACGACACTTTCCGATTATAAAAGAGAAACTATGTTATTGGGATTTTTAACATTCCCCAAAAATTTCACTTATTGATAAAGTTTTTGAAATGATTTTTACATATGTTATTGAGACTGCAATTGTCTAGTGTGAAGTCAACCATCATGAGAAAATGCACTTCCGGTCGCGTGTTTTTCTGTCCTCAAGTTGAGATTTTGTTCACCTAAATGCTCAAAAACACTACATGACTGAAGTCAAAAACTTTCAGAACTTATAGTTAATTACCAGTTTATCTACATCATGTAAAAATCGTACGTTGTCGTCACTTCCGGTCGTGACAGGAAGCGATGCTAAAAAGTGAATTTTTAAAGGTTTTTTTTTTTTGCAGAAATGTTTGGCTAATGCAGATGTTAGATAGACCGTGACCATGCAAATTATTTTTATACATTTTATTCGTTTGGAGCACTTTCGTTCATGACAAAGTACATAAAGAAAACAGAAAAGTAATTCCGTTTGTTTTTATCTGTATCTACATATCTTTGGAAGCCTTGAGATAACTTTTGTTATTATTTAGAGTAATCTTATTGAGATGATTGTGGGTTTTTTTTTTCAAAGAAGTCAAGAAAACGGAAGACCTGTTATTGCCAAGGCAATAAGTATCTAGTTATTATTATTTTTCTTCTTCTTCTTCTTCCTGGGTACTTTTTTGTCCGCGAGTGATCTCGTCAACTACTCATCCGATTGAGGTGAAACCTTTTTAGGGTTAATAGGCATGTTTTGTAGATATGCGGAATCAAGGTCATTTTGCGCGCACGTGCATGCACGTGCGTGCGCGTGCAATGCGTAAAATGACCAATATACTTGATATAGCTGTAACTTTTATATTTTTTGATGAAATGCTTTGATACTCAGAATATAAGGATATATTAGAAGTGAAAAGAAGATGACATGGTCAACATGCACATGCATGCACGTGTGCGCAGGCGCAAAACTTAAAATGACAAATATACTTGATATAGTCGTAACTTTGATACTTTTTGATGAAATGCTTTGATACTCAAAATATTTATATATATTAAAAGTGTAGACAAGATGACATGGTCATCATGCACATGCATGCATGCATGCATATGCATGCACGTGCGCGCGCGTGCAATGTGTTAAATGACCAATATACTTTATATAGCCGTAATTTTTATATTTTTTTATGAAAAGCTTTGATATTAAGAATATACAGATATATTAAAAGTGTAGACAAGATGATGTGGACATCATGCTCATGAATGCACATGCGCGCGCGTGCAATGTGTTAAATGACCAATATACTTAATATAGCCATAACTTTTATATTTTTTTTATGAAAAGCTTTGATACTAAGAATAAACAGACATATTGTAAGTGTAGACAAAATGGCATGGTCATTATGAACATGCATGCAGGTGCGCATGCGTGCAATGCTAAGATGACCAATATACTTGATATAGCCGGAACTTATATATTTTTTGATGGAATGTTTTGATACTGAGAATATAAAGATGCTTTTATAGTATAGATGAGATGACATGGTCATCCTGCACATGCATGCACGTGCGCACGCGTGAAATGCAAAAAACGATCAATATACTTCATTGCCTTATTTAATGAAGCTTACAGGAAATAAGACACCAAAAGGGTGTTGGGGAGCGTTTGGGGAACATCTGTAACGGTCCCCGTTACAATTATAACTAGTTGAAATTGTGAAAAGTACCTTTCAGTTATTTTAGAACGCTATATCTCCATAATATATGTAAACAATGTACATAGAAATAAACTTCATATAATTCATAGAAAATAGCAAAACTTTAAAAAAAAAATCTAAAACACAAGTGAAATGAAAAAATTCACTTTAGTTTATAACGTATGGAAATTAATTACCAGAATGAACTAATTTTGCATTTGCAGGACAAGTCTTTTTCCCTACCTTGTGTATACAATATCTCTGTTTCCTGTATCTATCAAAAGAAATCTTTATAATTTCATCGAATGATAAATATGAAAACAGTTCAGAAACATAGTATAATTATGTATTTGTATGATACCTTTAAACTGTATGCTAGCATTTACTTGCTCCTTGAATTTTTTCAAAGATTCCTCGATGACGTCAGTGAAGCTTTTGAATTCCCGCCTTAAAGCTTCTACCTGATAAGATCCTAAAGCAGACGGCATTTGTCCTGTTAGATAACCCTGTAACATGTCTTTACAACTTCCGCTCTGTGTCTCTCCAATTGTCGTGTGAAGAAACAAAATAAGGGGTATATAAAACACCAACATCTGAGGGGAAAATGAGGCATGATTAATTTTCTGATAGAGAAAGATTGTATTTCTGTTTGAATTTGCTCTGCTTATTTATTGACAAAGATGTTTCCACTTAAAAATGAAGAAAAAATACTGCACATTTAACAAAAGATTTTGATATTTTTTTTTTTTTTGAAAAAAAAGGAGTTGTCTATATAGTTGTATACAAAACGTACTTGCATCCTACCTTTGTAATGACGTTTCCTAGATATATGGAAAATGTTATTTTCGGTCATTATATATCTTTAAATTCTTGCATTAAGCATATATTAATTTCAAATTAGAAATTAGAAACAAAGAGAAACAAATCTGGTATTACCTACATATTTTGACCTGATAGTAAGACACGAAAAGGATAGAATAAAATGTAATTTAATACCGATGTAAAGCCAAGCGAATTGTACTTAGTACCTAGAAGATGTAGAGAATCATAGCAATATCCTAGTAATCGATGACAAGTATGAAATAACATTCTCCATTAAATACCCTTTATAAACATATTAATTTCGATTAATTAACTTTATGCCATTATGGTGATTGATCACATTTGAGAGTTTAATTAGAGAATTGTAATTAAATTAAATTTAGAAATATGGATAATCATTTAAAACAAATGTTTCAAAGGTGTTCTGAAAATTATTAGTAGATAAGATCAAGGAAGAATGTACATATACATGTATGTCCGACCACACGATCGGTGGAATCGTCACATTATGTCCACTGTCAGGAAATGTCCTTATTTTTCGGAAAAAAAAATCATAGTATGTTCCTCGGTACGAAATGAAGTATATTCAACATTTCAAATCATCGCTTTATACATTTGATAGCAAGGAAAAGCATGATTTTTTATTGTATGCACATCATTTTAGGACTCTAAAAATACTTGTATTATCATTTCAAAAAAGCTTTAATTTGAATATAGTTATCTCACTTTAGGTGTTAAATATAGACAGAAAAGGGTTTGTTGGATTACATGTACATATACTTTTGTATGTTCCTTTTTTCAAATTCTTCAACAACAAAGTTTATGAAAGAAAATATTTTATTCTTCCTACACCATGTACACGGATAGTAACATTAATGTGCGGGTTTTGATCCGAATTACTTGTCTTATCTCTATATCTAAATACACCTTTGTAAAGTTCTAAATATGGATCTTGTCTGTAAAGTTTATTCACAAGTTGTAATATCTTGCTATAGCGGTTTTTGATGGGGGTACTTACTTACTGTAACAGCTTGAAAGCTGCTCGCTAAATGTTTATTCGCTGAACTTATTTCTAGGTACAAATCACTCGAAAGATAACTTTGATCAGTATTTTGTTACACGTTACAGTAGAGCGGAAAATACTAATTTTGATATTAAATTAATGTTTCTTATATTGTGTTTCTAATAAAGTCGTATCTAGAGTATATGAAGCGCTACTATTACGGCTAAGAAAAAGCGCCAAAATTCCGCCAAACTTGTTTGCAATTATCTTAAACTTACAAAACGCCAAATTTGACATCCACTAAAAAAATTTCCCTATGCACAACCGTCCCCGACTTGACTATTAACAATGACATCTTTGTACAGATACCATAAGAGGGTTGTCCGGTAAAATCGTGGACAAGTTGTCTAGAGTGAAAAATAACCATCACTGCGTTCTAAAAATTTTCACTACTCTCTAGTACATTTTTCATCAATATACCTAGCAAATTTCAAATAGATATATGCTCAAATAAACAAAATATGACATTTTATATTATGTGTGGTATCGTCTTATGGTGCGGAGAAGATAATGTCACAGTGTTTAAATTTAAATATATGTAAAAAACGAACAGTATTCAAGCTCAAAAGTCCATTAAACAATACAAATCAGGAGCAGAGCATACACGGACCTCTAAAACATCAGAGATGGGATTAAGTGCCATGGAGGAGTGAACATCCCTTGCCGAGAGGTCACACCCGCCGTGTGCTCTTTTTTATGATCGGGAAATAACGGGAAAATCCGTCGACAATTCAGTGTGTACATAAAGACCTAACAATTAATATGAAAAAAACGTCAGTCAGCATTTGACTTCATGATAGATTGTATTTGCTGACAAGGTCATTGTATCGACCATAGAACTTACGAAATGATGACTTTAAACGAAACTAATGATATCCTTGTTTCATCAACTTGTTTGTCAATAACCTACCTCGTTTTAGAAATTTGTTATACGTAGAGCATGCTCTTGCGTATCGAATCAACTTAGAGATATAAACCCCGTATGCAGGTGATAAAGGTACATGTATATTGCTGCATAAATAAGGGAAGTTGACTATTGAAAAAAAAAAGTCATCACGTTTATCATAAAGCTTTGTTGTTAGATTACCATTAACGTTTTTTCTAGTAAAAATTTAACTTTTTTTTCTAGTAAAATATCCAAATATGAAACAGATGTGTCAGATCCTGTGGTACCTTTTATTTCAAGCTCAACTGGGTATATCGTATCGACTTAAGAATGCTAAGAATAAGAAGAATGCAAAAGCAGCGTCGTTTCCTTTTTGTTAAAAAAAAGTTGGAATCCCAACTTAAATTCGGGAATTACGTTGATGCACATACTCGAGGTTCTTTTATTCCCCCATAGGCAGTCGAAGAACCAATCTCGCACACACAAGGGACCTTCTGAAGATTTATTTGTAAGTTATGGACAGTACTCTCACTTACATTCAACTAAATAGACAATCTCATATCGACGGTCTTCTGCCTTTCGTTATTGCCAGAAGCTGTTCGTCTGTATGTTTTATTCTACCCGTGGACTCAATTAGAAAGCTTCCGCTTAGAAAACTGTCTCTCATTTTACGTGTATACAAAAGATATAGGTAGTGATTTTTTTTCCTGTCATTTAAAGTCTCTTATAGCGTCATTACTACATCTAAATCAAATTGAACTGCTCTCCGTTGCACAGTTAACTTCTTCAAACGTCGCCATTTTTTGTATGTTGTGTTCCCATTCAAATTCACAGAAAACTGCCAAAAACTAGACTAATGCCTTGAAATTTTTCAAATGACGACAAAATAGACAGGTAATGAAACATTTGATAATTTTAACCCCAACCGCTTCTATGAAATACTTTTAGTTCGAAGTAATACTCGCGTATTCTCTAAAGAAACCCGGATTTTTTTTATTGTGCGCCATAGGACTGTACTTTGCACACATTCAAGTTGAATTTTTTTTTATTTTTGTCTATATTTATATAAAAAAAATTTAGATGTATTTATTTATGATAAATAAACATTTACTGAACACTTCAGCTTAGTGCGTACATTATTTTTCGATAACAATGCATTGTCCACGATTTTTCAGGACAACCTTCGTATATACAAATAAATAGGTGAAAGAGTTAAAGATAAAAGATACACTGTCTTGAAATGATTCAAAACATCCTAAATAGATTTATATGAGTACCTTTAAGCGTTGTCTCCATTAAATGAACGTCATCTTTGAATCATATTAAATATCAATTCTAGTCTTGGCCTTTTGAAGACACTTATCAAATGTAAAATATCATCCTTTTTCAAAAACGTAGGTAATTAAAGATAACGAAGCTCACAACGACGAATGTTATCTGTAAGTGAGGTAAATCTACCAATTTTTTTCTCGTTATTGTACATCCCAATATCAATATACATAAAAGTTTGCTTTTATTCGGATTAAATGTTGCTCGGGAATGGAATAGCACCAAATATTTTAATTTGTTCACGCATAAGGAAAATGTTGGTCAAATCCAGCATCCGAAGCAAGTCTGTTAGTGTTGAACGATAAGTTCATCATCCATGAATGTATAATCATAACAGACCATATAATTACAGAGCTACTCTAAAACCATTTTCCTGGTCACTCATCAAGAAAGTATAAGTCAGATAAAAGTCTTGTATGAGTACATCCCTATATGCATCATCCATGCAAGGTTGGTGTAGGTAGGGTTTATAGTTACTTTGGAATAGACTTGTTCCAAAAACTTTAACCTGGTCACTCATCTGGAAAATATAGGTCAGGTCAAGCATCCGAAGCAAGTCGTGTTGTGTCCATCCCTAGATGCATATTCCATGCTAGTTTAAGTAAGGTAGATCAATTATTCTCTGTAGGTCAGATCCAGCAACATTAACCTGGACACTTATCTGGAAAGTTTAGGCAGGATCCAGTATCCGAAACAAGTCTGGTATTGTTCATTCCTAGATGTATCATCCATGCAATTTTGGTCCAGGTAGAACTTATTGTATCTCTGGATAGGGCGGGCTAAAAACTTTAATCTAGTCACACAAATCTAGCGTCTAGCGTTGCAGGGTTGTTAATCTCATTGCGGCCCGGCCAGGTAATCCAAGACCCCCATGGTGAGATAAAGTACCCATTACGGTGCAAACTCTAGTTCTCCTAGCGAGGATAGTATTGTAAAGAAATGTTCCCAGGACAGAGTTAAAATATGAAAAGTAATTATACTTAAAAAAAAATTCAAAAAAAAAGTTAATTAATATATATTACTTTTCTTTATATGCTTTATTTACAGGAAGAAAATAAGGACGTAAAAAATTTACCTTCTTATAACAATGATAAAACTGGTTAGATAAGCGATATTCCATCGATGTTTAATATAATTTGGTCATCTCTGATATATATTTATGAAGTTCATGCTACTATAGTGTCGATTTTTTACTAGAAAAGACATTAATGGTAATCAAACAACAAAACTTTATGATAAACTGACTTCAACATTTCTATCGTCAACTTAACTTACTTATGTAGCAATATACCCTTATCACATGAATATGGGGCTTATATCTTCCAATTGATTCAATTCGCAAGAGCATACTCCACGTATGAACAATTTTCAAAATGAGGCAATCTAATGAGACAAAGAAGTTGATGAAATAAGGATATCAAGAGTTCCGTTTAAGGTCATCAAGTTCTATGTTAGATACAGTGACCTTGTCGGCAAATACAATATATCATTAGTCGAAAGCTGACTGACGTTTTTCAAACTAACCGTAAGCCCATTATTTAACAATGAATTGCCTATGGATTTTTCTGTTTGCTTTATTATGATAATGAAAAACAGAGCGGATGTGATCGGTGGACAGAAGATACTTGCTCTCCCATGGCACCTGGTTCTACATCTGGTGTTTTTGGAAGTACGTGTTTTCTCTGCTCCAGTTTTGTATTGTTTCAATGGACTTTTGAGCTTGATCTATGTTTCCATATTTCATGTACTGTTTTATATTTTTGATTTATTTTTTGCTGTGAAAAATGCAAAGCATCTACATCTATCTCGCACGTATGCGAATAAGATGATTTTATCGAGGAGGAAGCGAAACTTTTTGGCGCAAATATCAAATTCTACAATATTAAGAAGTTATATGGACTTTTACTGGATGCTCAAAATTGTTACTTTATGCAATGAGTCTTATAGATTTTTTAATTATTTTGCTTTAAAGGACATTATTGAGAATCTCGTAATGGAAAAAAGATCTAAATTGGTTAATAAACTTATCTGATTTACATATATAAGCATTATTTCATGACTTAAAAAAAGTTTATCTGTAGTCACTAATTGTAGTCCTGTTTTTCATTTGAAGAACATTTCATAAACTTTTTCCTTTTATATTCCTATGCCATCTTTGAATCTTAATTGTGATCCAACTCTTGTTGTAGATAACCTAAGTCGAATTGAGCTCTGAACATTGCACACTGAATTTAATCTAATTTATGTCGGTAGAGTGATCTCCCCTTTAAATGCACAGTGACCTGTACAAAAGAAATAGCTTCTCAAAAAGCTTGCCCCTGACTAAATAGTTCAATATATATGGAACGTATAAGCAAGAGAACCGCTAATCGTTTCCGTCATCAAGGAGGGACAAGTTGCGATACTTCACTTTACAAGATGTACAATTGATTTTCTCAAATGTCATAACCAAATATTACAGATTAATGAATATCTAAGACATGCCACTGTACGGTCATTTATCAGTTAGCCCATGGACTGACTAGTTACGTTGGGATGAAACTGCCAGTTTATCAGTTAGCCCACGGGCTGACTAGTTACGTTGGGATGAAACTGCAAGTGGCTTGCGTAGATTGAAATTCTGGGAAAAATAGTAAAACAAGTCGTTCTAAAGAAATTCAAATTACTCTCTAACCAGAGTGTGCGCTTCTTCATGCACACTCTCTGGTCAGTGATAGATTGATGAGACGGCCTCTGTTTATAGACTGGTCTGTTCCCCGTCCTTCTCGACGACGAAGTAAATATTATTATGAACACATTTAACTAGAAAAGTTGTCTTGAAGTTTCTGAGACAAAAATGAGTCAATGCTGCTGTAGGACGCAAAGTAAATGGCGGTACACTTTATAGCTAGAGCAAAACAAGATACTGATACCCCCCCCCCCACCGAACAAAACTCACTTGCGATGATTGTCTTACCATATATTATGAATGAGTATTAAATACATCTTTATGTACAGTTTTAAATCTTTTACAATCGTTTACAGTTTTATTTTTCAATCGATTTCAGGACCTTTCTCATTTCTACTATAATCAGTTTTTTTCAAATAAAATGAAAACCAATACAGATCATGATGTCTTCTTCATTTTGCCGTTTCTTTACTTAGACCCTTACGGGAGTGAAGCCAATTCCTTTTTGGGTACTGGCCTACACTCTTGTCACTGTATTTAAAGGAAACCCTTGTTCATCACAAAGCATGAAATAATATGCCACTGTCTGACTTTCTAAGCTTTTTAAAATGCCTTGTAGCGTAAATTATTTTGTAGTATTGAAAACGGACTGAATCAAGAAGGGGTGTCCCATTTAGCAGGTGGAGGGAGTTTGTTAATGATAGGTCTAGTCCACTTATGGGATAACCGGGAAACAAAATAGTAAGAATAACACGCAAATCCATTGCTTTAGTGTTGCCTGTCTATATACAATGTGTTCTTTAAAAATTGAGATAAAATTTGCAGTTAATAAACAATCTGAAGCTTAAAAATCAGGTAAAAAGAACAAACCTAATACATTTCCATAGAAGTTACTGTATGTGTACTTAAAAAAAGCGGGCTTCATATTTTAGCGGCTTTGGCGCAGACAGCGATGCGCTAATTTATGAATACCGCTAAGAAATCATTTATAAATACAATATACGGCACGGAAATTTGTAGCGTTTATTCATGATTACGCCAACAACTCCATAACCAGTGACTGTGCTAAATTTTGAATACGCCAATTTATGTACACGTACAGTATCACATCCATTCAATAGAACAATCCAAGAAAAGGCGCGAAGATAATTAACTAACTTATGTGACGCGAAATGATTGTGTCACCCCTTTCGTACAGTGTAGAAGACACATGGAATGATCCAGTAGTTTAGAAATGCAGAAAAAAATATGTTACACGGATTTGTCTGTATAAAGTATCGCAAAAAAAAAAAAAATGCATAAAAAAATGAAGGAAGAAACATATTATTATTTTGCATCAGTAATATGCTTCTTTCTTCTGCAAACTGTATTTGTTAAAATGCAGGTCACAAATTCCTATATTAATTAGCTTGCACAAAATCTAGCTCAGTATGATCGCTAAGTTTCGGACCATAGACAAATTGATCATTATACTGTGATCCTTATACTATCTGACGTTCGTGGCGTCAGGCAATAAGACCAAGCTAGAGTAATCACACTTTTCATTATTTAAATGGCAGTAAGAAAACAGCACAGTGATTTCTATTTACAAGGATATAATTGGCTTTAAAAAAAAGATATAATATGAGCTACGCTAGATACTGTAAAAATATAAACTTATATGGTATAAATTTAATTTTTCTTAAGTGTTTAGAATCTGTTTTATATGATCATTTGTAGCCCTGTTTATTTTTTTCAATTTTGTTTAGAAAACATTTACTAAAGATAATTTTCTTAGTTGAAGAATGCACCTTTTTCATGGGGGTATAATTTTTAATAATACTAGAAAAAAAATGAAAAAAATCTGCATCCAGGATATGATTGGGATTTAATACTTCCCTGAGCACATTCCGTAATTAAATTTGAAAACAAAGTCATGTGTATTGCAAGGAGAAGTTATTTTACAGGTCCTTATGACTTTGCTAAAACAAAGTTTTACTGTAAGATATTGGAGGGTATGAATTGAACAACTGAGAATCAACACTCAGAAAGTTTTCACATAAATTTTTAATCTTTTCTGGCCTAGTAATTCTTGAGAATAAATTTGAAGACGCCTTTTTGTATTTCCTTGATTATATCCAGCTGGATGGGGACTTTGCACTTCAACTGAACAACTTTTAATTCCTTTACGCATGAATGCTTTTGTCACTTGCCTAGTGCTACAATTCAGAACACAAAGATAAATCTCTAATGCGGCATAACTATGCCTGTATAAGTCGCGGAGATGCTTCTTGGCTACACACACGACTGCTTGCAACTTGGTAACACTTGGTACCAAAACTTGCCTCTTCGCTGTACAAACAACCTGGTAAAATTTGTTACCAGCACTCTCCACTTGCAATTGGCTATACAATGTGACTATTTCAACTTGTCACAACCTAAAATATGTCTCCTAGACACCCTGGCTTTCTGTGTTCACTTTGATAAAGTATAAATAACTTTGTATGGTTTGGTCTCCATGATTTGATCTGACAATATCAGAGCACCAAAGAAACCACACACTCAATTGGCAATTTTTCTACATAAATAATGGTTAGGTGAATTTTTTGTTTCTATATATGATACATTCTTTCTTGTATTCTCAATCAATCAAATAACCTCTTAATTAAATTATATACGAGGATTTCTTTATTAATACAATTAGCAAAATTTAGCAAAGGGGAGTAACTGTCATTCACTTATTACGATATGTATTCAAGATTGGTTTTGATGACATTGATCATGAAGCTCTTATACTCTCATAACTATAAGATAGTAAAGAAAAATATATAAGGAAGAATATATAGTTTGAAAGATGACAGTAACTGTAATAAAATTAAAAAAATCTTGTCTTTGAATGTTTGTGGGTAATATCAAAATTTAGAAATCCCGATTTTGTAAAAACCAATCTCTTTTTATGATATCATATATTTAACTGAAACAAAAACTGATAAATATGAAGATGGAAGTAATTATCTAGTATGTTTTACTTCGCTCCCTCCTGTAGTAATGCAAAATTGAAGGATCTGGAGGAATCTGTGTTCATGTTAAAGAAAGTTTGTGTAAATACGTAAAGGCTCATGTGCCTTCCTCTAGTTCTTATTGTGTTTTATGGTTTCTTGTTGATGAAAAACTTCTAGTCAAAAAATTTATTTGGGGTAATGCATATTCCCCCTGAAAATAGTATATACAGTATCATTGATGTTCACTGACAAAGAAAACACTATAGTAAATGCGAATCTTCAAATCTGTTTACTTGGTGATTTTAATACCCACATTGGTATTGCTAATGATTGCACTGATATTGATGGCCATCTATTAAATCATTGTAATATGTCAAATGATTATCAAGCATTCATTACCAATTCGCATATTCTCGAGAAATATAATGTGCCCTGTGTATGGTATTCACAAGATTAATGTAAAATTGGTAGATATGTTAACGATTACTAGAACTTTGTAAAAACATTGGACTTTCCATTGTTAATGGTCGAATTAGTAATGATCTAGGATTTGGTGTCTCTTGTCTTATTGTTTCTCCAGAGCTGTTTGGTATCATTTTCAATTTTGATGTATTACCATATGATCCATTATTTCGTGATACTGTATTCACAAGCCTATTTTCGCACAAATGTACATTACAATGCTGAAGAAGTGATAGTGCTTTTATGGACAGCATGTACATTGGTCCAACATAAAATGACTTGTCAGGACAAAATAATGAACCCAATGTAAAACCTAAATGAGTCAGAGAACGGGTCACTGTTTTTGCAGATAACATTGAAATAACATGAGTTTAATCTATTATGAATACAATTGAGAACATTGATCCTATCAACACCAGTATGTCCATTAATAGTATTATTGATGACTGTAATAATATACTCAAGAATGCAGCTGCGCCGCCTGATATATTTGTTACAATTTCAAATAGTTCTTAGAAGGACAATGCAAATAATAATAAGTATTTTGCAAGTAGAAAGGCTTTTTTCATGACGAATTATGCCAAATGTAAATCATATAGAATGTCTCTCAAATATTATTACAGAGTACATTCAGAGGTTTCTCATAGAGACGTTGTAAAAGTAAGAATTACAAGAAAGTTGAACACAGAAAGTTTGATGGGTACCAAAAAGATTTTATTGCAAAACTCCTTAGAACCACAGACCTTAGAACCGCAGATCCAAAATCATATTGGTCTTTGCTGAACAAGGGTTGTAATAATAGTAATATTGTACAACAAAAAGTTGCAATGATTGTATTCTTTGATCATTTTAAGAATTTAAACAATGTTGACAATAATGTTGATATAGTTTTGACTGAGAATGTAACTGAATTTAATTCTGTTATAAATGAATAGCCGACGATGTAAGTAATGCAATTAAATCTTTGAGGAAAAAAATAAAGCTTGTGGAATTGTTATGATACCTAATGCATTTTTGAAGTATGGTTCTGTAAAACTTTTGCCTTTATTAGTGAAGATTTTTAACATTGTTTTAACGAGTGGTATTATACCAAATCTTTAGTCTCAAGGTTATATATGTCCAATTTATAAAAATAAGAGTGACCCTAAAATATAGATAATTGTAGGGGCATTACTTTATTAAGCTTTTTTGGAAAATTGTTTACATGTCGCTTGTTTTACAAATTTTTAATTATTTAGAGAGCTAAGACTTACTTTGTGAAGAGCAGTCAGGTTTAAGAAAAGGATATAGAACAACTGATCATATATTTAACTTGAATTCTCATTGATTTGTATCTGTTTAGAAGGAAAAGGTTATATTGTGCTTTCATTGATTAATAAATAAATCAATAAATAAAGTATTGTTATGGCAAAAATTATTGCGGAATTTTCATTGATGGTAAAGTGTTGATTAACATAAAAAAATTATACAAAAATGCAAAATTTTGTGTAAGAGATGGCAACACTTACTCTGACTATTTTTCATCTACTATTGGTGTAAGACAAGGTGAAAACCTTTCCCCATTGTTATTTTCATATTTTTTAAATCACCTCACAGAGTTTTTGTCTCATGCACTCATGTCATAATGACCTTACGGATGTATGTAATATTTCACATTTACTTTTTGATGATGATGAAGTATTTTTTAAGTTATATTAAATTTTAATTCTGTATGTAGATGACACTGTTATATTTGCTGAATCTCCTAGAGAATTACAAGCAGGTCTTAATGCCATGTACTTATACTTTCAAACATGGCATTTGCAAGTTAATACTGCTAAAACTAATGTCATATTTTCAACAACCAAAAAAAAAATAAAAAAATAAATAAATAAAAAAAAATAGAAGAGGGGAAGATACTCAACTTTTGTACAATAATAAACCTCATTATATTGGAGGACTTTCAGTATCTTGGTATTATTTACTATAGGAAGGGTTCATTTAAAGCTTTTAAATTCCGTCTTCTTCGACAATTTGAAAACTCGAAAAGCCATGTTTTACGCAGCACAGTTAAGGCTGCAGTAAGGAGGCGGGGCCTAATTTATATGGGAAATGCTTACTATGACATCACACAAAAATATAAGTTCTTCAAATTACCACAAAATGAAATGATCTGCTATTTTAAACTGTTGAATAGCTTTAAACTACATCAATACTAACTATTGCATGCATTATTGTCGTTGGTCAAATCCCACACAGCAATATATAAACAATTCACTGATCGCAATGAACTTGTCAATGTGACGTCATGTCGTAAAATTTGACGCAGTTTGTATGCAATAAGAGGCGGATCAAGTTATATTTGTACAATGAAAAATGTATTTTGTTATTAAATAAAATATAGATTGTTGGATGCGATGTATATTTTATGATTTTATTCATATACTTTCCGTACATTCCCTATACAAGCGATACTGTCGTATATTTGTATGCAGATTCATTGAAGGGGTAATAGAGGGGTCGTAATAAATCGATATATTGCAAGGGCATACCCTCAATGAATTATGACAAGCTTTTACACATAAATTTAAGAGGTATGAAAATATTTGAAAAGTGCTGCGAACCTGCTGAAATCTTGCAAATGAATTAACTATATCTATTTTTAATGTACTTGACCAGCAAAATATTCAACATACGGTCTAACAAATGTAATTTTAGCAATTAGATAGAAGAATCTATATAGGTTCGCAGCACTTTTCACAAACTACAGAGAGTGTTGAAAATAATTATATCTTTAACTTCGATTTTTAACTTGGTTATGCCCTTGCAATATTAGAACTTGTAGATGACCTCAATACTTCAGGTATATTTGCTAAAATCACGTGACTGCCACATCACGTGGCAAGTCCAAATAAGAAATCTAATCGTCTTAAACATGTAGTTTTCAACAACATTGCATTTGTCCGATAATAGTAAAGTCCTAAAAAGAAACGCCCATCCTTATAAAGAATGTATTTTCTATCCAAAAAATTCACCGCTATTTCCATTTGGCACCTTAACTGTACTGCGTATGTATTGTAAGTCATGAAAACTTTGTCTATCTATTGATATTCTCTATCTTCTCCATATTGTATTGTATACGGAGAACTATCGTGGAAGAATACCCAAGTTAGTCTCTATAAAAGCAAGAATAATAGATTTTAGGGAACAAATTTTAACAGTGAACAAAAGAAAGTTTCTCGAACACTTCATGACATTATATATAAACTTGATGTTGCTTATGTTTATCATTCCAAGTGGTTGAATTGTGTTAATGATATTCTCATTACTTTTAATTTTGTCAATTGTTAATTGTTGGAGAAATCAATTTCCTGAAAGACTATTGCATTTAACTATAAAAAAAATGAATGGAAATAAGATATTTACATGTATATGTCAACTTGTCAGAACTTATGCCGACTTATAAGATAATATTCATGACTAGGAAATCTTAATATTTTGTTATATGCATGAACCTGAAGATTAATGGATTGATTGTATGTTGTTTTACGTCCCATTCGAGAATCTTTCACTCATACAGAGACGTCGTCATATACCAGAGAAGGACCTTTACTCGGCACTCATGGCCATTGAGCAGTGAGGGTTCTTTATCGTGCCAACGCCTACCGTTACATGGGGCCTCGTTTTTTTTTAAGTCTCATCCGAAGGACCTGCAACTTTCACTTCAAAGTGCCGAGCGCCTGGCGAAGGAACAGTTGCTACTTATTCTTTATCGACTTTGGTCAGTCGCGGTCGTGATTCGAACGCACGACCTTTCGAATACGGAGCGAGCGTTCTACCGACTGAACAACCGTGACGGTATGAACCGGAAGAAAGAAAAACAGCAACAATCAAAGGGTTGAAAAAACACGCAACCATGAGACAAATAACACTTGAATCAGGAATAAACTGTTGTGCATTTTTTGTAGTAAGTTTAAAAATAAGAATAATAAATATATATTAATTTTGTAATACATATTTTTTATTTAATGAATGGAACGAACAGGTTGTATCAATATGGATTCTAAATTGAGAACTTTTATGAAGAAGCAAAAGTCACAAGATCAATTTATTCAAAGGTGGAATTATAATGTGAACAACTCCTCAAAGGACATGTTCACAAATTCCTTAAGCGACTTCGGATTTAAGATATGTTCTAAATTTATAAAAGTTCAAGTGTATTGTCGTAAAAAAAATGTAATGCAAATTTAAACAAGAATTCTGAGAGCATCGCAGCACAGTTAAGGCTACAGTAAGGAGGCGGGGCATAATTTGTACGGGAAATGCTTACCATGACATCACATAAAAATAGAAGTTCTTACTATTACTATTACCACAAAATAGAATGAATTGCTATTATAAACTGTTGGATAGCTTTAAACTACACCAATACTTGCTATTGCATGCATTTTTGTTGTTGGTTAAATCCCACACAGTAATATATAAACAATTCACTGATCGCAATGCTCTTGTCAATGTGACGTCATATCGTAAAATTTGACGGTGTTTGTATGCAGTGAGAGGCGGATCAAGTTATACA
Source organism: Saccostrea echinata (assembly GCF_033153115.1). Classification (NCBI taxonomy): domain Eukaryota; kingdom Metazoa; phylum Mollusca; class Bivalvia; order Ostreida; family Ostreidae; genus Saccostrea; species Saccostrea echinata. The sequence continues at coordinate 3,265,357 of NW_026889763.1, read as the reverse complement.
AAGTTGCGTCAAGCGAAAAGGGACCTTCGTGACCAAATTTCCGAAAATTGGTTTTTGGCAGTTTCTGATAGAGCAAGTCCTTCTGAATATTTTAATATGAAATTTTTATTGGATACCTACTTAAATCTAATTAAAACTTAAAATGAAAATAGTGCAATGCTTACAAGATAACGCTATAAAATGTTAAATAACGTCATTGTAACGTCATCGCAAAAACCACTTTTGTATTCAGTAGAAATTGATATTACGAGATGTATTTAAAAATTAATATCATGAGATGAATATATTTATTGTAAAATAGTGATGTTTGTCCAAGGACAAGAATCATTAACATGTCTACTGAAATACAAAGTACATGTCAGTAGTAAAATTTCAAGGAATATATTCAACGACATCATCTCATCAATATGTTTTTTTATCAACATAATCATACTTCAATTTCTGGAGGATGTGTTTGTAAATTTTATTTCGAGGATTTTTATTTGTTACTTTCAACTATTTTACACGCCTTTAATAACGATGTTCGTATCATTTTATTTTTAGTGAAAATGATAATGAAATTCTAGAGGATCTGCCCCCTTTAAAATAGGCTTTACATGTTTGTTTTGTTTTTCACAAAATCCCCCCTCCCAATGATGCTACGTGCCTGTATGTCAGTGATTTATGATGCAAAAATATATCCAATATACACACATTGTATTGTAAATTGTGACGTAATAAGATCAGTACATGAAATAGAGATTTTTACATGGGGAAAAGAGAAAGAGAGAGAGAAAAAATGGGCTTCTACTGGGAAATTGAGCCCTGCACGTTGTGCGTGGAATAAAAGCACGTTACCTCGGTGCTTGTAGTTCGTATAAATTTTGCTTAAGACAAATATTGTCCAATTCTGTAAAAAGAAAAACTTGTATTTTGTTTTCATGGCAAATAATATTTCACTATAGAAGGAAATTAATTTGTTCAGCACTAAAAAATTACTAGTAAAAAATAACCAGTTTTCTTGGCCTGGTGCGAAATAATCAGTGGGACAGCATTCAATGTCAGACGTTATTCCAATTTAAAATGTACTAAAATTGTTAATATATTAAGCTTCTTGTGTATTTTTCTTGTGTACACTTACTGCTCCATGTACAAGTTTTTGTTGTTTCATACAAGATATTTTAGTGACCAAACGAGGGCCCCGGATGATATATTAACTTATAAAAGTACAAATTAATCATTATTTCACTAAAGAAAAATGATTTTTTTATAAGTATGTCCAGTTTCATACATGTAAATTATCAGGCTATTACGTATTCAGTGTAAATGATTATAATATAATACATGTATAAGTGGTTTGAAATGGGCCTCACCTCTGAGAATCCAAACAATACATGTAAAGCTGTCATCGGTAGAAATTTCTTTAATTTATTCTCGGTATGTGTCACCATAAGCTTCAATTTGCTTTCATTTTGTATTTTGTGATTACAGGGGCGTAGCATGGATTCTGAAAAAAAAAGGGGGGGGGGGGGAGTCGGGGGCACCCAGAGAAAATAAACTTAAAATACTTGTCCAGCAAAAAAAAATGTCAGATTGTCAAAACTCGAAATTCCTACTTCGGGGAGTGTGTGTGTGTGTGTGGGGGGGGGGGGGGGTTCTTACTTCTTTCAGTACCATTTTTTTCAATAAACTATTACATTATCTTAATTTTACTGCAACAAAAAGGGCAGGGCGGCCTTTCAATGAGCATTTTCAATTGTAAAAATTTGTGTGAAAAAAGTAGGAGGAGAGGGGGGTACCCGGCCTCCTAAAAATACGTGCTTGGATTAATACGATAGTTCATAATTGTTGCATAATATGTACGCCATATCAAAAATAAATAGATAAATAAAAGTAACGGATTGCTATTTTAAAAACATAATTACAATTAAAAAGTTCCAACTTTCCATTCTAAATCTTTTTCCGTCTGAGAAAGGAGGATTCAAAGTCGGACCTGACGCATTGGGATATTCTAATTACAGAAATTTCAATTTTCTTTCATTCCCTTTTTTTTCTTAAAAATATTTTTCAAATTATATGCGGTAAACAGGCACATATAGGAAACAATTTTACTTTAGGGAGGAGGCATAATAACATATATTGTTTTAACAAAGATAAAAAAAAAAGTCATCAGACAATATTACTGAGAGGGCGAAATTTAATAGGCATTGATTTTGCAATTGCATTGTGTAAATTAAGATAGATTTCTAAATTGTGAAATTTACAGCAAGACTAAGAAAGGGTATGCACGGCTTTCAATTACCAAATGCTAATGATTCCCTGCAAATATAAGAAAGAAAAAATAGATACACAAATTTTATTGAAATGACGTAACATTCAAAAAATTACTCCACGAATTTATTTGAATTTCAAGAGAATGACCCGGCATTAAATCTAATTGTTCAAATTGATAAGAGATGTTGTTTTGGTTGTTTGTCATTTTTTTTTTTTTTTTTTTGGGGGGGGGGGGGTAATCTTGTGCATGTGACACTGCTTTCAATGTACTAGTGGACATTTGCGGAATAGCGGACAATGGACTACAGACTTCAGACTTCGGACTTTAAATAAGGGGAACATTTCAAAGTGTAGAAATTATTAATCACCTATTTATTTCTACAATGGCAATTTCAAATCATGATTATCGAATAAACTGCAAACTTCTGTGACATTTATAAATAGGAATAAATGCGGAACATTAAGTTTACTTTTGTGTTTCAATCACAGAAGTCACACCGAAAGCCTAAAATAATACGGAACTTTCTTGTTTAGAAAAACATTGTATGCCCCACTAATTTATACACACAGTGTAAGAATTTGAGTTACTAGTAGTTAAACTTCTTGTTTATTTATTAAAATTTACTTAATTATTCTTTACTACTTCTATCTTTAAATGTAATTAGTATATATTATTTGGTATTATTTATTTAGCCTGTATATTTTAACCCCCCCCCCCCCCCCCCCCGTAGAAAGAAAAAAAGGAAACAGTGCTATGTGCCCTAATGTATATCGAATTGGAACTGAATCGAGATATACATTTGACTTTGCAGGAAACATGGATGCAGATTCCTGATCTCATATTTTCTAGAAATATAGTGATTTTTTGTTAATAGATGTGAGTCGCCCTTTATATACAGAATATCCGAACATAATTTTTTACTATTTAATATTACAATGATCATTTTAAAGCCGGTACATATTTTTAAGTACCGTTGGAACCTAACCCCCCCCCCCCCCCCCGCCGAGATGGGATTTTCGAGTTTAGACAATTCTCTGTTTGTTGTCAAAAGATTTTATTTATTTTTATTAAATTTGGTTTCGAAATTATCTATCGTGTTTATATGAAATAAGACATTTTTAGTATCAGTGCTTCTACAGAAAGTTTTTTTTTTTTTTTTTTTACAAATGCATTCCACGCAGTTCATTATCTTATAAAAAAATAAAGAAAAAAAAATAAATAAATAAATAAAAATAGCAAAGTAAAGAAAAATGGAGAGGCATGATGCAACTAGGGCCCAATTGTACACTACCCGCAATTGATGGAACGTCCTTAGTTTGTAACAGATATTCCTCAATGAACCTTAGCGGGGACATCGAATCTACCATGCCATACATGTTGAAATAATAACTGATAATAAAGAAAGAATACATCATATATAGACTGTGTTTTCCCTGGCTAAATGATGCGCAAGAGTATATTCGATGGCAAATAAATGAATAAAATAAACTGGCCAAGATCTGGATGATTTGTACTTTTCATCTTGAGATTAAAAACCAGATTTTTAATATTGACTTTTTTTTCAAATTACCAACAAACCATGCGGGAAATGCATAAACTTTGATAAAGTTTTGTCATCATCGGAAGTTCAACGTTCAATTTGTAAATTAAAAAAAAATGTACAGAATGTGAAATTTAACGTTTGTTTCAATCATTGCTGAGATTGTAGCAGGACTTGTTTGTACTTTTCAGATTAACTGCCAAATATTGTTGTTATTCTGAGATTTTAATTTAGGCTTGACTCAAATGCACAAAAGTTATTTCGAAAAAGTTCAAAATGTTTGAATTTATATACATATTAATACATATAAATAAATTTTCTGCAAACTTTCTAATCATACCAATCAAACTAAGAATTTCAACACTATCTTTCGATTAAGTTTATTAATAGTTCACATTTTTAGATGATTTGTTGTAACTTGATCTTTTTCAATTTTTTATACCGGTCCCTATGAAAAGTCGGCTTTTAAAGTCTGAAGTCCGAAGTCCGCTGTGCGCTGTACGCGATTTCGCAAATGTCCAGTAGTAGGGGTCGGACTAGAAAAAATTATAATACGTAAAAACGAAAACGAACAAGCAAAATATAAAAAAAAGGAATGAAAAATAAGTAAATCTTAAAAAAAAAAGAAAAGAAAAAGATGAGGGGGGGATTGGGGATGAATTTTCTCTTTCCGTTGTGGTACATGTAAACTGTATTATAAAACGAACATTAGCAAATGAAAAAAAAGTTCGCAAAAATTTAGACCTTACCATTAAACTATACAATATTATGTAAGTTTATGAGCCCAAGATGTGCTCATTATAGTCCAGAACTATTTGCATGAAATAAAATTATTAAACCTAAAATCAGAAAAATGAAACTATAGGCCTACATGTACATGTTGACAGCTGGACGAGTCTGATTTTAAATTCTAGATGTCTGACTTCGCTGTTGATGTTCAACTTCATCAGAGTAAGTTTTACCCAGTGTTACCGTGTTTAGTTTAAATTTATTGCAATTTATTTATATACAATGAATACAGGATTTCAAATTACTCTTGAAAATGATCACTGGTCTTTATCTTTACATTTCATTACCTACAGTTTTCAGAAATCAGAGTGTTGCACCAAGGTGACCGCGTAGAAGAGGGGATTCAGAAGTTCGTATGGCTTTCGCCGCTTCACCCTTTATGACATAGCTATACATAAGGTTTCATTTGCTGCTGCATTAATGTTATTCTTATTCATGTTGACAAAATGCAATTGCAGCTATGTTATAGTGTCAGTGAACTTGATTCGAATATTAAGTTTCTGCCGACAAACTCCCTGGGCATTGAGAGTAATCGCGACTTCTCGGGCATTTCCGACAAACGGAGAAACAACCTCGAATGTGTTACATAAATGTACGAAGGTGTCCTTGACACCGCCCTCCCCTTTTATAAACACTGAAATAAATGTAGGAGACTACTTTTCTGTAGAATCTGGAGCTCTGCTAGAAAGGCACAAGACGTGATTGTCTTCAGAGCTTAATAAGGAAAAACGTACATGGAAAAGTATGTACATTTCATGAATGAAAACTATCAAGTACTGTCAAAAATTAAAATAATTTATACATTATCTTAAAAAAAATAATTCATTACTAGTAAATCCATAAATAGAGGACGTTTCTCAATTTTAATTCGGACAGTAAAAGGCGCGTTTAATTTTTTTTACATAAGGTATTACATAAATATATTTTTTGTTTTGCTTTATCGCATGGGGAGACTTCTGCCACCCCGACAAAGTTTTAGTCTACAACAACAAAGACGAAGCCATGCGACAAATGCGGAAAGCGACATGGATCTCAAGGCTATTGTGACGTAATTACGTTTATGTCACGAAGGTCCCTTTTCGCTTGACGCAACTCATTTTATATAATGAAAAATTTACCTTGTAATTAAATAAAATATTATTTGCAGATATATAATAGGCCATTAACTTGAATGTGATGTCTATTTTATGGTTTTATTCACATACTTCCCGTTCATTCCTTAGACAAGCGATACTGCCGTATAATTTGTATGCAGATTCATTGAATGGTAATAGAAGGCTCGTAATAAATCGATATATTGCAAGGGCATACCCTTTTACAAGCTTTTACACATAAACTCCAGAAGTATGAATATATTTGAAAAGTGCTGCGAACCTGATGAAATCTTGCAAATGAATTAATAATATCAATATTTAATGTACTTGACCAGCAAAATATTCAACATACGGTCTAAAAAATGTAATTTTAGCAATTAAAGAGTGGAATCTATATAGGTTCGCAGCACTTTTCACAAACTACAAAGAGTGTTGAAAATAACTATAAATTAAACTTAGATTTTAAACTTGGTTATGCCCTTGCAATATTGGAATTAATAGATGACCTCAATACTGCAGGTATATTTGGATATTTTACTTAAAAAGGACCTTAATGGTAATTTAACAACTAAGCTTTATGATAAACGTGATGACTTTAACTTTCCAATCGTCAACTTCCCTTACTTATGTAGCAATATACCATCATCACCTGCATACTAGGTATATATAACTCTCAGTTGATTCGATACGCAAGAGCATGCTTTACGTATGTACAATTTCTAAAACGAGGTAAATTATTGACAAACAAGTTGATGAAATAAGTTGATGAAATAAGTAAATCGGCAGTCTCGTTTAAAGTCATCATTTCGTAAGTTCTATGGTCGATACAAATACAATTTATCATTGACTCAAATGCTGACAGACGTTTTTCATACTAATTGTAAGACCATTATTTAGACACTGAATTGTAGACGGATTTTCCTGTTATTTCCCGATCATGACAAGAAGCCCGCGGCGGGTGTGACCGGTCGGCAGGGGATGGTCACTCCTCCATGGCACCTGATCCCACCTCTAATGTTTTGGAGGTCCGTGTTTGCTCTGCCCCTATTTTGTATTGTATAATAGACTTTTGAGCTTGAATACTGTTCGTTATCTCCACATATTTCATTTTAACCACCGAACATGTATTTCTGCTGGTGGACAGTCTGTCCCCGAGGATACTTGTCGTTCGGTACCTATTCATTCATGAGTACACAGAATAACGAAATTGTACTGGCAGACGCCTCGCCCAATATAAAAAAGGCGTCACTCTTTTGAGTCTATAAGGGACACAGACTCGAGGAGTTCATTCGGTGCCCTTAGGATATTCCTTAGAGATATTAAACATATGTCATATATACAGTCTTCAGATTCCAAGTTTTGGTATGAAACCAATAGTTCATACAAAAAATAGAAAGAATGTAAGGTTTCTATTAGAGATATATTTGAAGATTCCTTTTCCGATCCCATGTCTTCTATTTTCAAATGTTCTGCGAAAAACTGTAAAACCTGTGACATTTTGATAACTAACACTTCTTTCACCAGTAATCTTACTGGACAGAGCTTCTATACCAAAACAGAAAATCTGAACTGCAAATCTTCTAATGTTGTCTACGGAAAAGAATGTAATCTTTGTGGACTTGTTTATGTTGGTGAAACCAAGGGAACACTTAATAAAAGAATATCAGGTCATATATTTCAGATAAATAATGGGGGTCAGCAGCTTTTATACAAGCATTTTAATTTACCTGATCATTCTATTTTGTCAATGAAAGTTAGAATTCTAGAAAAGATTTACCACCACACAAACACTCCATCACAGAGTACACCTTTCCGTAGACAACGTGAAGAATTTTGGATTAGAAAACTAGGGACAGCCTTTCCCTTTGGTTGTAATGACAATGTCGATAGTGTTGGAAATCTTTCCAGTCCACATTGTAATAATGTAAATATGATGGGACTTTTTAACCATACACAGAGATGTAAGTAAGCGTAATCATGGACATTGATCTTACAATAAACCTTTAATACATGATGTCTCCTTTGATTCATTACTACCTTACGTAAATCAACAGTTAGGTCTACATCATATTCGCACCAAACTTTACACCGTCCCTTTGAAACTTTTAAATAGTCTTTTTGAAAAGGTCAAGGAAAGTCCATTTTTTAATTCCTCGACACCAGAATATAGGCTCGGATCTGTGATTATGGATATTGCAAATCATAGGCTTTTTAAACCCCCACGTTTTACAGAAGAAAATACAGCTAAACCAATCCGTTTTTTCCTTAAACTTCAATATGCCAACAAAGGAATTGACGCCGTTAATATAAGTAATATTCTTAATCACAAAAAGGTCCAGTCTTGTATTCCACTATATTTCAAATTAAAGACTACACCTTGTATTTCCTACAAATATACATCGACTATTGCTTCCAAACTTTTTAATTACAAGAAAACTTTACAGGGCCTAGATATCGAATATCTGAAACATAATCCTTCACCGATTTCATGTTCTTCTTCACCCTATAACTAGAGTCCTGCTGGACAAGTTATTACTGGTGACGTAAATAGTTAATAATGAGGACCTTAGATCACTAATTTCAAAAGGTCCTAAATATAGGGAACCCCGATCCTTCAACTGGCGTCGGAATTTCATAAATATTATGGATTCTGTAGAGGATTACGCCAGGCGATGGGCCAGACATGAAAAAAAGACCTTGACACTTTGTCAGAATGGATTAAATGTTTCAGATGTATGTTAAAATCGCGCATCAAAAGATTGAGGGGCAATATGAGAACCATCTATCCTTCTGTATTCAATAATCCAGAGGTGAAAAAAGAATTAGATATATTACATGATCAGTACGTGCTGGTCCCTGCTGACAAAGCAGTTAACAACATTGTCTTTGTTTGTAAGGCTCATTATAATAAATGTATTTTAGAGGAACTTGGATTTAATTCTACAAGTGGCAATCCAACTTATACTCTTAGTTCTCTTTCTAAGGAAGAAATTCTTCAAAATCATATGTCAGTTTTGAATATTTTTAATATTCCAAACAACCAAAATGAATTTGAATTACCATATCTATACTGGAATAAGAAACTTCATAAAAATCTTTATAAACAAAGATACATAGTGGGTTCCAGTAAATGTTCAACCAAGCCTCATTCTTTACTCCTCACTTAGATATTAAAAGTAGTGAAGGAGAAACTTCAAGAGTACTCTGCAACAACATATTCGTGGTGTCAATCAGATGGGGATACTTAAAAATTCCAAAGTACTTTTGAAAAACTTGAAATCACAAGATATTTGCCAAAATCAACAGCTTAAAAACTTACGACTTTTCAACTTTATACACAACCATTCCCCACGATAAATTAAAGTCCAGGTTTTTTGATATCACTGACAGTTGCTTTTTCAATAAAAATGGAACTCTTAAATTTACTAACCTTGTCATTGGTCATTTGCAAAAATATTTTGTTAAAAACCATTCTGATTGTACACACAAGTACTCTGAAGTTGACATTAAAAAGATGCTTGAGCTTCTGATTGACAATATCTATGTGGTTTTTGGAGACCAAGTCTTCCAACAATCTATTGGAATTCCCACGGGTACCAATTGTGCCCCGTTATTAGCAGACTTTTTTTGGTATTCATATGAAGCAGAATTTGTCCAAAATCTTATATGTGAAAAGAAGAAAACACTTGCCGTGGCCTCCAACTCGACATTTAGATATATCGACGACGTATTGTCAATAATTAACAATGGTTATTTCCATTCCTTTGTCGATACGATATATCCCGGTGAGCTTGAAATAAAAGATACCACAGAGTCTGACACATCTGTTTCATATTTGGATATTTTACTTGAAAAAGACGTTAATGGTAATCTAACAACCACACTTTATCATAAACATGATGACTTTACCTTTTCAATCGTCATCTTCCCTTAATTATGCAGCAATATACCATCATCACCTGCATATCGGGTTTATATCTCTCGGTTGATTCGATACGCAAGAGCATGGTCTACGTATGTACAATTTCTAAAACAAGGTAAATTATTGACAAACAAGTTGATAAAAGAAGAATATCAGGAGTCTCGTTTAAAGTCATCATTTCGTAAGTTCTATGGTCGATACAATGACCTTATCAGCAAATACAATTTATCATTGAGTCAAATGCGGACAGACGTTTTTCAGGGTAATTGTCAGACCATTATTTAGACACTGGATTGTCGACGGATTTTTCTGTTATTTCCCGATCATGACAAGAAGCACGCGGCGGGTGTGACCGGTCGGCAGGGGATGCTCACTCCTCCATGGCACTATTTTATTAAATAAACTCTATTCGAATATACATTTATTGAAATATATCGTGAAAAAAAAAATTCCCGACTTATATCTTTGGGTTAAGATAAATTCTTATACCATTGTTATTTTAAATTACATTTATTTTGAACGACCAGTCAGGATATAAGTTGTCTCCTCCTCTAGATATTATTTTATAAACTATTCTTTCTCCATCTTGAGATACCGGTATTCATAATGCATTAAATTATCGTTACACTTTATTGTGATTATTAGCTAGAATTGAATAATTTTCTTCATTTATGGATCCGATCTAAAATACTATATAAATGTTGTGAATAAGGAACTCTAGCATCCTTTTTATAAATATCAACTTCAGAGTACTTTTGTGAAGAATCAAAGCCATTTTGTTGCCGACCAATCACAAGATACTAACTCATCATTGTAGGTTAATGCAAATAAATTGACAAATGTTTGAAATTGTGAGATAAAAAATTAACCAATCAGGTTGGCTGGCATATCTTGATGACCGTTATATATATTACAGTACCCAGCTTGTACACAGTGATTTATTTGAAGTTACTGTTTTTGCGCTCAGTGGATTGTTATATATAAAATTTACTATAAACAGTCAAATTATCTTATATCAATTTAGCTGTACAAATAAAATAATCTGATTATGTATCATACAGCAGGAATATTCATAATTCTCAACAAAAACCAAAAGTTTAAAAGTTTATAAAAACGACCTTCCAATATCCAAGTATATTTACGCTTTTTGACTTCTTTTCATTATATTCTATTGTGTTTTGAGGACAGTCCATTATATACTGCATTATATATAAAATTTCCACAGACATTTTCCGGCACATGTAAACTGTTACATGGCCTCAATATAATATAAGGGTGGTGACAATTTTTTTTTCAATTCATGTTTATCCACTGATATTATCAAGAAAAGAACTCAGAATTATTTTTATTCTTCATTTTTTAGAACAAACTGCGCAGACTAATTCTCTTCCCTCAACATATGGAGGGCATTTCAATGAACCACAGCGACCTTCTACAAAATAAAAAAGAGAGCCATATTTTATAGTATGGCCGCCAGGCAAGGTGTCTGGATTCTTGTCCATACACTTGTATGATGTACCAGCGTGATGATTATAGTACCCAGCCATTAGGTAACCTTGGTACTCAAGATTCCAGCCTTTGTAACAGTTTTTTCTTGCTAAAAATAATTTTATTTACATTTTTATTAATTATTGCTGAAATAATAAAAATTGGAAGACTTTTTTTGGAAAAAAATATGCACAGTTTGCTACAGGCAGGCGTAATCCAATTCAATTATTAGGAAATATAAAAATAAATGAATCTCCATTAAATTCTTGGATCGAAAATAAGAAGCTTTAACTGGAATAATTCTTTTAGAGATATAAGAGTATCATAAATATAATTTAATAAAAGTATATGTTTTGAAACTATGACGAAAAAAAAATACGTACATATATGTATGTCAATCAATACTTACAATGACAAATGTAAATCAAAATTATCCATTTTCATTTTCTCACCAGGAAATACTTTCACAATGGATCTGTTTTGAACAAGGCAAACAGCACATGGCACATCATGGTGATTTAATGATGCATAGCGACTAGTGAAGGTACTCGTCTCATACTCTGCTCCATATACATAAGCCTTAGCCCCATCAACGCCATCTTTGTAGTCCCCCCACTCTGGATCCTTCGGTAAACAAAGAGGGTCTACAGCCGCTCCTTTATGAGTATAATGTGATCCCCCGGCGAAACCTATGCAATGCTCCATATATTTAGTAATGTGTATTATTTATTTTAAAATGTTTCTTTTTCTACGACATATATGCACAATGTGCCTAGAAATTAACCTCTCAGTCTATAAGAATAGCATTTCTGAATAAATAAAATTTTAAGGTATGTCACTCGTGAAATAAAATATATCAAGGTTTTTTAAAAGTATATTTTTTAATAAGTACTCATATAGAATGGCTCAAAATCGCTGAGAAAATTGGGTGTCAGTGTGCATCTTACTGAGCAATGGTACGAATAACTGACCTTGTTAAATTGTAACTCTTAGGTTATTCACTTTAATCTTTATCATATTTTATCAGATGTTAGATAGATATAATCTTATTTTACGTAAAATAGTTTGAATGACATTTATCATTGAACAAATCATGCTAATTAATGCGCAAAACCTATTATGTGACTTTTTTGCACTAAAATAGTATCGTGTTTGGAAAAATCTAAATATGTAGTAAAATATTTTCTTGTATAAAACTTTTCATGACTTGAGTGCTGATCGGTTGGAAGTATCGTGTACATGTAGTTTAAAATAACGAAAGAAAGAAATTTGTGTCAGTGATGTAAATTTTGAGATATTGGTCAAAATATGTGATTTTCAGGCAGCAGGGCTCGCTCTAATTGGCGACTACTTTAGTCGCCATGGCGCCTAAAAATTATGATTGGCGCCTAAAATTTTTCTGTACATCGCCAAATTGTCGACCGTTTTAAATTTATTTTGTGTTCGTCAAATTACTGATCTAAAAACATTTTCAGTTTTTATCTTTATTAAGAGTAGAAAAGACGTTTAAAAGTTAGCAATTGACATATGTCTCTTTATATTGACTAATTTCATTTTTTAAATTGGTGCCAGAGAAGAATTTACCTGCCGACTAAAATTTCGCATTGGCGACTGAATTCTTTTGATTAGGAGCAAGTTGGCGCCTAAATTTTAAGTCTCATAGAGGCCTGGGCAGAAACTGTGTAAATTTTATATTGCCTTCTTTAATATATCTTCATTTCTTGGCAAAGTCTGTTGAGTAAATGTGTAAAATTTGTTCTAAAACTATAAATTGAAACACATGTTTAATATTCAAAGTATATAGTAACGAAAAATATTTTCTGAGTAAAATATGTAGGACTCAAGTTCCAAGATATTAAATTTTAACAAATGTGTAGATTTGAAGAATTTTTCTTCTAAATATCCGCAAGAAAAAGTCCATCATAAAGTTTGTTTCTTTATGACTTTGTGAGCATTTTTTAATTTAAATGCTGTATAATCTGCAGTGTTTAATTCAAATGTGTTATAAAAATTGAATTTCAATAATTAATAATAAATTGTTTTGAAGTTAGAGGTTCTGACTAAACTTTTCTTTATAGCTGACGAGTGACATACCTAAAACATTTAAAAATGAAATGAAAATATGACTATTTAAACTTTCAAAACATAGAATTTAATTACCCGAATAGACTAATTTTGCGTTGGAGGGACAAATTGGCTTTCCCCATCTCGTATATACAACGTTTCTGTTTCCTTTACCTATTAAATTTAAAAAAGTATTTTTATTATTAAAATTGAATGATAAATTTCAAAACAACGTGTGTAGAAAATATATTGTCACATTATACCTTGAGTGAGTTCATTCTGTATGGTAGCGTTCACCTGTGTTTTGAATTTCTTCATCGATGCCTCAATGACGTCAGTGAAACTTTTGAATTCCCTTCTTAAAACTTCTACTTGATATGCTCCTAGAGCAGACGACAGTTGTCCTGTTAGATACCCCTGTAATATGTCTTTACAACTTTCTGTGTGTGTCTCTACCTCAGCCACGTGAAGTAGCAAAACCAGGGCTAGATAAAACTCCATTGCCTGGGGAAAGATTGAGACGAACAATTGTCGAAACGAAATCTTTTTTAGTAGCACTGTTCATTGACAATCAATATGAATATAAATATAAAATAATAGCAATTAGAAAAATTGTATACATTTCAGAATCATTTCTTTTATTTATAAAATGGGAGATTAAATGCCTAGATCATTGACTATAGAGAAGTCTATCTTTATATACTACCTTTGTGATGAATGCTTCCTAGATCAGTATACAGTGTGATTTTTGGTCAGTGAACATATTTATATTCATGCATAGAATAGAAAATTTTATAATCTGATAGCAACCGACCCAATATGACCTCATACCTAGACACGAAGAAGATAGATTTAAATGTAATTTGACACCTGTATATTGGTCTATCAAATTGTACTCAATATAACAGAAGAAACATGCTGTAGTACTGATGGCGAATATTTCAGCGATGTTGGCGTTTAGTGATACATATGAAATAAACTGTTGCATTAAATTCTTTAATAAATATTTTAACTTTGCCTAAATAACTATGAAATTCAATCATATTTAAGAGTCAATAGATAAATTTTTAGCTTACTCTAGATTAGAAATCGAAGAAAGTTGACAAAGGATGTATTCACTTTTACAAAAGAATTGACCTATAGGAGAGAACAATTTCCCGGAAAAAGTGACATTTAAAAATCAGTCTTTATTTGTTGTTTTCTACCGTACATGTATATGTCTATTTTTTTCAAATTTGTACTTCACAACCAAAATTTATCATTTACAACTTTACAATAAACCTCCAAAGTTGGCCGAAACTCCATTTTTCCGTTAAAGCGTTGATTTTTGCATGAATTTTGGCTAGAAGTCCTTCAGGGCAGGCCTGCCCCGAAATAAAATTGTGATATTTTGATAGGTTGGGATGGAAGGAAAAATTTAAGATAGGATTTTTTAAGGGACCCCTGCCCTAGGGTCGAAATTCACAAAAACAAAAACCTAAAAAAAAATAAGGGAAAATGATTTTAACAATCTGCTTCAAATGTATACCAATTAATATTATAGTCAGAATAGCTCAGTTAATATATGCGTTGACTATTACATCGTGGGTACTTTCTTTTTAAAGTCGGGTGTTCGAATCCACCTGGTGCCACACTTTTATAGTTTTAAATTTTCGCCTTTTTAAAGGCTATTTAAAATTTTGATCGGTTTGTTTATTTTCCTTCAATTATCTATCCTTTATGCATTCTAATTCTTGATATAAGAAACACTAGAGAGAGATCATATCGTAACAATCCAATGTACAGTTGTCAGCCAGGCGGAACAAATTTCAGTATAAGCACACTTTCTCCGAGGACAAGAATAACTCACTCTGTGTTACTCGATACAGGTATTCTCGGCAGCATTGAGCTGCGATAAATTTCAATTGTATATATTCCTCAGAATTTAATCACATTGCTTTTATTCTGTCTGTGCTACTAGTGCTTGTCTGGGTTACATGTAGTATGTTACGTATTTATGAAAATGCTCTCTCCATGCTTTCTCCAAGCAAAGAAGTGGGGGTGTCAAATTAACTTGAAAAACGCATAATACCAAAAAAAAAAAAAAAAAAAAAAAAAAAAATTAATTCTATAAGGCTTTTTTGTAGTTAGACAGAGGTGCTAATTTGATATCATTTACTTGAAAGGAAACCCCCTCATCGTATATACATGTAACAAGTTTCTGTAAGTTTTTAAAGTTTAAATAATATCAAAGTTCTATAGAAGTCTAGTGTTTATCGTTTAGAATAGTGGAAACAAACATCGTGCATCTGAGTATTAAGATATTTATAAAGAATATTAAGTTCAAATTCTTCGGCTAATTACAGTATTTTACAAATTACATAGATATGAACATAATCGTTTACCCTTGTGCCTTTTTCCTTTTCTAAATGTAATTAAATTCCGTGTTGATGTCATAAACGAATATGCATTTTTAAAAATTAAAATGTTAAACATGTTTAATTTTATGTTTAAATTACAAACTGAAGCAGGATTTATATTATAAAGGATATGTAATGAATATATTTTGAAAATTGGATTGTGCAGGTGAACCAAGTGATTCAGGCACCGAGGATTAATACAGTCTATCAAAAAGCGGAGATTGAAATGAATACCCTGTAAACTCGGCATGACATATATTAATGAAAAAAAAAAACAACAGGTATTGTATTATTACCATAAAAAATTCAGACTATTAGTTGTAAGAAAACTTATGATGATAATAATAATATCATTAATTATACTACATGTAATATCATCATCAATAATTCTTAATTTTTCTACAGCTGCAGTGGCATGTGGTGATAACTCTTGTTGTATGCTGTATTCTTTAAGCTTTCCACCTCTACGGTGCAACGCTTGAAGGCGTATGAGACTAACTCTGCAAATCTGTTGAGCGAGGAAAATCACTCCAAACTTCCTTACCTGAGAGGTAAGTTCGACTTTTACCACACATTACATAAAGCCACCTTAATGATCATAATAACCTTTTTCTAATTAGTCTAAGAATACAGGCGTTATCGGGTCCTTAATGTATCTATCGTATAACATTCTAGACATAAATTCAAAATAAAAGACGCCACAGAGTCTGCAACATCTGATTCATATTTGAATGTTTTACTGAATATAGAGGATAAGGGCCAACTAACAATTAAACTGTATGTACAAACGAGATGTCTTCAGCTTTTCCATAGTTAACTTTCTTTATCTTAATATGTATTAATATTCCGCTATCACATACATATGATGTTTACGCACATGTGAGTTAAGGCTAGGTATAAGCGTTTTGATGAAAATGAGCTAATAAAAACGAATAAGAGGCGTATCTATTATATTGTGAGTTCAAGATGCATCGGACACTTTCGTACTTGAACAAGTTATAATGATATTGCTACCGATCAAATACAATAAATGGAACTTTATATGTATAATATAAGATATGAATTTGAGGCACAATGTTATGCTATTTATAGATAAAATATCATTAAAATCGGATTTCTTTTGAATGAGGCAGAAATCACCATGCATCAGACAAAAGATATATTAAACTGGAAAAAGTTCTACCTTTATTGCTGTGGTCTTTAAAACACCTGAAATGCTTGAAAATGAGTGACATGAAAATATTTTTAATGTTTCATTTCAAAATTAATTCTCCATTTTAATTTGATTGTCTTTATCGATCCACAAATGTGGAGCGATTTTAGTTGCGTCACATAGTCTTTGATTGCCCTAGCAATGCCTCTTAATATGGCAACTTGTGCCTTAGTCTTGGGGTTATCATCTTCTAGTTTGTGGAAATAAAGAGAGCCCACTAGAAGAGCCTTCTAGGTGTCATATATCGATAGCTTGCATTTTCACTGAATATGTTGAGTTTATATTTTTTTATTTCTGCAAAAAGTTATTAAACATGTTTCTCTATGCGGAAAAAGGAGTTATTTTCCATGCATCGCACAATGTGCGATTCATGGTTAATCTGCGTTCGATGCATGGCATGGTAAAATGAACATGCTTTTTAAAAAACAACTCTAAGAAATTTAATACAAACATTGAAATGAATTTGTTGAAATTTTCTATAAAAATAATCAATTATTAACAAAATCCAAACAAGACGGACTCGCTCCCTTGAAGTCTAATGAAAGAAAGAAAATTGCAAAATCATAAAATTCTGGTTACTACCCTTTGATGATGACAAATGTGATATCACTTCAAGGCTATGATTGTGGTTATTTTCACCATATGAAAATACAAATCAGCACCATTGAAAAGTTAAATCTAAAGCTTTAAGACAGAAACAAGTCAAAACACGGAGTCAATCAGGTTTGACGCAAGTTTATTGCTCGAAGTTGTCTTAAGCAAGGTGCATTGAATGTGTCCGGTACACAGTGAACTCATCCTACAGAGAAAGTTTACTTTTTTCTGCATACTTAGTACACAGGACAAGTTGTAGCCAAGACACATTATGATGTCATATTAAAAACAAAAGAGCTTAGGCTCAAGGGCATATCCTATTCAACTTTATATAAATATGGATAATGCCTTAAAGAATAATCTGAAGATGAATAAAATTGATGCTTGAGTTTCTGATTGACAATATCTATGTAGTTTTTTGAGATGAGGTCTTCCATCAATCTGTTAGAATTTCCATGGGTACCAATTGCGCCCCCTTATTAGCAGACCTATTCTTGTATTCATATGAAGCAAAATTTATTAAAAAAAAACTTCTACACTTGCTGTGGCCTTCAACTCGACATTTCGATATATCGACGACGAACTATCAATAAACAATAGTTACTTTCATTCATATGTCGACTCTATATATCCCAGTGGGCTTGAAATAAAAGATATCACAGATTCTGACACATCTGTTTCATATTTAGATATTTTACTAGAAAAAAGACGTTAATGGTAACCTAACAACAAACCTTTATGATCAACGTGATGACCTTAACTTTTCAATCGTCAACTCTCCTTCTGCAGCAATATACCCTTATCACCTGCATATGGGGTTTATGTCTCTAAGTTGATTCGATGCGCAAGAGCTCTGCGTATTAACAATTTCTAAAACGAGGCAAGTTATTGACAAACAAGTTGATAAAACAAGGATATCAACAGTTTCTTGATAGGTCACTGTTTGTTGTCTTCACCTTTTTCATTGGAACTATTTTTTACCATTTGAAATATTTCTTTACTTTTGTATTTTCAGGGCATTTTTTGAAACTTCTTCTTTTTAAATTTTTTTAAATTTTGATTTTTGTTAGTTAGTTTCGTTTCCTTGTCTTCTGCTTTTCTGGATGGTGTGGGAGGGTTGGGGGCATAATCCACTCTTAATAGTATACCGTTTGTTCATTTGATCAGCAGATAACAACATTGTCTTTGTTTGTAAGGCTCATTATATTAAATGTATTTTAGAGGAATTTGGATTTAATTCTACAAGTGGTAATCCAACTTATACTCATAGTTCCCTTTCTAAGGAAAACATTCTTCAAATCATATGTCAGTTTTGAATATTTTTAATATTCCAAACAACCAAAATGAATTTGAATTACCATATTTATATTGGATTCCGAAACTTCATAAAAATCCTTACAAAGATACATAGCGGGTTCCAGTAAATGTTCAACCAAGCCTCTTTTTTTACTCCTCACTAAGATATTAACAGTAGGGAAGGAGAAACTTCAAGAGTACTGTGCAACAATATATTCGAGAAGTGGTGTAAATCAGATGTGGATACTTAAAAATTCCAAGGAACTTTTGGAAAATTTGAAATCACAAGATTTTACCAAAATCAACAGCTTAAAAACTTACGACTTTTCAACTTTATACACAACCATTCCCCACGATAGATTAAAGTCCAGGCTTTTTGATATCATTGACTGCTGCTTTTTCAAAAAAAAATGGAACTCGTAAATTTACTTACCTTGTCATGGGTCATCATTTGCAAAACAATTTTGTTAAAAAACATTCTGATTGTACACACAAGTACTCTGAAGTTGACATTAAAAAGATGCTTGAGTTTCTGATTGACAATATCTATGTGGTTTTTGGAGACCAGGTCTTCCAACAATCTATTGGAATTCCCATGGGTACCAATTGCGCCCCGTTATTAGCAGACCTTTTTTTGTATTCATATGAAGCAGAATTTGTCCAAAATCTTATACGTCAAAAGAAGAAAACACTTGCTGTGGCCTTCAACTCGACATTTAGATATATCGACGACGTATTGTGAATTAATAATGGCTATTTCCATTCTGATGTCGATGCGATATATCCTTGTGAGCTTGAGATAAAAGATACCACAGAGTCTGACACATCTGTTTCATATTTGGATATTTTACTTGAAAAAGACGTTAATGGTAATCTAACAACCAAGCTTTATGATAAACGTGATGACTTTAACTTTTCAATCGTCAACTTCCCTTAATTATGCAGCAATATACCTTCATCACCTGCATACGGGGTATATATCTCTCAGTTGATTCGATACGCAAGAGCATGCTCTACGTATGTACAATTTCTAAAACGAGGTAAATTATTGACAAACAAGTTGATGAAACAAGAATATCAGCTGTCTCGTTTAAAGTCATCATTTCGTAAGTTCTATGGTCGATACAATGACCTTGTCAGCAAATACAATTTATCATTGAGTCATATGCTGACTGACGTTTTTCATACAAATTGTTAGGCCATTATTTACACACTGAATTGTCGAAGGATTTTTCCGTTATTTCCCGATCGTGACAAGGAGCACACGGCGGGTGTGACCGGTCGGCAGGGGATGCTCACTGTGAAAAAGTCGTTCTTGAAGAAATACCGTCCGGATAAACGAGTCATTTTTCAATAAAATATTACGTTCTGTACTCAAAATTGACCATTCGGATCCGGAACGCGAATTTCCGGATTAATGAGACAGAATAACGTGGAAAAAAATCGATTCAAAAAATATCGTGCAGAAGGTGAAGCGTCCGGATAAATGGCGTCCGGATTACCGAGGCGCCACTGTATATATATCTTAAAGACTATTTTGTGAATGTAAGACATATGTTTTGTAATAAAAACATCGAATGGTTTATTTTTCAATTATTTAATAAGGTTTAAGTCCGTATGTACAATTTCTAAAACGAGGTAAATTATTGACAAACAAGTTGATGGAACAAGAAGTCAGCAGTCTCGTTTAAAGTCATCATTTCGTAAGTTCTATGGCCGATGCAATGACCATGTTAGCAAATACAATTTATCATTGAGTCAAATGCTGACTGACGTTTTTCATACTAATTGTTAGGCCATTATTGACATACTGAATTGTCGACGGTTTTTTCTGTCATTTCCCGATCATGACAAGGAGCACACAGCAGGTGTGACCTGTCGGCAGGGGATGCTCACTCCTCCATGGCACCTGATCCCACCTCTGATGTTTTGGAGGTCCGTGTTTGCTCTTCTCCTATTTAGTATTGTTTAATGGACTTTTGAGCTTGAATACTGTTCGTTATCTTAATATATTTCATTTCTGTACTGTTTGTCTGATATCTGAAAGAGAAATTGTACATAACATTAAATTTTAATTTTAGGAGAGATTTAAAAACCACTTTAAAATTAATTTAACCAGATTTGTATTATTTCTTGTTTGAAATCTTTCCGATCGAAGAATAGTTCCCAAGAAAACTCTATTAAATAACATATGATTTGATGTCTTTTATTAACATTATTATTAAGTGTTGTACATATACAATATTTTGTGAATATAAAAATTAATATCAAACACACATTTTGAAAGATTTGTATTAATTCTGTAACTTTAGAGTTTATGCGCTTAGAAGAGTAAGCTGGTCGACAGGGGATGCTTACTCCGCCATGGCACCAGATCTTACCCCTGTTTTCTGGGGTCTGTGTTAGCTCTGATCACAATTTGTATTGTTTAATTACTTTTTTAAAGGACGATCAATGCTCGTTATGTTCACATTTCACATTTCTGGAAATTGGTTTTTGGTTTTGGATACAATGTAGAAGATCCAAGTTTCCTTGAAATAGAAATTTCTTTATAATTCTCGAATATTATTATCTCAGACTCTTTCTACAGATTTTGGCTGAATCAGCGAATCTTGAAACACAAGTAGACAACATCAACATGCAGAAATCGGATTTCTATGAATTAAACGATGTGGCCATGATTACGAACACGTTATAATCATTTCATCATAAATTCTTTCAAATTGCTGCCCTTTCTCCAGTTTTAGTTCTTTACATAAAAACTGTCTTAGCAAAACCCATTTTATTGCATTTTGTTTACTAGTGAACGTTGTAATATTTTTGAAATTTGAATGATCTGAGAAATTTTTATAAAATGCTATATTAACAAGAAATTTTATAGCATCTACGAACGACCCTGCCAATGCTGCTGAAAATAGAATTACTTTTATAATTCATTTTAGAGCAAATTATTTTCTAAGACTTCTCTTGGTTTCAAAAAAGCTATGCTCAATCAATATAAATGTAAGGAATAAAAGCAGATAACACAGACATTCATCTTTTGTGCACATGTATTGGACATTTAATGCCATAAGATAATTATATTCTAATTTGCTTTATCAAAATTCCTTACATCAATATCTTCACCAGAACAACGTGTATTGTTATCCATCGTATGTAAAGGGACATTTTAGCTAGCACCTGTCGAATGGATGGAAAGTAATATAACTTATGTTTGAAAAACACCTACAGTAAAACACGTACAAATGTTATGTCATCAAAATTAAAATTATACAGCATCCCCCCCTCCCAAGACAAAGAGTTTATGTCACCTTATGTGTTTGTTTTGACCACGCAGCACTGTTAAGGCTGCAAAAAGGAGTCGGGAACACACTTATACTGAAAATGTTTACTGTGACATCAAACAAGAGTAACAAGTCCTCATTATACCAGACAATGCAATAATATGCGATTTAAATCTGTATAAAAGTATTAATTTATACCAAAACTTACCACTGCATTCATTTTTTCGCTTATAAACAAGTCACTGATCGCAATGCACTTGTCCACATGACATCATCATTGTTCAATTTGACGCATTTTATGTGCAGTTAGAGGTGGATCAAGTATTTTTTTCTTACATTGTTATTAACAGATGATTAATATTTCATAAATAGCAATGAGTAACGTTTGCTTGATTCCATTGTTTGATTAATTATTGATAGAAGATATTGAGTTTTGTGGTGTTTTCATGTTCAGGTATAGCGAGGTGCTTCTTTAAATCGCCTTTTCGCAAGGCATACACTTAATAGGTCTTACTCATTTTTTGAATATAGATGAGGAAAAAATTACTTGATTTGAAAAGTGCTGCTGCTCTCGTGAAATCGAGAACATTTAAAATAATTGTATGAAATATTTGGTAAGGTCACGCATATTTCAACTTCAGCCCTATTACTCGAATTTTAAACAAATAAAATGGAAATCCTATTTAAAGCAGCAGCACTTTCCAGAAACTACAAGATATGTAGAAATAATTTATTGCTCAAGTTTTTAATTTGAATTAGGGAATGCACTTGCGATATTGAAATCTGTTTATGACCTCCATGCAGTTCATATTTTTGCATTATTCAGAGTAGACTGTCAAATCAAGTGACCAAACTAAATTCAATGCAAAGTGGGATATACTATGTTATTTCAATTAATATAAAATTCATGTAATAATATTTACATTTGCTGTGTTTTTTTTTTACTAAGCTAACTGTGAAATTGATTTGAATGCCATTTTCGTGTATACTCACGAGTAGAAATATGCACGGAGAAACTCGCGCTAAACTGACTTCACAATGAGCTACAGAGACGCTAATAAAAATGTAACGATATAGGGCAGCGAATAATTCAAACAATAAGTTTATTTTTGGTTCTTTTGAAAATGTAAAATGTAAATATAAGGAATGTTTTAAGTTTAGTGTGAATTATTGATGTGTAAATCACACAGACTTGCACGTTAGCATATTTTCAAAAAGCGCTAGCATGAAATATGCCTACGTGACAAGTTTGTGTGATTTATACACCAATAAGAAATCTTTAAAAAATTCTATAAAGATCAAAAGGGTATCTATTTAAACACATCTGCATTCCGTTGATTTCTTCATGGTACGCCTTAACAGTACTGCGCAGGAATATGACTGAATTTCTCAAAAATATAGAAGTAATAACGATATAATAATAGTCTAAACAATGAAAAAAAAAATTTTTCTTTATACAAAATACAGTCCTACTAGTAATCAACAGACTACATTAAAAAATATAAAGCAGTGATTTTCTAAACTAAAAACATCAATTGATATTGTTTGATGAAGACAATAACACTGTTGCTATGGCTACCAGGAAGAAAAAAAATGTTCGTTTTTGTCAATTTTAAAGCAATATTCTTGCACTCAATTAGAGATTGTGTAGTAGTCAAAATTGAAAGTCGGGTCAGTTGTTTATAAATATCAATCATAAAAGTTTTGGGAATCTACAAACAGGCGTAAGTATCCAAGGAAACAATATATTACAGCTTTTTGTGGAAGCTTTTCCCTCTAATTTCCATAGCAACGCTCTATTTTAAGAATTTAATTTGAATTTTTTGAATTGTGAAAATTAGGATCACACCAATGCCTTAACAAATTGGTCACAAGTGGTATAGAAAAGTGCTTTTAAAAAGATACTTAGGATCAGATTGAAACAAACAGAGATTAAATTTGAAATCCCTTTGCAGTAATAAAACTATGGCAACCATTGCTAACCAATAAGAAGTATCACATTTCGTCCTTGGTATATGTTACAAGATCTTTCTCTATTATTGCATTTCAAACTATAATAAATTCATTCTTTTATTTTTGAGTGTATTACTTTATAAAAATGAATGAATAAAATCAATTCTTTTGCACAGTTTATTTCCATAATAACGTAGTAACTAATTGATTTTCCAAATATATTTATCAAGCATTTAAGACATCAGTCGTTCAACTTTTGAAAACAGTCATTGCCACTCATTGCTAACGTATGTATTGCTGCATACGTTAACTATTGGACACTGAAAATGTTGGAAAATGCCTTGACAACTATGACACATAGCAACCAATTTTTGCCTGATTTTAGCTTACGGAATCAAAGACTTTAATCATAGAGAGTTTTGAGAAATTTAAAGACTATGCAAGCCATAGCTCCTATACAAAATTTAAGTAATGGCTCATAAATAATGATATCTGGGGAATTTGTCAGTTGCAAAATCATTTTAAAATGGTTGCCAAATAAGCGACTTGAATGTTGAATATTTGGGCAACTGCTGGTAATTTCATGCACAGGGGCAGATACATGTAGATAAGTGGCCAATGAAGAACCTAAACTATTTCAAAGCAGCTGGTTCCATTTCAGATTTACTTTTCTGATCTTAACATTGAACCTGATATACAGTTAATCTGGGGACGGGGGAGGGGTAAGGTATTTTACACTCTCTCTCATTATTGACAAAACTATGTCAATCGTCAAGCAATATAAACGTTGTTGGTAAATATAAATAATTGATTCGATTTATTCAGGGAAATTACCTTTTAATGATAAGAGACTAAAAATGTATCAAGGAAATGAAAACCGAAATCGATGACATTATCTTCCTTCATACGTGTTATGTTGATATTATATTGATTTTTAATTGGTTAACTCAATTTGATTTGCTTACATATTTATGGAGATTCATGTTTACCTTTAAATTCATAAGTCGGTTTTAAACTTATCAAAGAAATGAAAAATGAAACTGATAACTAAATTTTCCTGATAAACCTTATGTTGATAATGACTTTTATTGGTTAAAACAATATCTCATAAGATTCAAGTTTTCTTATACGCTT
Organism: Saccostrea echinata; assembly: GCF_033153115.1. NCBI lineage: Eukaryota > Metazoa > Mollusca > Bivalvia > Ostreida > Ostreidae > Saccostrea > Saccostrea echinata. The sequence continues at coordinate 3,240,333 of NW_026889763.1, read as the reverse complement.
ACGGAGAATTATCAAAAACATTTAAAAACAATATACATGCAAAATAGATTTTTTTATTTTTGTGAAATAAGATGTGTATTTCTAAAATAAGACCCATAAAGTTTTGCAATGAGTCATGTTTGTTTGTTGTTTAACGTCCCTCTCGCGTGTTTTCACTTAGATAAACACTTCCCGGTGAAGGACTGCAAAATTAGTCCTATATACGGGACTTTCATGCCAGCAACTACTGCAACACGGGACCTCGGTTTATACGGTCTCTTCCGAAGCACCGGTCTCCACGCAGTGGAATTCGAACCCGCGACGTAAGGAGCGATGAGTCATGTTAAAAAAATATCTTCTTCAAAAGAAACAGTTTCCCTAAAGAAATTTAAAAAAAAAAAAAACCACAGAAAATAATAAAAAGTTTTCACTGGCAGCAAAATAACTAATTATTCACTGAATTTATCAAAATTAGTTCAAATATGTATTTCTTCTTTTTTGCAACGAAGGTGAGCTTTGATTGAATATAGAGTCATTTTCGAATACATGTAGTTCCAAAATGAATACCTCTAAAGGAAAACTCAAAATTTAGATGTTTTTCTTCCTGTAATTGATTATGATTATTTTTTTGTTTTTTGATCAGGATAATTACCCAGAATTAGTCGGACTAGTACGAGGTTTTATTATTATTTTGTTATAACCACTTCTTGTTAATCGTTAAAAATTTTAAATTTATTATGGTGTGTTGTGTTTCTTACAAAAAAAAAAAAAAATAAAATAAAATAAAGTTAACATTTATGCATTTATCACAATTCCTTTAATTATTTGTTTTCTATGTCAGCTTGTCTGGAAGTTTCGTTAAATGGAAATCAAAGAAATATATGTAGAATATTATCCATACGATCTTAATTAAACAAAACCATAAAAACCCAATTTTTGTAGTAATAATAAAAGCCTGGCTTTTTGCAATAGCAAACTGACATTTAACTATTGCATTCAGCAACATACATGTATATCACCACAAATCCCCCCCCCCCCCCCGGTGCAATATTAAAGTTAAATGCGGAGTAAAAAGTCGCTATATAACAAGTTGCAAAACAGAATGTAACCCTTTTTTGTTTCCAGGACAGCAGCAGCTATTTTGAAAATTTTCGAGAACAAAAACTTGTGGAGAAGCTTACACGGCAGTAATTTGCTGGAAAAAACATAAATTAAAAGGAAAATACTTCCCATCTTGTTTAAGTGACAACGGTTTAGCAGTTCTCCAACGATTCCATGTTTTTTCAATGGTAGAAAGCAGATTGAACGACTTCAAATTTCATTTTTGCTTGACATTTACCGATCATAATAACTTTAAGATGTTGACGGCACAATTAGACTTGGTCACATCATATCTGTATCATTAACATTGTCTAATCCATCTGCAAATAAATTTACAAAAAAAAAAATCCCATTGACTTCAATAAAGATGACGTATGTCTTTTGATCTAACTCAAGCAGGAAAAAAAGATTAGACTCGTTTAAACCAAGGTGCCTCTTTTTTGGGGGAGGGGGGGGGGTCCAGTACAATGACACCAAAAAATCCTAGATAGTTTCGAAAATGCTGATCGAAGGTGAGGATAATGCTTTTTTCATACATACTATTATAAAACTAACTACATCTGAGCACCGCTAATCTGGACGCTTTGTTCCCAAGCAAATGGTCCGCATTAAGGAAGCGTCTGCATTATTAAAACATACTTTGTATAACTAATTTTAAAAGTTGTAACGCACGGATTAACGAAGAAGCTCCGTTGTATTTAACCTTAAACGCAATAGCTTCAACGACTAGAACAGATATTGTAGACATTATCATTAAAAAGTATCTACAAATTATGAAAACCATAAATATGAATTTATGATGTGAAAACATGCTATAGTATTAAGTTTGTTTGTGTGTTATCGATAAATTCTAGAATCGTCTGTACCTCTTAGAAAGGAAAAAAATTACCTCTGATGTCATATAAGCTAGCTTAAATAGCTCATCAAATCAAAATTTGATGATGGGATCGATAACAGACAAACAATGGCAGAATGTATAGAAAATACCCATATCTATTCATGTAAAATAATCGTCATTAAAAATGTCATATGACAGAGACGTATTATACGATCACTGATAAAAATACCTGTATATACATTTACCCCACCTCTGTTGATTTTTCGATGAAATCCTGGCTTACGATTGGTTGAAGTCTGTCACGTGAAGGGGGTGTATTACTTATACTTAGTCGCTTGAAAATCAATACATGGTCGATACGTAGTTATCGTTCTTTTGTATTGTTCGAACAACTCGAGTTCACGCGATTTGCCGAGTGTCTGTTGACAATGTTACAGTTAACTAATGTAAGTAACGAAGATGGAACCTTTTTCTCCCTTTACTGAAAGTCTTCAAAACTGTCAGTATGTAACACTCGCAAAACAACATAACGTCACACAACGTGACGTCATAATAGGCATTGTATGAGTGATGAAACATATATATAGAGAGAAAAACAATTTTACAAACCACAGACGATGCATAAATATTTTATCGGTGGGGTAAATTCGTTACATAGTTTTGTAGTGACAGGGTACGGGATGATACCTGGTTAGTAAATTCCATACCTGGCTCGGCTTCGCCTCGCCAGGTATGAAATTTACTAACCAGGTATCATCCCGTACCCTGTCACTAAAAAACTATGTAACTAATAATACAAGCATATAAGTACCTGCATAACATAATCACATACAATTGTGTTCAGATTCATCGAAAATGTCTGAGAACTTACAGAAAAAACTAACATGCGTTCTTACTTCCAGAAGAGAAACTATTGAAAAACTAAAGGAATTACGTGATAAAATTCAAGAAGAAGAAAGACGGCATAATATTGGAAAAATAGCATACTCTTCTACTGGGGTGGTCGGTGGAGGATTAGCAATCGCTGGACTAGTACTTATGCCTGTTACACTTGGAACATCACTTGGAATTTCGATTGCAGGCGCAGTACGAAATATGGCATCGGGAATAGCGAGCATAAGCCATGGCATTGCAGCATATGTTGTTATAAAGAAAACAAGTGAGGAAGCCGAGAAACTTTTAAATAAACACATGTCCTTAATCGATGAACTTGCGGGTATGGTAAAGAAGGGAAAAATAGTAATAATCACAGGCATTAAAGGTGTTTTGGTGGTGAAAGAGATAACCGACATATCTCTGAAGTCAGTCGCAGTAAATGCAATAAGAGCACCCAGGGTTGTTGATGTCGTGGAGACTGTAGCAACTGGTGTTGCATCGACTTCTTCAAGATTTTTTACCATTGCAGGCGGTGTCCTCGCTGGAATCGGCATCGTCATAGAAATAAGAACTATTTTCAATAGCAGCAGGAACCTAGCTAATCATTTTCTTCACGAAAAGGTAGTAGTACTGAACAGTGTCATCTCGCAACTGGAATCTGAACTTAAGGAATGGATAACTTAATTTTGAAATAAACCAAAAATTAATATTGTGAAATATTTTATTACAAGGAATGCATTCCTGCACATATCACAAACGTATGAATTTGTTTGACTTAAGGTATTCAATTATATAATAGTGCTGTACTTTGCATGCACTATGCCTAAATAGTAGTCAGGGTTTGACACATGGTGCACGAGCCGGAGGCGAGTGCACTATGTGTCAAACCCTGACTACTATTTAGGCATAGTGCATGCAAAGTACAGCACTATTGTTATTATTATGCTGACTGTTGTATAAAAACGACAATATTTTCTCCATTTCCAATGTTTCATCACCACTTACATCCATGTTAGTACACCCCTATTATGACGTCACGTTGTGCTACATGTACGTCATAATCTTTTTTCTTTAATTTTGAATGTTCCATGTACAGATAGTTTCAGAGAATTTTAGCTGAGTGAAGGGTAAAAAATTGCAAAATACTATTTTATAAAACTTATTTTGTTTATTTTTTTTCTTTTAGTGTAAAATATTTGAAACTAAGTTTATATATATTATAAATACAGTGCTATAGATAACGGCGTCCTTGGCGTAATCGGTAGCGCGTCGGACTGACAATCTCGGGGTCGTGAGTTCGATCCCCGGCGTGGGCGCTGTCAGATTTTCTTCAGAAAAAGAAGCCGTGCTCTATTACGGCATAGTATGCTTACGCTATATAAATCCTTAGACCACTATGCGAAAATAGTTGGGTATTGATTATATAGAGACAAACTGACAGGAAGCATAATAATGTATAATGAAGAGATTTTGAAGAATTTTGAATCATTTTAAACTAGTAAAAATTGCATTGCTAGATAACGATGAAAGTGAAATGAACCAAATTCACATGACTGATAACATAAAATAAGCTGGTCATTCTGCACTTTTAAAGTTTTTGAAGAGTTATCTGCCCTTGATGCAAAGAAGAAAATTTTAATTGCGTCAAAATATCTGTGGTAAATGATTAATTTTATTTCATATTTTAATAATGAGAGAGTGTATGCATATTTTCACCAAGAGCTTTTTATAAAATTCAAAATACTTTTTACAATATTCTAATAACTCATGCATTGCCCATAGACTTCAATGTAAAATTCAAGGTGCAATTAATTTGACAATAATAAAAAAAATTTACATTTCTTTAGTGGAGAATTTTTATTTCACAACACCATAAAAATGATACCATAATTACAAATACAGGACCATTTATTTATAAGATACAAAATATGGTCGTTATACATTGAATACCTTAACAGTACATGATGCACAAATTAATATAATTATTTATTTACTGGAAGTAAGTGCACATCATCAGATAATTTGTATGTATTATAAAATCCTACTGCTTAATGTAATTTTACACATAAAAACAAATCAAGATGCGTGTAAATGATATAAGAAAATTGATTTCATTCCTCTAATCGGAATTGTTGGTATTGATCCAACTAGAGGAATATGCATTATTATTCTTCTAGTCAGAATTTTTGATTTAATCAAACATACTGAATGGAAAAAGAAATGCAGCGTAAACTTTTGAAATGGTTTTATGCTATATTTTTTCAAAGGTATTTTCCAGTATTGTAATCTATCATTTAGATTCATCTTAATTAAGTCAACAAGTAACCGAAATCTCATTTGATTTTGACTGATAATTTATGAGTTATTAAATTCCATATGTCAGGTACCCCCACAAGTGAAAATCAAAATCACATATGCCCCCGCGCACATTTTTCACAGGCTTGTTTTTCCTCTACATGGAATTCGCTAGTGCATTTATCTTTCACACACGATTATTATTCAATCATTGTGACAATGTAGCCCTTAGCTGCTGGACAGTCGCTGCGACTTTTCGACGCTTATACGCCCTACCGTCGAGTAAGTCCAGCAGATGTTCAATTGGAGGTGAATATTTTTTTAACGTTATGTTGAAAATACAGACTGAAGCTGAAGAAAAATAAAAATAAAGGTTGGATTCTTTTCACTGAGTTTAAATACTTTATTCAAGGCATAGAAGGTATATTTTATAACCAACATACTGTGATTGTGTCTTCGCATCGTTCGTCTCCAACCTTAATGTCAAATCTCTTTCAGAATGCATCCTTTATCTAATGTACCCTTACTAACGTATGCTGTAAGAGAAAACAAACTCGGGTTTAATGAGCATTGAGATTTAAGATTTTCACTGCCCCTTCTTAATTTCTTGCAAATCATGTATTCGTTTAAGCAATAGAGTGCTTTCTTAGTTTGATTGACCGGCTATCCCTTCGTTTTCAGTAAATCGGAGGTTATCAAAGAATTAGAGAGACTACATAAACAATAGGTTATGGTTCACAGCTTGTTAAAATATCGTCTTCGTTTGCAAGGCTCATTAATATAACTGTATTTAAGAAGAACTTGGTTTTAATCTACTTTTGGAAATCTAACCTATGCTCGCAGTTTACTTTCTAAAGATGAACTTCTTGAAAAAGACATCTCAAATTCAAAACTTTAACATTCAAGTCAACCAAAGTGTGTTCGATCCATCCTACCTGTACTTGTAGAGTACTGGCATCGTGGATCCCGTATTAGACGGCGTCCCCTCGGCGGTGTGTTAATCCTTTCCGCGTTACACCGTCGCGGGTTTTGATCGCGGTACTACCTGCGACCGTGTTTACGCCGCGGCGGGGCTTGCGGTAAAATTGGATGAAATATCGTCAGCTCATTTACCGTATATAATTATTTAGAATCATTAATTCCAACTTAAATTATCATGAAGTTTCTTTAATAATCCACCTTACATGCATAACTGTAGCATTAGTTTTTTAATGGCATCGTTTCTTAATGCATTAAAAATTTAAAGCAGTGTCCCAAATTAGCCTTGCAGTTGCGTTCTCAGTTACATGTACATTACATGAAGCTAAATGAATGCGTTTATCTGATATAAATATTACAATGAAAAACGATGAAAGATAGAGATGTTAACATATAAAACACGTGTACATTCAGGAATATGTTGCACCATTAACTGATAATATTATGCACTAAACATGTAAGACTGTAAAAGTATTATTAACATGATTTTTTTTTTCATGAGTGTTGTTAATAAAATCATGACATCCTTTATATTCAAGATAATTTCATAGCTAGTTTTTCCATTTTCTTTCTTTTTGAAACTAATATGATAATGCTCATCAGTATTTTCATTTACACGTATCGTCAAATCGGAAAAACCCTCTTTTATTTATTTAGCTGATTTTGAACCCTAAAATGATTTTAACATACAACACAAAATAAAAACTTATTGTATTCAGAGACAAAATGTGTTAGAGCGATAGGCTACGAGTTTTCAGGAGTCTGTGTAACTGGCCTATACCCTAACGAGATACCTGAAATACCTTCCGATTGCGTAATCTTACATCGTGAAGCCATATTGGAGATCTAATTTAGTAAAATAGTGTCTGTGGCTGTTACTGTTTTCGTGTTTTTCAGAAACTCGATCGTAGAATTAGACACACACATCTGCATGATCAATGAATTGATAAAGCGGCTACAGTATAATACTCTCTGTTCACAGAAACGACTATTATGAAACTGAAAAAAATAATCCAGAATCAATTCATTTCATTGAAATTTAATCATGATTATTTTCTTTTAAGGGAGTATGGTACTGACAGGTCCTGATTTCAGAGTAATTAAAACTCTAAAACATCCACATAAAATGAAAGAAGTAACTCTATATATTTCATAAAATTTTATAAGAAAAAGTTCTAGTGAGTGGATCTAAAATTATGACGCGCTAAAATAAGGGGGGTAACTCTGTATGATAAAGTTATATTTTTATAACCAATTTTTAAAAAATTGAGAACAACAATAAAAACAACAGAAAAATATTTTTTTTGAAAAATATGTCATCCACAATATTGAAATTTTAATTTCAAAACAAAATAGTGCAAGAAAAAAGCCAAAAAGACAAATTAATTTTGACTCATTTATATCATGACAATTTATTGGGGAAATGGGTTTATGTATATGTACAATGTATTTTTTTTAATAATGAAAGAATAATTAAAAGTTTGATATCTTATGCTATATTTATAGTGATTTGCTTGCTTTACAAATTGCTTATAAAAATGTTTAATGTTAGTGTTTAGTTTTGGAGTAATGTTCTCCCGAATTTCCTGACCCGAATTTCCTCTGCTCAAAAAGCTGTTATAAAATGTAAAAATAATGAGTTTGCAATTTTTTTACTTGCTTATAGTTTCTAACTCTCCTGATTTTGTCGTTTTACACTCAAAATTTTATTATAGTTATTTTTTTTCTCTTGTGACACGGCGGGCAATGTTTTTCACCGGATTTTTGCCAAACAATCCGAAAAGCTTCCGATTTCCCGGTTTGGTTTTGTACATTATCGTGTACACGTTACTTCCAGTTTGCATCTCGTACACAAAATGCCGAATCGGAATCAAAGTTGAAAGTAGACTTAGAGGTGTTTACACTTTTATCTATGAATTGTTTAAAAAAAAAAGAGTTTGAAACTCCGGCTTATAATTTCTAAAGTTTCAGTGGAACGGATAAAATAAAATGATCGGATGAAGACAGAATGCCCGAGGCTTACTGTACATTCGTTCTAGTATGTCATTATCTGATATGTCTCCATGTTTAATTTTAATTAATAATAAATCTGTGTCTTGAATGAATATTTTCCATCTTCAGCAGTATTAAAAGATTAGATATGATTCAGTAACTAACCAGCTATTAAACCCAGGTCCGTAGAATGCCGGGGGGGGGGGGGGGGGTCTGAGTAAAGTATATTGTTAAAGAAAATTTCCCTTAGATGCTAGTTGCTCTAATGTCGATCTCAAGCAAAATTCCAGGATTTGGATAGTGAAATTAGGTTGTTTTTTTTTTATTTTTGCTTGTCAGATTTTTGAGAAATATTGCCTCCCCTTTTTTTTTCCTTTATCAGATCTTTTTTGGGAAGATCCCCCACCCCTTTTTGAAATTGTTGCTTCCAGTCTGATTAAACCACCATACATGCTGTTGAAGCTAGGGAAAAATAGTGACACCACCACAATATACATGTACTGCACTGTACTTTGCTATGCATGTGTACAATATGGTGTAGAGTAACAGCAATATTTAGCAAAATTAGATAAAATTTTAAGAGCTAGAACCACAAAGTACAAAAATAGTCCTTTACTAAAATAGATGAACTTATGTTTTATAATTTGAAGGGTTTTAAACTATTTATCTTAAATATCTTTTTCTAGTTTTCTTTTTATGCTTAAAATAACCTTTGTTTCTCTAATAATAAGTATCATATGTTTACAAGTCAAGCAGCAGGCTTGTAGCAACGGTTTCAAAAGTTGGGGGGGGGGCAACTTCCCAAAAAATCTGTCAAGCAAAAAAAAAGGGGGGGGGGCAACTTCCCAAAATAATCTGATAGGCAAAAAAAAAAAAACGAAATTCAACTAATTAAATGTCCATTTCTTGGAATTTGACAGTGCTTGACCTTGCAGCAAAAAGTAGGTCCCCCAGCATTCTACGGGCTTGAGCAGCTTTGTAATACTGCACCTGACATAACTCTCACACACTGACAGGAGCTTATAAATGAAGATTAAAAAAAACCTACAGTACATGACGTGAGGCAGCTTATTACCTACTCAATGTAACCATACGCATGAGGGACAGGAGATTATTAATACAAAAAAACTGTAGGAGATTATGCATTCATGACATTGGGTCAGATTTAGTCCGAAATATCTGACGTTTTCCAGGCTTTTATCACGATTTTGATATTTTACGTGCCAGGAAAACGTCAGAAACGTCGCCATTACAAAAACTGGAAATTCGCCGCCTCCAACTGGAGGCGGCATTTTCGGGTTGATTTTCGATACTTGCTAACCGAATTAAATGCTGAATTCACAACTTACTAGTGGTACAATGCCTTTAGTACTCACCAACACCGTTTATATGGGTTTGTTTATGAAATATACAATCTGGTGAAAACATTGTATCAGAGGGTCGAGTTTTCTTTTCATTTCGTGCATTTTAAATTCTTGCATGACCAAATCGAAATGTGGAGTGATATTTTCTTTTCATCGATATTAGTGAGTACTAGAAGCATTGTGGTACTGATGAATAGTAAGTTCGGCATTTAATTCAGTTCGCAAGTATCGAAAATCAGCTCCGGTTGGAGACGGTGAAATTTCCAGTTTTCGTAATGGCGCCTGTTCTCACGTTTTCCTGGCACGTAAAATATCAAAATCGTGAAAAAAAGCCTGGAACACGTCAGATATTTCGGACTAGGTCAGATTATGACACAGATTTGAGTCATAAGCAATTTTTGTGTCAAGTATGAACTACCAATTAGCCTCCATTTGAGAGTAATAGACCAGGTACAAATAATACTTTTCTGCCAGAAGCCTTGAACTTGCTGGAATGACCTTGAGTCAAGGTCAGTTACTCAATACATACATGTAACCTTAGGTTATATGCAATATTTATGATCAGTATGGGCGTCTCATGTTCTCCATACAAAATACAGGAATTCAATGTTTTTCTTAAAATGACATTTGATCAAAGGATCTTGAGTGAAGGTCATGGCATGCATTCGGGTCCTTAGCCGTCCTTGTGTGCCATTTTCATCATTTTTCCAATGGAAAACCTTGTTAAAAATAAGGAAGATGAATTTCCCAAGTTCTACTCTTTTTTTAACATGCAGTGTATTTAGCATCTGTTCATACAATGATAAGGTAATTAAATAATTTTTATAATGAAATGTATTTAACATTGCAAAATGAGAATCAAAATACATTAACATATTGAAAACTTATCTACAATTAAAAAAAATGAAAAATAATTTGTAATTTGACCAAATTTAAATTAATGAAAAAATGAAAACTTATTACATTTAGTACCAAACACTGACATGGTATCTAAAATTGATGCTACAGGCATGGCAAATTCTGATAACACCAATAATGTATCCACAACTGATGCCATGGACATTTCAAACAGACTGAAGATGTACGACTCTTTTCATATAAAACTCTGGGGTCTTTCAACTGAAAAAGTCTGCATTTTGAGATAGAATCCACTTTACTTTTTATACGAGTCACATATACCGGTAGTTTTCAAATCACATCTTCCATCAATAACTACATATCGAATTTGTTGACAATGCCAGTTTTAAACTGCATTCAGGAATACTGGAACATCATGGGAAATGATAGTGTATCCAGTGACTACACTTTTCTTGTCGTTACTCAAAACTTTAGGTTAATTCTGATTGATACAGAGAAACTTCTATGTTCACTTGTTATTGTACACCTTCATTCCATTTATTTTTAAACCTGTAATTTTGTCTGCCTGTTTATTGATTGTTCTTTGTGGAAAAAGTTGAAAACTTCTCTCGTCTCATTGCTGATATGATGTTCCCGCTCTCTAAGAAATAATACTCTTGTTTTAGTTATTAGATCAGGTGGTAAAATAATTTTCATTTTAATAACAATCAATTATGATCTAGTCAACCTGATCTAGTCAATACAGGCCTGCCTAATGGTTGTGTGTGTTTAGGGGGGGGGGGGAGGGTCTGTCCTCCCAACTTTTTTCTGAGAATAGTATTTGGTTATAGAGTAAATTTTCATTAAGGTGTAAGATTCATTTAGTGATTTACGTCATTCGGAGTTGCTCGGTGGATTCAAAATCGTCAGTATCATACGTCCTTAATCGATGGACTCGATAAATCACGCGGGTACACCCAGAGATATCCTACTTGCCTATACAATATGACGTCACAGTAAGCTGTATGACGTGAACTTTAGAAATAATGATTTATTAATATCTAAATTTAAAGTTTAATTTCAGGTCCAAGAAATGAAAGGAATCATTCATAACATAATATAAATTAAACTAAATCTTGTCATTTTTGGGTGGTTTAAATAGCTAATTATTTAGCACGGGGGTTAAATACCAAACCAATGACGTCATAACTTTTGATCAAATATTTGCCGAGTGAAATTAAAGGTGACGAGAATTCATGTAAACAGATATATGAAATGGAAGTTTTAAAGAATATACCGTGAATGGTATGTGTGATTCATAAGGAATTAAAGATAAAGAATCAGGTACGCTGATATATTCTTATCATTTTTTTTTATAATGAACACAGGTAGTGCTTTGAAATCCCGATCAGCCTTTCCTCTGTCACTCTATGTCAACAAAGATGCAAAAGTTCAACACTACACCGCATACTTTGAAACAATATTTTTGTTTGTATCGAAAGCTTGTATTCTATAGTATTTGAAATGTTCTGCTAGAATCGTGTGGTTAGCATGAATTGATGACAATTCCTTGACCGTATGTATAAAATGTAAAAATTTCGGTAAGGTTTCATACGAAACTTTGAAAGATTTTTTTCTGTGTCGGGAGAGTAGGATTCTTGCAGCACTTTTCATGGCCCAGTGATGTTTTCACATAATTATTTTCACTAAAAGAAATTAATTATCTCCGGGGTAGTGTTGAACTTTTCACTTTTTATTAAGGCAATTTTTCTATTTATATACGTCACGTGATGACGTCGTAGTGGAGTGCTTCTTTTAGCCTAAAACTCAGTGACGTCTATACAATGGATAATAATAGTAAATGTTTTATCTATGGCTTTTCCGATTTATCAATGTTACATTTTACGAAAAAAGTCTAAATTCGCATAAAAATGATCTGGGTACTGCCTTAACATACTTGCGCAATAGACTGATTGAAGGAAAAACGATGCGCGTGCCGTAACATTCTGTACTTTTTTTTTTAAAATCTACTTAAATAATACATGCACATATATAAACAGAAACATAAATATCAAGCCCGTCGGTATTAACAGAAAATAGTAATAAAACTTAATTTCATTTGATTTTTTTTTTTTTAATTTTATTCAAACTCTCTTAATTTGTTTTAAAAGTATAATTGATCTTTTTCCTTTTAATATACACTCAGGGTAAAAAAAATAGCAAGTATGTATTGACTCGTGTAAATTTCATGGTTGTAATTTCATTTGAAAATGAAGAAATAATGTAACATTGAAGGGACTGGTTGGACAACGCCTTGCACATTCAGAGAAATTTACCCCAGGTACTCTAGGACAGGTGTGCAACCCACATGACATGCCGTTTCCTGCTCTTGGTTTACTAACCCCTATACACGGGAAATGATGTAAAATTTAGAAATAGTGAATGAATATACAATTAATAGTTCCATTTGATATATACAATGCGCACACATGTATTGCAGAACATAAAATAAAACAATCTAAAATCTATAGTAAAAATGCTTTGATTTACTAGAGTAAAAACTTCGATACTGTAGTAAACTATAGTTAACTAAGCTAAACTATATCATTCAAGAGATTTTACACTTTGAAATTTCATAGAAGCTCTATGGTAAAGTTTCATAGTAAATAAAAGTATCAAAGTATTTACTATAGTTAACTATAGTAAACTATATTTAACTTTAGTAAACTATAGCAAATTCTTGTTAGGGAAGCCCCTTACTCCTCTAAAAATATTAACTGCTGTTAGGAAGAAACTTCCTAAGTACTTTGCAACAGCATATTTTAAAAGTGGTGTAAATCAAATGTGGATCGTTAAAAACTCTAAGACCTTTTAGAAAATTTAAAATCGTCAAAATTTTCAAAAGTCAGTAACATCAAATCCTACCTTTCTACATTTGCTACAAACATTCCTCACGATAAATTAGAAACTAGGCTTCTTGATACCATAGACAACTGCTTCTTCAATAAAAATGGATGTCAAAAATTTTCCTTTCTTGTGTTTAGTCATCAGCAAAATTACTTTGTTAAATCACTCTGATTCTACACACAAGTACTCCGAAGTTGATGTTAAAAGGGTGCTAGAGTTCCTCATTGACAACATTTATGTAGTCTTTGGAGATCAGGTCTTCCAACAAACTGTTGGAATTTCAATGAGCACTTACTGTGCTCCTTTATTAGCTGACCTGTTTTTATATTCCCATGAAGCAGAATTTATTCAAAAACTTCTACATGAGAAGAAGAAAATACCTGCTTTGGCTTCGACATTTGGATATGTCGACAATGTATTTTCAATTAACAATTAGTTACTTTCATCCATATGTCGATTCAATATATGCCATTGAACTTGAAATAAAATAGACCACAGAGTCTGCCACAACTGTTACTTATCTTGCTGTTTCACTGACTAAAGACAATAAGGGCCAACTTACAACTAAACTGTATGACAAACGAGATGACTTCAACTATTCCACTATCAACTTTCCTTGTTTATGTGGTTATATCCCGTGATAATATGCATATGGTGTTTACATCTCTTAACCTATTCCACACTCAAGTGCATGCTCCGAGTACGAATCAATTCTTAAACCTAGACAGGCTACTGTCATACTAATTGTTAGGCCTTTTTTATTTTAGTGAATTTGACTACGGAGTGTTTCGTCTACCTGATCATTACATAGGGCCCACGGCGAGTGTGACCGGCAACAGGGGATGCTTACTCCTCCTAGGCACCTGACCCCACCTCTTGAATTTCCGGGAGTCCGTGTTTTATTCCCCTTTTCAGAGAATTGTATTGTTTAGAGATTTTTTTGAGATCGATCAATGTCCGTTATCTTACCTTTTTTCATTGCAACATTGCAAGCAAAAAATAAATAAATAAAAAATCACCCGCATTAATGGGATAAGTCCCTTTGCTGCTTATACATTGTTACTGTAATATTTACAATTTTTCATCCCAGTCTTAATATTTTATCATTTCTGAGTATGACCTATAAAGTGGATAAGTAAATCATGTTAAATAGTGCGATGTATATCGATGTGTACTTTTTTCGTTATGTCCATCTTGGTATAACACCTGTCAGTCTGGTAGTATGCTTTGATCCAAATAGTGTTCAAATGTGACCGTTCGTCAGACTTTTATGACGGAATTGACGAAATAGAGAGGTATGGCAACAAAAATTGACTTAATACTTGACTAATATGCACAGATCTCGTAGATCTGTTATTGTTGTTGTGTCGACTACTATATCATGTAAAAATATTCATCGAGGATTCCTGCACACTTTCGCTTTTCAATAGCCCCGATATATATGTAGAAGGGATGGTAATATATTTTGCAATGATTATTATTATTATTATTTTTTTGTCAACTCAAAATATCAATAAAAAAAAGACCGCCTTTTCTTTGTTATAATATATTTATTCGTTACTCTTTGGAACAAACAGCGCACACTAGTTCCCTTCCCTCAACATATGGCGGACATTTTAAAGAACCACAGCGACCTTCTACAAAATAGAATAGGTAGCCATGTAGACCACCTTTACCGCCATGTAAGGTGTCTGGATTCTTGTCTACACACTTGTATGTTGTACCAGCCTGATGATTATAGTATCCAGCCATTAGGTAACCCTGGTACTCAAGATTCCACCCTTTGTAACAGGTTTTTCTTGCTTTAAAGATATATAATACAATTAACATAGTTTTAAGATTTCCAAAAATTAACAATATAACTAATAGCAAAATACATAGATATTTAAGAGAGAACATGTACAACATTCTAAAAGTGAAAAAATAAGTAGATAGAAAAGTAAATGATAATATTTCTTCTATTCTGAATAAAATATAAATGCCAAGCCTATATAGATGAATTTGTGAATACACAAATATAATAAGTTTTAATTATCAGCATAATAAACAAGACACATATATATTTTGTTCAGAGCACCCACCTAAGTGAGTCATACCTTTGGATTTAGTTGTTTAAATAGAATGAAGGAGAAGGCAGCTTGTGAAGTCGCTCAAGTGGCTGATATAACATGATACAGAATGAGCATGTACTAAAGAAGCACATGATACCAACTCTCTGGGAATCGTTTTACGTCACAAAAGCTAATGATAAAATATACGACAAGTACAGACAAAAAATATCCGTTAAGTTAAACACGGTATTTACAATTGTTAACTTGCCTATATATATTTAAAAGTTAATGCCAAAAATTGTCTATTTTATGTGCAAAGTCTCGGATGACCCATAGAAAAGTCATTTCTATAAAGCAAATCCAAACTAACTCTTTATACTATTTTAAGAATGTAATTTCATAAATAAACACCAATTGGAAAATTTTAAGTACTAAGATTTGGTCCATCTTAATTTTTTAATTTGTAATTTCAATCCATTTTCCAAGAGTTTATACACACTATTGCATAAACACTTGTTACCATAAATTAAACGGTTTACATTTTTTTTCTCACTTTAATTGCACCCAATATATAGAAAATGCAATAATTTTTAGTATGTTCAGATTCTCCTTGTGGAATATTGTACTCGATCGAATGTGGCTAGTTTTTTTTTCTGGAACAAGCAATTAATAAAAATCATCATATTGTTTTTGAAAAGAAGATTCTTAATTTTTTTCCTTTAAATCCTAATGTAAATTTTGTTATTACTTGCGTCCCCATCTCATCGCATAACTCATAATTCGAAAAAAAAAAAAGAAAAGAAAGAGAATATTGTAATACCTGATATGCTTGCATATCAGTGTGGCAAAAATTGTTCTACTGTTCTGGACATTGTAAAGACATTGTAAAGGTTTATTCCAATAATGTTCCCCATACAAAAAGTTGATCTCAATTTGTAGCATCCCTAACCCCCAAATCTTGGGGTTGGGTGGGCTGGAAGGGCCTAATTAAAAAAAAGCTTGAATATCCATAATAAGGGGAAGAAAGGGCTGATTGTCAAAGGGAGATCTACGCAGCTATGTTAAGGTTGTCCGAAGGTTTAATATGCATAAAATATACGTTTTATTTTGATCTAGATTTTAATTTCAATTTGTAATCTATGTATGAATTTGCAGTCAACTCGTGATGAGAGTGTAATCAGGTATTATAATAATGCATTTCTGAGATGCCACATGACTTTGTTGATCACGTGACGGACAAATAAAAATTCCGAAATGTTGCACAAAAATCGCATCGGCACAAGTGCAAAACAACATTATTGAGAAAAAATTGTCCCATAAGTCAATTCATCGTGATCTTTGGTACATATAAAGTGCTGGAGGCAAGTCTGAATTTTATTTCTTTAGAAAATATTCAACGAGAAATTCAACTTATCCATATGCAAGGCGGCATTTTCCACTCTTAATCGCAATTAATACAAAATAAGATAAATTACATACAATCCCCCAGCAAAATTCAGTTAGAGGACATACTTCTCTAGTAGATTCACACAGAATATCTTCAATTTATCCTTATAAATTATTTGTGCCAGTCAAATATATACACGATTTATAAATTCTAACTCTGTCCACGGACGTGTAAGGGGGAGCGTTTCACGATCAATTTTTTGTTATTGTTTGAATATATGTAAATCGGACAAGTTAGAGGAATAACGATATTACATTGCAAACGTTCAACATCTTAACAGCACACTTAGGCTTAAAGAACAATTCAGACACTTGAATCAAACAATAACGCTAAAAAAATCTTTATATGTCATTGAAAGGAATGTAAAAGTTATGACATTTTCCACGTCATGTCAGCTCAAGTGTGTATATTATGGCAAGTTATATAGACCCTGATGATATGCTATTATGACGTCATATCTAGGTAGTTCAGAGAAGTTACTACAGTTGGAACAGTTTGATATTTTACGGACAGCCTTATTCTAGCCGTGTAAATCTCTTCAAGAATTGGAGAGGTTTCATACTGCTTTGTGTAGCAAGCAAGATTCTATATTATTCTACAACCCGACACCAGGGTCTCCGATACATCATTCAATGAATGTTTGTCAAATGATATAAAATAACAATTAGTCATTCTTTACTGTCTGGAACAGACAGCACAAACAAGTTCTTTTCCTTCAATATCTGGTGAACATTTCAATGAACCACAACGACCTTCTACAAAATACGAGGGTCGTTCAATAAATAACGCAACAAACAGTTTATCATAGTAAATGTAGATCTATTTAATTTCTTTTCAGTTGAAACGCTCAGTTAAAGAGCTCCTAATCACAGAAAACCCCGATAATTTTTTTCTATTGTCCCCGCAAAGAAATTCAGTTTTAAAGTATGCATGGTCACTTCACTGAGCTGAAAACTGTTTTAAATGATCCCTGTCAATAAGATGAAAATGAGAGCGTATGTGAAAATTGTGCTTCTTTATATAAATCGCCGAAGAACTCATATTTAAGATATGATTTTTATATGTGGAAACAATAGTTTTTAGAGCTGTAAAGTTTTCAGATTGATTCAAAAATTCAAAAGTAAAAAAGGAGAGTTAAAATATAAAAATCAAACTGGTCCATTGAAATTCGTAGGGACACCCAAAATTATCAATGCTATGTGCAATACGATATCAGAAAATTAATATCAGATTTACATCAAAAGACATTGCAAGAACACCAGATAGATGCCTTATTTTCTTAAAATTGCCTAAAAGAAAAATGTGCCAACGGTCTATTTAAAAACGAATTTTTTAACAAAATAGATTTATTAAATTTGCGTGATGGATGACGAAACATTGGTGCACTTTTTATAGCCAAAAAGGGAGATCAATAATAAAATGTGGCATCGAAGAAAAAGCTATCGGTCTTATTATCGTAAAGAGAAACATGGGCTACAAGCATGTTTGTTAGACTTCATATTTTTCAAGAGGTCCAGTAAAACATGTACATACATCCAAAGGAAGGACCATCAATGGTAAGTTTTACGTTCATATTGCACTGAGGAAAGGTAAAAAGATTTCCTACAAAGGAAGTCCAAATACCGCCCCAGGGTAATTTTCTTGCACCTGGCATCGCTGCTGTAAATAAGCATAGAGAAATAAATGAACTTCTGAGAAAAGAAAGTTTACAGAGATTTGTATTCCCCCATATTTGCTAGATCTCAGCAATTGTGGGACCTTTTTATTGCCAAAATGCATGAAAACACTGAAAGGAAGATTATACAAAATTAGATAGGTCATGGAAAGTGATATTCATCAGTGAGGCATCCCTAAAGATGGGTATGCTGAGGTTTTCTGATCATGGGTACAAAGACTTAAGACATGTGTAAAGGATAACAGGGAATGCTGTGATGGATTGAAAATGTTTAGAATATGTATTACGCATTTACTTTTAGACCTATTGCATTATTTATTGAACGACCCTCGTAAAATAGATAGCCGTGTATTATAGCTTGCGCGCCATGTAATGTGTCCGTATTGTTGTCTACACACTTGTATGTTGTAACCGCTGCATGATTATAAAATCCAGTCATTAAGTAACAATGATACCCGAGGCTCTATCCTTCGTAGCGTGTATTTTTTTTTTTTTGCTTTTTGAAGTGTTTTCAATAAATATTTTTCAAAAACAAAATAAATAATAGTAAAAACCAAGGGAAATTAATATGACTATAATAGAATCTCCTAAATGTGTCTTTTTCTAAAAAAAATTTTTATTGAACCCTCCATCATCAATTAAGGTTAAGAAAATAGATATATATCAAACTCTGCAGAGCTATATATCCTGGAAACACATAAATTCAGAAAAACGCAAATTATTTTTTTCATAATATATCTTGTTTTCTATTAACTTTTATAAACCGCATCGATTCAAAGGCGTTTATAGAATAACCTTATCTATTCTTTTTTTTAAATGTTAACACTTAAAGGGTGAGTTCACAATGCATCGGACACCTTCTTACTTGAAGAAGTTCTAGCAGTATCGCTTCCAACCAAATACTATTAAAATGGTATTTAATATGTATTATGTGATTAAAATATAAATTTGTGACACAGTTTTATGCTATTTATTAAGAAAATATTACTAATAAATGATTTTTTTAATGAGCCAGAATTTTTTTTTTATACTATTTCCCATAAACCATAATGCTTTCTAAACTGCTTTCTACAAAGCAATATTAAATGCCACAATCTTTATTATTTTTGGTGGGTGGGGGGGGGGGGGGGGCATTCCTGTATTGTATTGACCTACTACCTTTACATTTATTGTTAATTTGCAGTTAACTCTCTCTCTCTCTCATTATAAATCAATATTCCCTACACAAGATTATGAACAGCAACACCGCTAATAGCCTAAGCTTATATTTCTTGGAGATATAAGTTCAGGATGACATGATTTTTCCATCAATTCTAATTTTCCAGCATATTTAAAAAAGAGAGCAGAAAATATTCTGAATGATGACCAGTTTTAGTTTGATGACAGTGAAGTTGATAAAGCTAACCCAGCATCCTTTTGGTTTAGTGCGGATTATGGCATTTATTGTATATATTTTTTAGCACAGAAACAATTTAATTGCAAATGTACACCGATGTCCCTCTTACACTGATATATATTATAAATACTGTACATTATCAGATGGTGATAAGATTTTCTACAAGAAATGTTTATGAAATCTAGTATTACAAATGCTACAAAGGTCTGTCATTAAAGGAGAGTTATCAAACAGAAAATAACCCTTCTAAGTATTACATGTATTCTAATAACAGAAAAAAATATAAATGGAGGTAACTCTTTCTAGTTATCCCGAAAGCAAAATTAGAACCAAAAAATCAAGTAAAGGCTTTAATTTTTATTATTTGTACCATGAATCATGATAAAAAAAAATATATTTTCAGAAATAAAAACCATGAATAACTTTCTATTCGCGAGAACTTTATTTTTGGGTAATTACGCAAGATTGTCTGCTCTCAAAAAATTCCTTTTCATATTTTATATATATATATATATATATATATATATATATATATATATATATATATATATATATATATATATATATATATATATATGTGTGTGTGTGTGTGTGTGTGTGTGTGTGAGGGTGTGTGTGTGTGTGCAAAAATTTTTATGAATTATGTTCAACAATAACGACAATGCATTAAAATTTTGTTTAGCTTATAAATGCAAAATCGCTACCCTGCAAAAATAATTTATATAGTGATTTACAGAAAGCTTTATATTGCTCAACAATATTAATTACTTATAAACCAGCCGCCCGCGTAGTGCAGTGGTTAGAGCGTCTGCTCTAGGGTCGCGAAGTAAGGAGTTGATCCTTACATCGCGGGTTCGAATCCCACTGTGGGATGTGGAGACCGGTCCTTCGGATGAGACCGTATAAATCGAAGTCCCGTGTCGCAGTAGGTGCTGGCACGAAAAAGATCCCTCACGGCTCAATGGCCGTAAGTGCTGAGTATAGGACAAAATTTGCAGCTCTCCACCGGCAAGTGGTGGCGACTCCATATGAGTGACAAATTCTCTAGAGGGACGTTAAACAACATAAAAACAAACAAAAAACTTGTAAACCAAGTTTCTGTGTATTTCACAAATTCATTTTTATCACTTCAACTCATTGCAAAGCTTAATTTTTTAAAGTATAGCTAAATAAAAGCTCATCTAAATAAGAAAAGCAATTTTAAAAAGAAATCTTGAATATCTCCTACTTGAATAAAAACACATCGAAAATTTACCCCAAACTTGTATAATTTTTACAAAGTTTAGAATAACTCATACAAAGTAATTGCTATAAAATTTATACTAATTAACTATTGTGTTGTTTATAGAATTGTACCTGTTAAATGTTTATTGTTCAGCTTTGATATTAATCTTCGCTGTAGATATTTTTGAGCTATTTACCTAGATATAACATTGTATTTTAAGGTTTATTACTTGTCACTATTATAAATAGAACGAGTTTAGATTTTTAAAAGTTTTTTCTGCGCTCTAAATGCAACCGATATTTAGAAAATGCAATCATGATATGAAATGGTCAGACCCCCATTTTGGATTTTTTTTTTCCGATTTAAGCTTTTTTTAAAGACAAGCATTTCATACGACTAAGCATTGACTTTTTCTTGAAAATAAATTTCTTATTTTTTCTCTTTTAACCCCATCTAAATTTTGCTCACTTATGTCTGCATCTTATCTCCCATTGTTATGATTCGAAAAGAAAGAGAAGTTGAGCACTACTTAAGATGGCTGCATCTGAGTATGACTAGTCATGGCTCTAATGCTTTTGAAAAGAAGACATTGTAAAAAAAAAATATTTCCTGTTCTGGCTTCATACATGATTTGAATAAACTTGAATATCTGTACACATTTATAACAATCGGAAATCACAATAAACCAAGTTAAAGGCAAATGATAACTTTTTTTTACCTGGAAACATTTTCACAACGGATCTATTTTGAACAAGGCACACAGCACAGGGTACGTCATGGTAATAAAGAGAGGAAAAGCGACTCTTGAAGGTGTCCGTTTCGTACTCTGCTCCGTATACATATGCCTTATGTCCCTCACTTCCATCCTTGTAGACCCCCCACTCTGGATCCCTCGGTAAACAAAGGGGATCTACAGCTGCTCCTTTATGATTATAATATGATCCTCCAGCGTATCCTATAAAACAATGGAAGCCTTCATACAAGTAGCTTAAGTAAATCATCCATAATTTTTTTTTTTACTTATTTTAGAATGCTTTATATTTATAACAAACATTTACATTGTACATAAATATTAAACTCTCATTAATAAACGTCTTTCTGCAAAAACAAAATTTTGAAAAACATGTCAAAGAATGAAAAAAAAAATAAATTTACAAATAAAGATAAATTAACAATTAAAATGCATGCATAATTATGATTTATTCACCGGAATAAATTAGTTTTGCATTAGATGGACACATCTTCTTTCCCCATCTTGTGTAAACAATGTTTTTTTTATTTCCTTTACCTACGAAAACAAAGAATTCCATTTTTATAACATGGAATGACAAATACTAAACGTCAATACATACAGTGTTCCTGGTCGTATGATACCTTCATCCTGTACGCTAGCGTTTATTTCCTCCTTGAACTTTATCATGGATGTCTCAATGACGTCAGTGAAACTTTTTAATTCCCGCCTTATAGCTTCTACCTGATACGCTCCTAGAGCAGACGACAGCTGTCCTGTTAGGTAACCCTGTAATATGTCTTTACAACCCCCAGTCTGTGCCTCTCCCCGAGTCACGTGAAGAAGACACACCAAGACCACATAAAACGCCAGCATCTGAGGAAAAAATTAAGGTATTCATTGATTGAGAATTCTTAATAAAATATGAATAAAAATACTGTGTATTTCCTGATCATTTTGTATGCATATAACTTATTTGACTTCTTGTCCTGAAAGAAGATTCCTAGATTTTCATATAGAGGAAAAATATATATCTCCTTACATCCATTTGATGAATGTTTCCTTATAAGAGAGAAATGTGATGTTTGGTACATGTACATGTTTATATTCATGCACCAAATATGCTTAATATCTGATAACAACCAACGCAGTTTGACCTCAAAGTTAGACACGAAGAAAATAGATTAAAATGTAATTTTACACCGATGTAAGGCCCACTAAATTTTACTTAAACAACTAAAATTCAGAGTAGTTAGCAAAAGGAAACATTCTTTAGTAGCAATCTATGACACATATGAAATGACTTATGTCGTAATAAACCCTTCATACACATTTTTAAAACTGCTTGCATTATAGAACCATTAACATCAGATCTAAAATTGGTAAATTAAGAAATATTACATGGTGGTCATAAAATTATAAGAAAATAAAGTTGTGAACAAAGAATACGATAGTATTTAAACTGGTATTATCGCATATATAACCTAGTGAAATAATGTTTACCCCTAAATTTTATGATTTTATGAAAATGAAATTATTTACATCCATTAATTATTTTTAAAATACCGAAAGATAAAGGTGTGTATTATATATGAGCTCTAAGGACAATGTATATTTCACAAACAAATTACCACTATAACACTAGTGCTTACTCTGACAAAATCCATAGCACTTCCTTGTGTAGAATATATATATATATATATATATATATATATATATATATATATATATATATATATATATATATATATATATATATATATATATATATATATATATATATATATATAAATTGATCTATCATGAAAATGTCAACCCCCCCCCCCCCCCTTCATATTATATCATATCATATCATATCAGGAAATCATTTTATTACATTCAATCCAAATCAAACATAGTGCAAAACCTTAGACAATATTGAAAACTTTCATTCCAGAGTTATTTTATTTGATATGTTTAATACCATTCTCGACATACGAGTGATTCTAAAAATAACTATCTATGTGATAGTATTTCAGACCTAATTTTGTGAAAACTAGAATCCTTGTTTTTAGAAATGGTATAGCTGTTCCTATTTTGAAAATTTAATATCATTTCGTACAGAAAGAGATACTAGAAATATTTTTGTAAACTTAAAGATGGAATGTTATTTTAGTTTTAAACTACAGGGACTTTTGTGAATAAAAATAATATATATCCAAATCGGAGCAAGCAAAGGATAGGAGAAAGAAAGCTATATTGTATCAAACGGAGGACTACGTGTATATATTTGGTGCATACTTGATATCATTTAGCTCGTTCTGTTAAATATCTAATTTCTGTAAAATTCAAGGTTATGCATATAAAGACTTCTTACTTCTTAACGCAGACGGAAAGTTAAACCAATAAAGAAAAGAGTGTGTATTGCCATGAAAGCATTATTGGAATACAAATATAAAAGAAGTTTAATTTTGTCATTGACCAACTATGTTGTTCAGTAGAAGCGCCTATGAAATATATTGTTGAAGACCTTCTGAAACTTTATATGCGAATAATTGTAAAAAGTACTAATTGTTTCCAAATACATGAAGATAGTTCGTGTAGTAGACATATATTTGGATTTTGTATGACTAAGATAAAAGAGAACAATTTATGTAATTAATTAAACTCAGACCACTTCTACTAATTGGCAAATTGAAAATAAGACAACCAAACTCAGAAAGAGGGAAAATAAGTGTATATTGAAAATTCCACATCAAGTAAAATCGAATTCAGATTCCATATACCCCAGAAGACCTCGATAAATTAATGAGATACTGGCAAAGACATTTTCAAAAACACAAGTGTTGAAATCCTAGCAAAAAAGATATTAAATAAAATGAAAGAATTGATGTCACTAACACAATTGGCAAAAAAACTATGGAAAAAACAATTTTAGAATGCAAACACAAGTTTGCAAAGATGTAAGCTTCTAACTAAATATCAGGGACTAGACAAGGAGGTCGATCATAACTGAAGGCAAAAAAAAAAAAAAAGAGAGAGAAGATTTTATCAAGGAGGTTGCGTGGAAACTGAGCGTAACGAGGATGATTGAAGACTTTTATTACATCACAAAAACTCTGAGAAAGAGAAGGTCTGATAAACCCATCCTAATTTTAAAAAAATGTTAGTAAAGCTAGATCTAGAGAAACAACTATATAGTTGAAAAAAAAAACACTTCAAGAAGTACTTGATAGACCAAACTTTACAGGACCAATAACAATTACCTAGAGAAAGACCTGAATGCAAAAGCAGTTGGAAGAAAAGAAGTGACAATCTGAAAAAACAGCAGGAATTAACGAAATATTAATACAGCTTTAAGAAAGAAGGACAACAAAATAGGGAATAAGAGACCAAAAAAAAAAAAAAAAAAAAAAAAAAACTATGAGAAGCAGAGATGGTCCCTAATTAGTGGAAGAAAGAACTGATTGTCAAACTTCATACGCCAAAGAAGAGAGATCTAAATCATTGCAAGATTCTAAAAAGTGTCATTTGGAAGAAATTAAAAGAAGGCAATATACAAAGTATCAGAGACAAACGAACCAGATTTATATCGATGAGAATCTGCACAAACCAAAAAAGTGTCATCTATAAAAAGAGTTATAAGGAAACTTTTTAAGACATTATGGAACCCCACTAAAGATCGACAACATAGTTAAGACATTGTACGAAGTCAAAAGTACAAATAATTCATAATAAAAACTATGACTGATAGAATCATTTATTGTAAAAATTGGTTTAACAAGGTTCCCCTATTACCAACACTCTTCCTGATGATTGTTGGCTGGGTACGCTTAACAACTCTTTACAAAGTGCAAGAGGAATTCAACCCCCTTTGGTTAGAAAATATAGACCTGGCCGAGAGACAAGATCTATAACCAGAAAATAACGTTTTTGATAGTCATGACCAAAAATGGAGGAAAAGTAAATTTCGAAGATGATATAGAAGAGTTTCAGTCAATTTTCGTATCTTAGTAACATTTAAGTTAAAGTAAGCAAAGGAATGCTGGCTTTTGCAATGTCAAGACAACGCAGTTCTGTTAAGGCTGCATAAAGGGGTTGGGGCCTAAATAATACAGGAAATGTGTACTGTGATATTACACCAAAAAAAAATTCCCCACAATACCAGAAAAAATGAAATAATTTGTGAATTTAAACTGTATAAGAGTAATGAACTACATCAAAACCTACCACTACATTCATTTTAGTCACTAGTTAAATCCCATACAGCAAGATATGAACAAGTCACTGAACGCAATGCATTTGTAGACATGACGTCATCATGGTAAAAGGATGACCGCACTTAAGGACATGCAAAATTTGCGACAAAATAAACTTTCAAAACAAGCATTTTTCTTTTCATTGCAAGAATGATCAACATACAATTTACAACTTTATGTAATTACGTTTAATAAAAGTGTGTATTTACGAAGTTCGAATCTGTTTTTGAAAGGCAGGGGTCATAACAATTTCTTGAATCTCCGTTCGATAATGAGGACGCCCACTTTTTTACTGACTTTATGCATAGTCAGCGCGTCGCCCGCGTGGCGCAGTGGTTAAAGCGTCTGCTCTAGATTCGCGGAGTAAGGAGTTGATCCTTACGTCGCAACTTCGAATCCCACTGTGGGACGTGGAGACCGGTCCTTCGGATGAGACCGTATAAACCGAGGTCCCGTGTCGCAGTAGGAGCTGGCACGAAAAAATCGTGTATGCTAGCATTCACTTCCTCCTTGAACTTCTTAATCAATGTTTCAATGACGCCAGTGAAGCTTTTGAATACCCGCCTTAATGCTTCTACTTGATATGCTCCTATAGCAGATGACAGTTGTCCTGTAACATATCTTTACAACTTCCTGTCTGTGTCTGTCCCTGAGCAAAGTGAAGAACCAGAACCAAGACAAAATAACATGCAATCATCTAAAGAAAAAATTACCTAAACAATATACATTTTTAAATGTTATTCTAGAACCCGTGCTGTTCTTTGACAATGAATTTTCCTATGAAAAATGTATATTCTTTCATCATTTCACATGTTTTTTTAATAGAAGATCTTTTCTCCTGGAAAAGATTCATAGGTCTAGGTATGGAATAAAACAAATCAAAACTTCTATCCTTACATTCTACCTTTGTAATGAATGTTCCCTAGATAAGAGAAAAGTGATTTGTGGTCAGTGTACATGTTTGTATTTATGCATTGAATATGAAATTTTTACAGTTAAAGATTAACATCTGATAGCCACCTACACATTTTGGCCTCAAACTAGACACGAAGATGATAGATTAAATTTATGTAATTTGACACCTTTGTAGGGTGTGCCAAATTGTACTAAATAAATAAAAAATAAGAACCAGGTTGTAATATTTAAAAAGTGCATATGTTTTGGAGGGTATCAGTTGAAATTGACATCCTGTGAAAAACAAGAGGCCCAGGGGCCACATCGCTCACCTGAGCACTGTGGCTGCGAAAAAAGCAAAAATCAGTTTAGTATTGCAATGCTTAAATGCATAAGTGGTCCCGATCTACCCCTAAAAGGGAGGAGGCTGGGGGGTATGATTTCAACAAAATTGAATCTACACTAACTAAGGATGCTTACACATTTTTTTTGACTAACTGTGATTTTTCCCTACAAGTTTAAACTTTCATTGTGGCCCTACCTACCCCGGGGGTCATGATTTGAACAAACTTGAATCAACACTATCTCAGGATGCTTCCATAAAAATATGACCAATATTGGCTTTGTTGTTCTTGAGAAGAAGATTTTTAAATATTTTCCCCATGTATTCCTATGTAAAACTTTGATCGCCCTCTGTGGCCCCGCCCTACCCCCGGGAGTCATGATTTGAACAAACTTGAATCAACACTATCTCAGGATGCTTCCATATAAATATGACCAATCAAGACTTTGCTGTTCTTGAGAAGAAGATATTTAAAGATTTTCTCTATGTATTCCTATGTAAAACTTTGATCGCCCACTGTGGCCCCACCCTACCCCGGGGGTCATGATTTGAACAAACTTGAATCAACACTACCTGAGGATGCTTTCACATAAATATGACCAATCTTGACTTAGTTGTTCTTGAGAAGAAGGTTTTTAAATATTTTTCCATGTATTCCTATGTAAAACTTTGATCACCCAATGTGGCCCCACCCTACCCCCGGGGGTCATGATTTGAACAAACTTGAATCAACACTATCTGAGGATGCTTCCATATAAATATGACCAATCAAGTCTGTTGTTCTTGAGAAGAAGATTTTTAAAGATTTTCTCTATGTATTCCTATGTAAAACTTTGATCGCCCAATGTGGCCCCGCCCTACCCTCGGGTGTCATGATTTGAACAAAATTGAATCAACACTATCTCAGGATGCTTCCATATTAATATGACCAATCAAGACTTTGCTGTTCTTGAGAAGAAGATTTTTAAAGATTTTCCCTATGTATTCCTATGTAAAACTTTGATAGCCCAATGTGGCCCCACCCTACCCCTGGGGGTCATGATTTGAACAAACTTGAATCTACACTACCTGAGGATGCTTCCACATAAGTTTCAAACTTTCTAACACAGTGGTTCTTGAGAAGAAGATTTTTGAAAGATGCCATAAATTTTTCATGAATTCGCAATTATCTCCCCTTGGAAGAAGGCGTGGCCCTTAATTTGAACAAACTTGAATCCCCTTCATCCAAGGATACTCTGTGCCAAGTTTGGTTGAAATTGGCCCAGTGGTTCTGGAGAAGAAGATGAAATTGTGAAAAGTTTACGACAACGACGACGACAACGCCAACACCAACGCCAAAGACAACGACGACAGACAACGGACAAATTTTGATCAGAAAAGCTCACTTGAGCCTTTTGCTCAGGTGAACTAAAAACGTGTTACCGGTTGTCAGGTTTGTTGCTAATTAATGTTGAGGGTAACGTTACAAATTGTAAAACGCATCTAAACCAATCCGATTCTAGTATTCAGCAAGAAAGTATAATAATGTTATAATGGCAAACATTTCCGCAATGCTACATGTGGCTATTATCGACATATATAAATAACACATTGCAAAATAAAACTTTAATTAACAAATTAATTTTTTCTAGTTAAGCATAAAGTTTGATAAGTTTTCAGAGTTAAATGATACATTTTTAAATTACTTCAGATTGATAATATGTAGAATTTTTTTTCAAGAAGATTTTGGATTTTTTTTTTTTTAAATGTTTTGTTATATCTTTTACTTTTTTGGACATATACTGGCTTCCATGGTGTAAAAACGTTTACCCGCACTACGATTTGAACTTGGTCAGTTCCATAAAGTTCTGTGGAGCAGCAACGAATGCAAATAAGATATAACTTAACTCACCCACAGTGTGGCCTAAACGGTCCAATACGCATTAAGGCTACAAAAGGGGGTGGAGCCTATTTGTACAGGAAATATTAGCTATGAAATCACACAAAACTAACAATTCTTTAAAATACCACAAAATGAAATGATCTGCTATTTTAAACTGTAGGAAACCATCAATCTACATCAAAACTTACTATAACATGCTGTTAAAAATATTATTTACAGATATTTAAGAGGCCATTAACTTGGATGCAATGTCTCCTTTATGGTTTTTTTTAAATATATCATCCGTACACTTCCTATTTAATTGAACTTCTTGCCGTATATTTGTATGCAAGTTTATCGGGGGGGGGGGGGGGGTATTGTAAGAGTTTTAATTAATCTTAATCGATCTAGTGCAAGGGCATTCACTCAATGGATCATCGTAAGTTTTTACAAATAAACTCTAGAAGTATTAAGGTATTTGAAATGCGCTGCGTTCCTGGTGAAATCTTGAAAATGAATTAATTATATCTATATTTAATGCAGTTGACAAGCAGAAAATGCAGGGTGTGGTTATATACATGTGATTTTAACAATGAAATAACAGAATCTATATATCTTAGCACTTTTCAGAAACTACATGCGTGATGAAAATATTTACAAACTAAACTTAGAATTTTAACTTGGTTATGCCCTTGCATTAGTGCAATTTATAGGTAAACTCAATACTGCAAGTACAGTCCCTGAAACGTTCTACTTTCCCATTTTTCCGTTCGCTCACCGTTCGTTCACCGTTCGTTCAGCGTGCGTTCACCGTTCGTTCAGCGTGCGTTCACCGTTCGCTCTCCGTTCACTGTTTTGCGTTCACCGTTCACAAAGCGTTCAGCGTTCGCTCTTCGTTCCGTTCACTTTGCGTTCACCTTGCGTTCAGCGTTCACCTATCGTTCAGTTTTCATTGTCATTCGGAACTCCGAAGTGAAAGGACTTATCTTTTTGTAGGTTAGGACTTACAGGTTTTTTAATTTAATAACTAACATATCGTGTTTGAAGAATCATTATTTCATGGAGAAAAATATCTACGATATATATTTTTATATTCTAACTTAACTAGTAGGTTATTTATCAATATTAGGTTATTTATCACTGGAAAATAAATGTTGTTATAAGCACATTCTGTACCTATGTAGAACGATGCTGAAATATTAGATTTAACTAAGGGCAATGTGCAAATACTTCAAACACTGCAACATTTTGTTGTTTTGTTAAAGACGACAAATCGTTAATGGAGATATAATTATCCAAGTCAAATAATTACGCAGCAAAATTACGATATTTATTTCTAACTCTTTTTTTTTTTCAATTAATACAGAAAATATGATAGAACTAGTTCTGAGAGTTATACATAGCACTGCGGATAATTTATTATCTTTGGAGCGAATTAAATTGATAGTGTGGTTAAAGGAAATATTTATTTAAATTGTAATGCACTACAGAATTTTCTCTACTATAATATGTAAAGTCTATAGTTATAGAGAAAGAATCTTTCTTCACCGTAACTTTATATGTTTGCCATTCGATATGATTAATACCCCCACTTTTCCCCCTAAATCGGTTACTTAGTCAGTATTGTATTTCCAGAATATTTTAATTAACATTTTTAAAAAAAGTTAAGGTCTTTTTTAGAACAAAAATTTCAGTTTCAAAACAAACATGCATCTAAAAAAGTCACTATACAATAGTAGTTCAAAATGTACACGTGTCGGCGGTGGTATTTGGAATTCGCAGAGAGTATGTTTCAAATTCAAGTGTTAATGCCCAATGTATTTTATTCAATTATTATTCAAATGTTGGAATCAAATCTAGAAATGATAAAAATAAATGTTATAACTTGTTGGAAATACTCGCACTTCGTCTTCGATGTGACGAAACTTCCACACCTGCACAGTGTCGAATGATTTTGATTGACAGGACAAGCACGTGGACTTCGTGTGAACTTGAAGCAATAAAATAAAAACGAGTATGACTGTCAAACAAATGGATATGATTTGTTGATAAAAAAAAAAGTTACTTTCACTGTCTGATATATTTTGAAAAAAATTTTTTGTTTGATATAGGTACAAAAAGTCTGTTTAATAAAAACTATAACAGCATATTACTTGAATATCAAGTTCTGAAAATTGAATTTATAACAAATAATATGAATATGTATCTTTGTATTATCTTGTCCGAGTATAATCACGGCCATCTACAGATAAATGTAGACGTTTGCTCAATAAACATGGCCGTAGGAACCGGGGGGGGGGGGGCACCCCTCCTCCACAATAATTTTGCCGATATAAAGATTATTATAGTAAACATAGATACTATATGCTTGTGCACCTGCAACAAAAAGTCTGATGACCTTTTTTATTTTTTTATTTTATTTTTTTTATTTATTTATTTTTTTTTTTTTTTGCTTGTCAGGAAATTTTTGGTAGTGCCCCCTCAACTATCAAATGAAAATGTATGGCTCCCCCCCAAACCGAATTTGCTTCCTACTGGCCTGAATAAATCATCATGAAAAGTAGAAATGACACATAATATATTATTGTATTAAAAATTTAAAATACGAGCGTATAAATGCAAACGTCCACTGACCTTTGTAATTATTTTTTTTTCATTACTTTACACGAAGTCGCTTTAACACGGAGATATATGAATGGATGTTACAACCACTTTAATTCATTCTATAAGTCAGAAGTTTTCTCTGATTTGTTATCAAATAAGAATAAACATTTTTATTTTCCAACTAAAACAATATCTCTTATATTTCAGCCTTCGGCAACAGTTGCAATGTTTTAATGCGATAAAAATCGTGTGATTAAAAACTTAATGTGCATGCATCGTCTTTCTCAGGACAATTTTGGAGAATTTATTTTATTGACTTATTTATTCATTCATTTATTGGTTTACTTATTTATTATTGATTGATTTTAATTTTTTTTTTGGCACCTGACATTATAAAACAATAAAATAGTTTCAATGCAAGGAAAAGATCAGAGGCATTCCGAATATATCGTTCATCTTGCGTTCACCGTTCGTTCACCGTTCACTTTGCGTTCGCGTTTGCGCTCCGTTCGCGTTCTGCGTTCGCTCACCGTTCACCGTTCACACGTCGTTCACCAAGTTGCGTTCAGCGTTCACATTTCGTTCACTCACCGTTCGCTCTGCGTTCGTTCAGCGTTCGTTCACCGTTCGTTCAGCGTTCGCTCACCGTTCAAGTGGGAAAGTAGAACGTTTCAGGGACTGTACTAAGGTTTTGGGTCAAAAAGGCCAAAAACCTCGTACTTTTTACTTTTTTGATTGCTCACGCGATCTCATGTATAAGTTGAAGTCACCTAGGGTTGCATCATATATTTTAACGCGTTTTCTGGGGACTGGGTAAGTAGTTTCTCAAATTTGCGTTTTTATGAATCTCCATTGCAACAATATCTTTGAATTCTACCCAATTTTTATTTTTTTTTTATCTTATCAAACAGTTACAAAATAGTTTTTTATTTGGACCTCCTAGAAAACTGAAGTCACATGATAAAAATTCATTTTCAGTAGGGTGTGATGGAATTAAAAGTGAATGAAAAAATTGCGTAAAGAATTTCAAGTAGGTGTTTTTAGACAATTTATTATCTTGAGAAAACATTGTAAGAACTATTTTAGTAAAACAAATGAGCTACTAAAATTTGGAACTCTCTACCTGGTAAAATAAATTCCAATACCAATAAAGCATCATTTAAAAAAGAGGTCAAGAAACATATAATGGACAGACTAAAGAAATTGTTAAAAGATGAATATATATATATTATAAGATATATTTCCCAACTGTTTTTTTTTTCTTTTTACACAATTAAGAAATTGTTCTTTTTACTACATTATTTCAATTTTAGATGCTTTTAAGTATGTATAAGTTTTTGCAATTTTATGTCATTTTATTTGAAGTAAGTATATTGAGTGTGTCATCATGCCAGTAATTTATACGTTACTGAAAGGACCCCATTGTAAATAAGCCATACTGGCTTTCATGGGCTATCCTTGGGTTTAGGCATATGCAATATATATTTACTTATATATGTATTTATTTGATTTATGATTACTATATATAAGATTTCTTATGCAATTTATGTTTTAAAATTCATTTCTTAAATCATGTTCATCTAGGTATTTTAATATGTTTATCAATTATACCATAATACTCATGTACATTGCCTATTCCTGGATGAAGATAATAATGATAAGAAATTACATTATAGAGTTTAGAAGCAGTTATAAGGATTTTTGTTAAACGCTTTAATTTAAAAAAAAATGTCTCAAATTCAGCTATATTTTCTGTTGAAATTGTCGCTCTTTTCCCATTGGCATAGCAACGTACATGTACAAGTCATGTAACAGAAAAATATAATTCAATTTAATAGAACACAGCAAACCTAACAATTAAGTCCTCTTCAAAGAATAGGTAATTTTAAACAATCATATGCCAACATTTGGGTGGATATACACTTTTATTATTTTGTCATGTTCTAAATTTTGAATTTACCGAGTGGGAGTAAAGTTGTCATGTTCTAAATTTTGTATTTACTCCCACCCGGTAAATTCAAAATTTAGAACATGACAATTTTATTATTTGCCCGATTTCAATGTACAAAGTTGTTCTGGTAACTAAGGAAATATTTTCCTTGAATATGACTCAATGATTTTAGTTGGGGTCACCAATTTTGTATTTCTAATGTTATCTGAGAGAGAAATAATCCATAGACACTATTTTAAAAAATATATTATCTGTACAAAACTCAATTTAATGCTGACACTTCCTCTTAATTAATAGATTGACCGATCAAGGATTTTCCACATTGTCATATAAAATTCGACACATAATCTATGTAATCATTCAGTTTTTTTTAAATATTTTTCATACACAGATCTAGAACTGCAGTTTGTAGAAAATTGCAGAAGTGAAGAAAGGAATAAAACGTTTTAACTTCTACTAAATATAAACCTGTCAGATGAATCTCTCACAACTTCCAAAAGAGATCTTATTCATGAGAAGACATTCGAAACTGAAACTAGGAATTTAGCCTGGGTTCACTTTATTCGCCGCAGATAAAACTAGGTTACTAGCTAGTTACATGTATAAATAGATGTAAACTAGCTAATATATATATATATATATATAAATATATATATACATATGTATATATATACAGTACAGGCCACGAGTTTTCCCCGTCGCACGGTGGAAAAGACACTGTGTGAAATGCCCTGTGTTACACCGTGTACACGGTGTGGCACGGTGTGTGTGGAATTGAAATACACAGGTAGGCACACCGTGCCGCACCGTGTTTAGAAAAATCCCAGCTAATGTACCCGTGTCGCATCCTTGCCCAGAAAATTCCCTCCGTGCCGCACCGTGTCCATAACATTACAGAGAAAAAGTATTTTGTTCTGATAAAATATTTTAAGATTTTAAAACAATTAGCGCATTGATTTATATGTATAATTATCTTTTTCTAATCTAGAAGACATTGACATGTGTTCTGAATCGTACTAATGATACATGTAGTAGGATTAAATATCAGTAGTAACAGAAAACTTAAATGGAGTTGAATTTACCGTGCGCCCAGAAGTTCATATTTCGTAGAGTTGTTTAGTTACTTTTTAAAATTATTACTTGGATTGAAATTTTTAATGTCTGAAGAATTTAATCCCACGTAATCACATAATGAAGAAATGGCATGATCAGTGTTGCATGTGGTATACGATCCGAGCTGCATGTATTTGTTTTAATGTACAAACCAAGCATTTATATTCCTGTGTAGAGCACATTTATTTTGATTCTGATTTTATAAGCGAGAATCGAGAGCAAAATTCCTGTGTAAAATAATGTGTGTATTTTTCGTAACAGAATAAATTCTTTTCATAAACTAGTAAGTATAAATTCTGTTTTAAAAATCCTTTCTGTGTAAGAATTTAATATGTTTTTTCCTTAATTATGTTAAGAAACAATGTCAGAGAGAGAAAGGAGAGAGATGCTCTACACACCCTTTCACATAAGTCTGAAGAAAAAAAAATCATTAAGGTCTTCCGCTCCAGGCGGAAGACCTTCTACTGATTCTGATGGTTAAGATTATTCTTATTATTCTTTTTTTTTTCCTAGACGCCAACTTTGAGACCTCATATCTTGCTCATTTTTCAACGGATTTTGCTCAAATTTGCAGGGTTTAAAGACGTTACAAAATTCTATCAGAATGCTGTCAAACATTTCAAAAACCCACTTCCGCTTTTGGGTTATCTCCCTTTAAATGAAAATTTAGGAGGCTTCATTTCCAGACAAAGGCTCAGAGACTACTGAAGCTGGAGTAGAAATTCTACCGAATTTAAATAATAGAAGCACTGAAGTTGTGCACATCGGTTTTTGTTTTTCAATTTCTGTATTCAAAATGGCGCTAGAGAGGGGTCAAAAATTAGAACGCCAAAAAGAGCGAAAATTTACACATATTTTCCTTTTTATCTTCTAAACTAAAAATATTTTGATAAACCATGTAGAATAAAAGTTGTGCACAATTTTAAGGCCTTTCATTTGAGACCACTAAAAAGGGTCTGGCCCCTAAATTTAGGGATCTGGGGCCCTTTAAAGTTTTTGCTTTATAACTCAAAAACGGTAAATATTTCGAAATAGCTGCCGTAATTAAAGTTGTTATTTAACATCTTATTGATCTCAAGAAAATGTTATTTTGTTTGAGTCTTGTGTTCTAAATGAGCTAGAAGCATAACACATATACAGGTAAGTGTTTTCATTCAGCAAGTAAACAAGAGCTCTTCATGCCTGTAATTAAAATAAACTTACTATGAATAATAAACCTTGCTATATTAGATGCTAATATTCTTTAGAATCAGGTTTTTGAAGTATTTTGTGCTTTATTTCCAAATTATTTACTGACAACTTTCCCTTTTATTTCGTTTGTTTTCAAATTTGGATAAACCAGTCTACTAAACAGGGAAAAAAAGATAACCTTTTCTTCTTATCATATAAAAACAAACAATAAAGTTAGAAAATAAAACAAAACTTTAAACATAGACTATTCACAGCCATTAAGTACACGCCTTTTACATTCACCTCGTGTGTTTACAATTATGTAACCCCTCCCTTGATAGCGCGTGGCAAAGGAGGTCACCGAGGATCAATCGGCGTGTGAACCAGCGACCTAAGGTCATACACAAAACAAACCATAGAATGGCCATTCCAAATACATTTTAACTAAGTGATGAGTGGATAAATATGTTGAATCTTTCAGATTATTTCATATCTTTGATTAAGTCGCTAGTACATTTCGATTTATATTTTATTCGCTCAATTACAAGAAAGTTGCATATTTATTCTTATAAACATTGCATTGTTGAGATAATTGCGCTTTGTGGAAAATTACTTTAAAATCATTTCGAATCTTTCATATGATTCCGTCTTACTGTTTAATTATCACTCGCTCGGTTTAATCAGCGAGTCTTCAGTGCCTTTCACTTATTCACTTCAAATTCAATGCATTTTGAATGCCGAAAAGACCACTTTCTTTGCGTATTAAAGAAACAGTTTATTTATCTCTCTTATGTTATTATTTAACGAGTTGCTATTTCTTTCATGAACATTAAACAGGATGTATATAATTAAAAACGATAATTGTATGTAGAGGTCACATTTTTAATTGTCAGGAAAATCGAAAATAAAATTAAGTACTTTTGAGTTTGTATTATTTTCTTCCTAACTTACAATATTATTGCATACAAAATACTAGGTCGGACGCATGTAATTTAACCGCCTCAATATTTCACTTGTATTTGAAAATTCGAATGTCGAATGAATTTTACCCGTTAAAAAGTGTACCAAAAAAGAACCCTTCCTATGCAGTTTTCTTTGGGAATCAATTGGCTTAGATAGTCTACTCCGACATGTGTTGACAAAACTCACGCAATGAGAAGCCATACATTTCAAACTTGTGACCTCTTGGTCAGTGCATGTGAAGATTACGCATGGCAATTAGTGTCTGGAAAACGAAGTATGTTTTATAAGTTATTTGACAGGTTAAGATTTGTTCTCATTCCAAATTAAATACAAACACAAACCCTTTATTTTCTTTGTTATTTTATACCGTCAGTTATATCAGATAGATTGTTTTAAAAACGTGTTGTTTAGGAAGATTAATCTTATGCATTTGTTTTATTACATCTAATAAATTGAATTTACCCATGACACAAATTATTGGTACATGCATGTAAGTACGCGTAAATGCGATTTAATTTGTTTATGCGGAAGAGCGCCGAAAATAAATACACTTCGAACTCTGGAATTTCCCTATTTTACTGTTTAAATCATATGTCCACTCAGCTGACGAGTTGTTTTAATAACGGTAATTATATTCAAGTCCTGGCCAGCGATCGTTACGGTTGGTGACATTGCAATTCAACAGGTCGATACTAAGGTACTAAGATACTAATGGGTGTATATATTTTCACCTAATATGTTTTCATTGAGTGTTTTCATAAGAAGTAAATTGCTGGAGGATATCATGTTCTCCCTGATCACATCGATAGCGTGTAGAAACAGCGGTATATGAACACACGCTTTTGTGTACAAAGCAAACGTGTAAACCAAAAGGATGGGGAAAAAACGACGAAATAAAAACTTCTCTCTATTAACTGAAATTATTGTCTTTAGACAGATAAAAATAAATGATTATCCACCTGAGAACATGTGAAAATTATACCCAAATACAATGTAACGAAGGATTTTGGGTTTAATCCCGAGTACACAATTATAGCAATGATGTGTACATGTACATGCAGAATACCTCTTTTTTTATCCTTCGTCCATGTGTTCCTCCTTAACGGAAAAAATTATCAGTAAATTATAATACCGAACGAGGTTGAAAAATGCCGAACTTTATTTCTTAAAATTAACAGCAATTATCCGACTTTTCTCATATCACTGTAAAAATGCCGTAAAAACTAAAACCGTCTGGTTTGACTTTGTCAACGCTTTTTAGATCGGGTTTGAGATTTTTATTAAATGTCTGGAGTATTTCGCTTATTCTGCAAGTCCGTATAATGAAAGAAAACACTGACAGATTTAGAGGAGGTTCAGGGGGCCTGCCCCCACTGGCGGATTTAAGTGGGGCTTGGGGGCGCACGCCCCCCCCCCCCCTTAAAATTTTCAAAATATGACATGACTAATATTAATAATGCCATACTTTGGTTTTATAATTAATGGTCAATAAAAAATGGTAATTTTATTTTATGACCAAGTATCAGTTTTCTTAAAAATCAAGTCTGAAAACCTTGCATTCCCTAGGCTATGAATATTATCTCAT
Source organism: Saccostrea echinata (assembly GCF_033153115.1). Lineage (NCBI taxonomy): Eukaryota > Metazoa > Mollusca > Bivalvia > Ostreida > Ostreidae > Saccostrea > Saccostrea echinata. Next base: position 3,201,920 of record NW_026889763.1, on the reverse strand, counting down.
AATTATTCAAAGCGGAAAACGTCTCCCGATTTCGTTTGAAGGGTAGACAGCACTTGTCAATTTCCTATGATGATGCAAAGAAAAATACTGCAATATTTAAAGGCTGCTCGAAGGTAAATAACATTCGGCAAACCTCGGCTGATTCCGTCACCTTCATCCAGATGAGGTACGAATCGGCCGAGGTGAGCCGAGTGAGGTAAATAAATGAATTTAAAATCAGAAGATCTACGTTACAAACCTATCCACTGATTGATGTATTTATTTATCAAATGGTGTAACTATGCAGTAATTTACTTACATAGATACAAGACTTTTTTTAACGTCAGGATATAGGTTAGGATGGTAACAGACGAGTGTACCACCTGGTTAATTTCGACTGTTCATAAATACCTTAAAATAATTTGTTTATAACCCATTATAGTGTACACACATCTATTTTATGCAGAAAGAAAATGCATTTTTCATATACAAATCAATGTTGATAATAATAGGCGAAATTTATTTCTTTACTGGAAAATTACATCCAAGAAGAAACTTTATCGCCCAAAAAATTACGGACGAGTATTTTTAAACCATTGCGGGGAATTATCAGTTTATCACCTCTAAAAATATCTTGTATATACAGAAAGACACAGTGGATATTCCTGGCGTGAAATTTATCAACTATGTTTAAATTTGCAACTTAAATTCATACCTTTTAAATTTATAGTATTTAGTTTTTACATATAAAATGCAAATCAGCTGAACAGAAATCGGCCGAAGTTACCCTTTGCATGAATACGGCGTCAGCAGGTAACTCAGTTCGACCAATGAAAATGACGCAATGCTATTTGTTACCAGAAAAAAAATCATGACCACCATCCGTATAAAAAAAAGTATTAGGATAATATTATGTACAAGAATACTCCGTAAAAACTAGTTCTATAACCGTGAAAAAATCATCTGTTTTGTTTACATGCGGTTTAGATGCTTGCGCATATATATATTTGTAGCATGCCTTGATAAATCGGTAAATTAGTCTCTAGGCACCTGGTGCACTTAATGTCTTCAAATTAGGTACATTTTGAAAATTGCTTTTTTTTCTTTTTGTCAGCATTTTTTCACAATCTTTTATGTTTTACAACAGAATAATTTAAATTAATATATATGTATTTTTTTTTAAATTAGAGATGACGCGAATAATTTCATTTATATTTGCACATCGATCGAAAATACCCCGTGTGCAGTTGAAGTTACCCAACACACATACCTTGTAAATTGTAAATCGAACACATTTATTTTATATCATGACGAATAATACATATAACACAATGTAATCTGAACAATAAAAGGTATTCCGAAGGAAAAATAATCCAGTAAATGTTGAGCGTAATACATGTAATAGGCAGTGACATACTTGAACAAATCTAAATATAAAAAAATAATCGGTCGAAATTACACCACCCTACCCTACAGTGTATCTGTCATATATGTATAATGCTTATAAAAAAAACGTAGCAATATTTAATTTTTCAATATTCAGATATTCTTTGTGTATCATTGTGCTTCGTTTATTTCATACTGCTATCAAGGGAACTGCACGTTACAGCGTGTTTGTTTATATTGTTTTGTTGGCTGCGGTGGAGATACATGTGTAGGTCAGTGAATGGAATTTAAAAAAAAAAAAACAACAACACTTTTTGGAATAACATTAGAGTTACATACAAATATCAGGTTGACTAGCATCCTTGCTGAAATAATAATGATTCAGAACGACTTCTGACATACACGAAGTTCGGAGATTCACGAAGTTCGGAGATACACAAAGTTTCTGCTTTCTCAAGAGTAAATTTGAAATAAAAATTATCAAATGATTAATAAATTTGTACATTATTCTTAAGCACACGTGAAATTCCTACAAAGACTTTAGAGTATTGTAAGTTACAAACTTAATTCATATCTTATAGGCTTTTGTGTAAAGGAAGTAATCAATACAACTATTTTTGTGTCTGGTTTTACTGACTCTTAAAATTCACGAAAACCCATGAGCTTCCGGGGGCTTCGCGCCCTGGGCCACCACCAGGGCTTCGCCCTGGACCCACTGGAGGCCTTAAGGCGGCCCCCAGACCCCCTGCCTGAACGAAGTTATCCACGCCGCCCCCCCCCCCCATCACAAATCCTATATCCGCCCATGGCCCCCTTTTGTATCCAAAATATACACAAGATTTAATAAATCAATTTATAATGTGGCTTTGGGCCCCTACCCCGACACAAAACTGGTCAGGCCCCCTTTTCAATATTCCTGTTTCCGCCACTGAAAAAGAATGTGTTGTTCTCTTGGATGTCGATATCTGAATTATGTTTTATTTAAGAAAATAGTCTAATATATCATGGGCGCCAATAATAGGACGATTATTTGTTTTTTAAAATAAAGTGGTTCTTACAGATGTTAAAAAAACTTTATAAACGGCTAAATAATTATTTAATTCATCTACAACAAATGTTAGTTTAGTTCTTTGCTTTCATAATCTAACTTTTTATAAATTAACATGAAAGTCGTGCGATCGTATACAAATACTCAGAAGCAATCTTTCATATTTAATGAACGTATAGGTGAATAAATTTCCTCTCATCACTATACGTAAACCCCCATCCTCGAAATAAATAGAATGTTTTCCTTCGCAGTCGGTTGGTTTTACCAGGTACATGTCAGTACAAGTGAGGATGGAGCTTTATAGAAGCAGGTGATGAATTCCGAGAGAAAGGCACTGCCTATTTTATATACATGTACATTCTTAGGGACCTGGTTTTCTGAACCGATCTCACTGTTATTCAAAGACCTAGCTAGAAATTCTCTCTCTCTCCCTCCCTCTCTCTCTCTCTCTCTCTCTCTCTCTCTCTCTCTTTGAAATGCAAGCCCGTCGATTGTAAAAAAAAAAGACAAAATAATTTTAATTTTTAATAAGTATCTCATCTCCCAAGCCAAAGACCCAAGTAATCTTTTGCTGTTCATAATTCTTCATCTTTGTTTGCTATATTGGTGTATATAAGCATTATCGTCGTTGTTGTTCTAAAGCTACTCGTAAATTTTTCTCATTTTTATCTTATCAAGAACCACTGGACCATAACAACGAAAATTAACACAGAATATTTTTGGTAAAGTTTTGTTCAAATGAAGGGTCACATCCTCTTTTAAGGATACATGTAGAAAAAATTAGATGGGGTCCAGGCGCAGATCAAGGAATTTTTTCCGCGGAGGGGGGGGGGAGGGGAGGGGATCCCAATAAAAAAAAATATTTCAACCCAGAAATTTCTTGACGAGCCAAAAAAAGAAACTCTTTTCCCACACGTGAAAAACCTATTTCGTGTGTGTGTTTGTGTGTGTGTATGGGAGAAGGGGGGGGGGGGGGTCGTTGACTTTTAAAGCTTCATACCTAAGACTTTTCATACCATTTTAACACAGATCCGCGTTTTCGAGGAAGGGTCCGTGTTTTCTAAGGGGGGGGGGCATGGTCAGTTTTACTTGTTAGCTCACCTGAGTTGAAAGCTCAAGTGAGCTTTTCTGATCCCCCGTTGTCCGTCTTCCGTCCGTCTGTAAACTTTTCACATTTTCAACGTCTTCTCAAGAACCACTGGGCCAATTTTAACCAAACTTGGTACAAAGTATCCTTGGGGGGAAGGGGAGTTTAAATTTTTAAACTAAAGGACCAAGTCCCCTTACAAGGGGAGATAATCAAGAAAAGACAAAAATAGGGTGGGGTCTTTAAAAAATCTTCTCAAGAACCACTGGGCCAGAAAAGCTGAAACTTACGTGGAAGCATCCTGGGATAGTGAAAATTATAAATTGTTAAAGTCATAATCCCCGGGGGTAGGGCGGGGCCACAATAGGGAATCCAAGTTTTACATTGAAATATATAGGAAAAATCTTTAAAAATCTTCTTCTCAAGAACCACTGGGCCAGAAAAGCTGAAACTTTTTTTGGAAGCATCCTGGGGTAGTGTAGATTCTAAATTGTTCAAATCATGACCCCTGGGGGTAGGGCGAGGCCACAATAGGGAATACAAGTTTTACATTGAAATATATAGGAAAAACCTTTAAAAATCTTCTTCTCAAGAACCACTGAGCCAGAAAAGCTGAAACTTATGTGGAAGCATCCTGGGGTAGTGTAGATTCTAAATTGTTCAAATCATGACCCCCAGTGACAGGGCTGGGCCACAATAGGAAATACAAGTTTTACTTAGAAATATATAGGAAAAATCTTTAAAAATCTTCTGAAGAAGAACCACTGAGCCAGAAAAGCTGAAACTTTTTTTTGGAAGCATCCTTGGGTAGTGTAGATTCTAAATTGTTCAAATCATGACCCCCGGGTGTAGGGCGTGGCCAAAATAGGAAATACAAGTTTTACATTGAAATATGTAGGAAAATCTTTAAAAATTTTCTTCTCAAGAACCACTGAGCCAGAAAAGCTGAAACTTATGTGGAAGCATCCTGGGGTAGTGTAGATTCTAAATTGTTCAAATCATGACCCCGGGGATAGGGCGGGGCCACAATAGGGGGAATCTCAAGTTTTATATTGAAATATATAGGAAAAATCTTTAAAAATCTTCTCAAAAACCACTGGACCAGAAAAACTGAAACTTATATGGAAGCATCCTGGGGTAGTGTAGATTCTAAATTGTTCAAATCACTGGGGTAGGGTGGGGCCACAATAGGTATTACAAGGGGGGAAGTCTGGTAATGAACAGCATGGCCAAAGTTACTCAGGTGAGCGATGTGGCCCATGGGCCTCTTGTTTAGTATATACATTTAACTGCCCCCAACCCCCTCTAGATCCACGCATGGGGTCATTTGAAAATAGTATTCTCAAGAATCCCTGGACTAGAATGAGAAAATTTCCAACATAGCATACATTCATTTTTTTTTTTCAAAAATATTCATTCCAGGGAGAAGGTTTGGGCCGGAAAGAGTGTTCATAATTTAACAAAGGAATTTAAATATCCCCCCAAACGAAGTGTGTGGGTTTGGGGTGGGGGTGTTTTGAGTCTTTTGGAATCACACTGTCCGTCTGCCTAGCTGTCCGTCTGTACGTGATAGTTCGCCAAGGATATTATAACTTTGTTATGAAGAAACTGGAAGGTCATACTTGGTACAAAGATTACTAATGATCCGAAGGTGTGTCATGGTTTTGATCCAACATCATTCCAGCAAGTTCAAGGTCATTGGAAAAAAATAGCAAGTATCATACTTGATACAGAAATTGCTTATGACAAAATTAAAGGGTTTGACACGACTTTCATCCAAGGTCATTCCTGTAAGTTCAAGGTCACTGACAGAAAACTGTAAGATTACTGTATGTGTTATAACTTTTGAAGCTCATACTTGGAACAAGGATTGCTTATGATCCACCGGTTTGAGATAACATAGTACTAGACTGGCAGAAGAAGTGGCAAAATTCGTGCCTGGATTATAAATTTATAAGGGGTGGGAGGAACACAGGAAACTTTTTCTCAGATTGCTTGAGATGGGTTTTCCTGACCTTGAACAAAGGTTTTTTCGGCAAGTTCAAGGTCACTGGCAGATAAATATTATTTTTTCCCACATGCTATAACTTTGTTATATAAAATCACTGGAAGCTTTTACTTGATACAGAGATTGCTTATGATCCAAGAATGTGTTTTGACCTTGATCCAATGTCTTTCTGGCAAGTTCAAGGTCACTGACAGAAAAGTGCAATATTCTTTTTCAGGTATATCTTTGTCATTGGGTATCACTGGAAGCTCATAATTTGTTCAAAGGTTGTTTTTGACCTTAAAATATGTCATTTAGGCAAGTTCAAGGTCACTGATATAATAAGTGTAAAATTCAAAAAGGTCTAGTCGCCCAAGTGGCGCAGTGGTAAGAGTGTCTGCTCTAGAGTCGTGGATTATGGAGTTGATCCTTACATCGCAGGTTCGAATCCCACTGTGGGACACAGAGACTGATCCTTCGGATGAGACCGTACAAACTGAGGTCCCGTCTGGCAGTAGGTGCTGGCACGAAAAAGATCCCTCACTGCTAAATGGCCATGTGTGCCAAGTATAGGTCAAAATTTGCAGATCTCCATCGGCAAATGGTGGCGTCTCCATATGATTGAAAAATTCTCGAAAGGGACGTTAAACAACATACAAACAAATAAACAAAAAGGTCTATACTTTTGTAATAGAAAAAATTGCATGCATTTGCATTTCACTGAAAAGATGATAAATATATCATCCAGAGTGTGTAATGGCCTTGACTTAAATTCGAGGTCACTTAGAATATGATGTTTTGGATGAATAGTCTGAAAGGATACGTGGCTGTGATTTTTTTTTTTTTATGTCGGTGACATAAAGATGGTGTTTGCTCTTAACCAGCTGCAGAATGTGTCATGGCTTGTCGCTTAGTTATTTGGACAAGTTCAAGTTCACTGACAGGGGAATTTTACATTCCTTTACTGTCTTTCTACTGTTGAAACATTGAAAGTTGATGCCCCTTACAGGATTGTGTATAACCTTAAAATGTTGCATGACCTTGACTCAAGGTCGCTCTGTCCTGTCCGGAGCTCCGACGGAAGACCTATTCGTTGCATTGCAACGAGCTCGGCTCTAGTTTAATTAATTCTTCGTTTGATAATACCGAAGCGTATTTCTTGTAACAGACTTTTTTTTTTATAAACTAGTATTTATGTTTTTTAATCCTTTCAGTGTAAGTATTTTATAAGTTTTTCTTTAATTGAAAAGTGTGCAAAGAAACAATGTCAGAGAGTGAGAGAGAGAGAGAGATTCTTTTAACCCCCTTTCACATAAACCTGTAAAAAAAAATATAATAATAATATTAATTCTTCGTTTTATTTACATTAACAAAGTCACAATTAACCATTCTATAACATTATTTAAATTCTGTAATATTGTTTCATAGTCAACTCAGTTGCAACATGTTATTCTCAGTTACACACGAAATCCTCGTGCTATACCTGTCAATCAAAATCGGACGACGCCAGATGGCCCAGAAAGTCTGTTTACGCGAACCGAAAGTCTTGTGATTTGAAACATGAATTCTTATGGTCAGTTCCGAGTTCACACCTTTCTTAAAAAAATATATTGGGGCACAGCCGGAGGGCCAGGGGCGCTGTGTATTTATCACACCTTTCAAATTCTTTCGTCCTTGACCACATCAAGTGTATAACACACTCAACTGACTTTCAGCGAAATTCATCTACCGAGTTACGCCACCACACGTGTACTTTGGCTTGATTACAAACTTACTTTGTAAATTATTCCTTTTCAGGCACATATAAACATGTAACCTGTTAGATTATGGTTGTTTTATTTCACAATAGCGTAACAAATAAAAAAAAACTCTACAGACTCTCGATTAATTTAGAAGGGGGGGGGGGTAACAAACGTAATAGCTTGAAAGAGGCCAGGGATTTTACTAACTACATATTTTTTTTCTCTAAAACCATGATAATAACTTTACAACGACTTTGATCATAAGAGAAAGCTTTATTCTATACATGTACATCCCCGAACTACATTCGCTACATGTATGTAATTGATTTTTTTTTTTTCGCAAACCGTTTGACACATTTTTCATTAAATAATTTCAGGATAAGGTAATATTTGTACAGTATACCAAAACTTGACTTTTTTTGTGTGTGATATATATTTACCTCCATATTTTACAAGATTACAGATTGCAATAATCCTTAAATTTATTTATCAGAGAGTTTATCAATTATGTGCGTGTATCTGAAACGTTTTAAACTTTATTTTAGATACATTTTTGTTTTAAATTCTCTTTATGTAGAAATGATTTATAAAATAAAACATGCATCTGATAAATACGACATATGAATGCATACGTGCACCAAAAAAATATTTTTTATGAAAATGACTGTAATTAAAATGAACACAATTATAATCGAAAGAAAAGACAACCAGGTAATTTATTTACGAAGTGTAATCATTATTCCTTCTAAGCATTATAATAGTTTACCGAACATATTTTTTCTCTCGTATAACTAGGTTTTGAAAAACGACTTACGTGGATGTGCGTACACATTTTAGACCTTGTCTTTTCGGTGCTGGGCACGAGCACGTGGATCTTAGATTTTAGGACATCTTATTTGTTCAAACATCTGTATATCGATAATGAAGAACTAATTAATATTTAAGAAAAAAGTAAATTTAAAAAAAAATTATTTCAAAGGAAATTAATATAATTGATTAAACAAAGACAATGAATATTTTTTTTTAAGTTCTGCATGATAATTATCGTAATGGGACACTGTGATACACCGCGCGTACACACCGTGTTACACGGTGCGCAGACATCCTAACTTCAAAGACGCCGACATTGATCGAGGTCCTCGCAAAGGCGTGGACTTTCGGTCCACGGGGCTCCGTGTTTTTCGTGGAAAACTCGTGGCCTGTACTATATATATATATATATATATATATATATATATATATATATATATATATATATATATATATATATATATATATATATATATATATATATATAATAGATTTACATGTATGTAATTGTGGAAGCCGGAGAACGCTTCACGGCCTAATTACTTTCTAATATTTCAAGGCCAAAGACGCAACATACATGTTTTTTTCCGAGAACTTTTGATTTGATTTCAGTGAAATTATACTATTGTTGTTTTTTTTTTTTTTAAATCATTTCACATGCAATAATTAGCTTTAGAGGTTTTGATATTTATATCTTATATTGCAAATATTTTATAATGCAAACATTATGGCCTATATCTTTAAAGTACAAAATGCTTTTTTTATTTTATCAAACGTCTGGTGTTTCAGGGGACCGTCTTTGCCCTGCAGTAAATTTTGAAATTGTTCATTGGAATTTTGAGCTTTTAAATTGTTTGTTTCCTTCAACTTTCCACCATACAAAATTAGTTTGCTTCATTTTGACGGCATTTCATGTCAAATATATATAAGACTGAAAATCTATACAATGTGCCTCATTTTAATTGTAACCTTTGAACCCATAATACATGTAACTTTATCTACAGTGTGCATGGGAATCAATTGAAACAGCTAGTTTGAGGGGATTAAAAATTGAAAAAAGAGATGTCTCACTCTTCATTTTCCATCTTTACCTTTCTAATTTCTAACACCCACTTCTAATACTACATGTACAGCATAGTTAAATGATTGATTGATCATATGCTTTTTACGTCCGATATGAAAATTTTTCACTCATATACATGTAGTGACGTTACCATATACCGGTGAAGGGCTTTAAACTTAAACTCCGCAGCTAGGGTCATTGAGCAATGAAGGTCCTTATCGAGTCAATCCAAAAGACCAGTGACTTTCAATTTTAAAGGTGCCAGCGCTTGGAGAAGGAACAGTCACATCCTATGTTTACGTCTTGAGTTTGACGCGTCGCGGCTAACAAGAATCAAACCCGGACCTCCTGATCACGAAGAGAACGCCCTAACGCTCGTCTATCGTGACCAGTTAATACTAGCATAGTATGTTATTTCTTTCAGTGATTTATTTCTCTTCATTACTCTCTTTTTTGTAGATTATCGTGATATCGAAAACCTGTTTTTTATTAATTTAAATAACAATGTTTCATAAATGAAATAATAATATTAGTGTATTTCGGAGGCTACTTACACTACCAATTCATATACATTATAAAATATTCAGATGCTTGGGCGATTTTCTATTTGCATAAACATCAGGAATTATGTTTTTAATAATTTCATGTGGTGATCTATAAATTCTCTAAATAAGCTAACTTCTTTGTGTTAATTTGGTTAAAAACAAGCTTAAACCAGCAAACTACACTACTTTCGTTGAGTTAATGATATATAACGTATGTTGATGCTACCTTTCACATCATTAACATCACTGTTACAAAATCCATAAACTTGTAAATAATACATATATTCTTAACCTGCCCAGACATATAACATGGTGACAACAATTTTAATATGTTTGTAATTATCTTTCGCCGAAGTTCACCTCTAGACATATATATGTATTACATTCTGACAGAGTTCTGAGTCCTTTAATATCTATTGCCTAGGCAATAACAGGTACTCCGTTTTCTTGACTCTTTTGAGAAAAAAAAGCACACTTATCAACAAGAGAAGTCAAAATGATAAAAAAAAGGTCACTTCAAATACATAAATACAGGTAATAAAATATGAAATGACTTCTTTTCCCAATTACTTTCCTGTTTTCTTTATTTACTTCTAGTCATGACCAGAAGTGCTACATTTTTCCATGAAACCATACTCTTGTTTGAGACAACTTCCTTTTTTGTCGGCTCGCACTTCCGGCGGAAAGGATTTGCATGGGTATGGCCTTTCTAGCCTTACATGTCTTTAAATACAAAACAAAAAAATTGGAAAAAAAATCTTTTTTTTTTAATTGCTTCATGTCACAATCAGAAGTGACGGCAACATAATGTTCTCAAACGATGCAGATCAACTGATGCCTGACTATCATTCTTGAAAATTTTTGACTTTGATTGTGTACTGTTGCTGAGCATTTACGTGAACAAAATCGCATTTTGAGACAGGTAAACACGCGTCCAGAAGTGAATTTTACCAAAATATTTGATATTTCAGACATTTGCAGTCTCAATTACATATATGAAAATCATTTTAATTACTCAATTTACAAGCGATATTTATGTAATTACGTTATTTTTCTCCTATAACTGGAAGTAGTCGATTTTATTTTCGGGGGCTGTAACCTATTTCGAGACTACAAGACAGATGCAGTTATGTGATCAAGTTATGTTAAAAAAAATGAAATCTTTGATTTCTTTGATACATTCCGGTAGTGACAGATGATGAATTTAGACAATATTCAGCAAACCTACTTGTTGTGATCTATCATTGCTGAAAGTTTACTGTCTTAATCTTTTACTTGTTTTGAGATCTCGTCCGGAAAAGATCTATTTTGAAAAAAAAAATCAAAAAAAAATCGGGTATATCTGAAGATCCGGAAGTGAATTTTGCAAAATCCTTCAAAACATGCCCTGATTTTTTTTTCCCCATAATCCCTAAAACTCTCAAGGAAATCCATATAGCCATTCTCTGAGAGAATAATGATGGATGTGATCTCATTGCAAGGAACGAGTAGGTCTTCCGTTCGATTTCAGAAGTAATGTTATCTTGTCCAAGATCTTCCATTGGAGTAAAAACATCTCTACATAATTGAAAACGCACCTTAAATCTTTAAAAAAATATTGAAAGGCATATCAGAGTTGAGATCTGTATAGTTTTTAAACACTTCCGGTTCTCATTGAATCACTTTCGGTTTCGACCGGAAGTCCAAGAAACGACGGCAAATTGTACATTAAAGTAGTGGAATCACCCTGTAGAATTTTGTTGAAAAATACTCAATTTTGAAACTTCTTCCGGTTAAAATAAAGAATACCCCCGGTGGAACTTGAGACACTCTTTAATGCTGTATTATTAACACGTACAATTGTAAGAAAATTAAAAAAAAAATAGATATTTTTACTACTACTACCACTACTTCCATTTGACAACAGAAGTAACTCATTATGTACCTTTAAAAGTTACGATCTATGTTAATATTGCAATTAAATTTAGGTATATAATATTTAAAATCCTACGGAATAGCATTTTCTACACAGAGTTTTAGGAATAGATATGAAAATTCTTGAAATTTTTTTAACTACCTTTCCTCAAATATAGATGAATATACTTAAAGGCAGAGATTTTTTACCGGGTGGTAAATTCCAGGTGAGGGAGGGGCTTATTTTGTACAGGTGTGAATGCCTTGAGGGCTAGCAGACTACCTGTGGTCGTCTGTCTCCTAATCCCTATACACAGGAAGTGATTTAATACACAGTGGAGTACCTAAGAAGTCAAACTTTACCTATGTTGGGATTTTGAGATGATTTTAAGTCAGAAATAAAAAGTTGTAAATAAAGTTTAATCTAAATAATTTTTATTAATTGTAATTGAATGTGTGTCAAAGCATCCCCACCCATTAAAACAAATTTAATTATCAAAATATTTGTTGAGCTTTTAAAAAAAAAAGTTATACCAAATTTTGATATATATTATCATAAAGAATATCATAATTATTTTAAATACTAAAGGTGTGTATATATATTATCAAGCTAAATATTCTACAGTAATACAGCTTCTCTGAATTGTTTAATATACCATGTGTGGTAAATATCAAAGGATCAGATGTTTAATTTGAAGGTCACCACGAGTGCCAAACAATGTGTACAGGGTATACACAGGGACTAGTAAGTAAATGTCAATCAAGTTCTAGCACCCAATGATGTACCTTAATGCACTTGATTGACAGGGGTACACAGACCAGGTATTTTGGAAGGCGGTGCTTAAAATCTCTGCCTTTAAACCAACATGAATTTTGTAACGTTTTATATATCCGTCGGTTTGAAATCCGACTTGTTGAAAAATGGCAGCTGCGTTGAAAAGGCGGCGCAATGGACTGTGATCAAATGTTTTGATCCTGGTGATCAAATGTTTTGATCCTGAACTCACTCTTACAGAAGTGCATAAGTCATAAATGTTTGGTACACAAGAAAATGTTTTCTGATCCTTAGTATATAAAATTGACTGGAACGGTTTCTCTAAGTATATGAAGAAGGCAAACAAAAAAAAAAGACCAGCTGAAGAATCAGCAAGAGCGGCACTGTGCAACTCTATGAAAGCAGATGGACGAAAAACACATAGAAACATAGGGTTTTCAAAATATCATTATTTAATACATGTACATGCACATACTTTGATAATTTATTCAAATGTTTCATCATATCATAATGATAAAGATGTTTCATTATTATAGCAATAATCTTATGATTAATTAAAATATTTGAACCATTGGTGTTATCTTTATGACGTCAAAGATGATTGCTGTGGGTGCTTAAGAACGATAACACGATAACACTTAAAATGTTATTACTCGAATTGTTTGCTAGTAATCATGTTCAAATTTCGTAATTTTTCTGCCAAAGACAAACTTTATCCAACCAGAAAATTTCATAAAGATACATTAATTTCCATCAAAGATATGAGCTCGGTCTACGAAATTTTGAGACAACCCTCGTATAGTTGCAAACTGTTAAGATGGACATGTTTGCTGCATAATTTATAACAAAATATTGATTGTTAAAGAGTTATAGATGAAAGACCTTTGGCCCACCTGAGCCCTTAGTTTGTAGAGTCAGCCCTTTTTCTTGCTCTTAAATTAAAAAAAATATCTTTTAATTTTAAACAAATTAATTATAGATTTGCATTTAAATCAATTTTGCATGACCAAAATATCAAAATATTGATATATTATGAACATATCTGAAAAGATCATGACAGAGAACTTAAGAGCCATTCTCTGTAATGACTTTAACTTTTATATAGGAGCTGTGGCACGCAAAGTCTCAGAATTTCTCCAAACTCTCTATGTTAAAAGTCTTTGATACCGTAAACTCAAATCAGGCAAAAATTGGTTGCTACGTGTCATGGTTACATGTACCATAGCAACATGTCCTAAAGTTTGAAAAATGGCATTTTTCAACATGTTCAGAGTCCTACAGTTAACGTTTGCAGCAAAGCAAACAAGTGGCAATGACTGTTTAAGGCCTGATGTCTTAAATGCATGATAAACATGTTTGGTAAATCAACTATTACATACGTTACTATGAAAACAAAGCATTGAAAAGTAATAATTTTGTTCATTTAATTTCATAAAGTCATAAATTTATGAATAAAAACAATTATAGATTGAAATGCATGTATATAATAGAGATGAGATCGTTGTAACATATACCAAGGACGAAATATGATATTTCTTATAGGTTGGCAATGGTTGCCATGGTTTTAATACCACAAATGGATTTTAAATTTACTTAGTGTTTTAATCTTATCATATCTTTTCAAAAAGCATATTCCTATATAACTGATGATCAATTTTCAAAGGCGTTGGTGTGACCCTAATTTTCACATTTCAAAAAATTCAAATTCAATTCTTTAAATAGAGCGTTGCTATAGAAATTAGCCGAAAAAATATGCATAAAAATCTGAAAAATATTTTGTTTCCTTGCATATGTACCCTTGTTTGTAGATTCCCAAAAATTTTATGATTGATATATATTAACAACTAACCTGACTTTCAATTTTGATTATCACCCAATCTCTAACTGGATGCAAAAAGCTGGCATATAGGATTTAATATTGATATAAAATTAACAAATCAAACATTTTCCCTTCTTGGTAACCATAGCAACTGTGATGTATTTTTCAACAAACTTTATCAATATATGATATTCAACTTTAGTTCTACCAGATAAGTAGTATTCAAGGTAAGTCAAATAATATGTTTCTTGATTAAAAGGTAAGTAAATTCCTAAAGCAGCAAAAAAAAAAATATCACTTTAAACAACTGGTACGTTGTTTCCATGGTTACATTGCAAAGTAACAATTAATCCCAATTTTTCTTATGTTGTCGGTGTTGCAAGGTCCTAAGGGTGTTTATGTGCCAGTCATGATTTTTATTGTTTTTTCCTCAAGATAGTAGCATTAACCCAATCTTAGCAACAGATTATGCATGGTTACACTGTGTTATCATGGCAACCATGGAAGTTATTTTTTGAATAATATTGCCGGTACTAATTACTTAAGGTCAAATGTTTTTATTGTTTTTCTTTGGTTGTAGATTGAGTTTGATCATGTAACTTCTATCATTAGTGAATATTGAGTGTATTTCAGTATCTAAAATGTATTCCAAATGTTCCCATGGTTACTACTTATTTAGAGATAAATTCTAAATAGTTTCTTTATAGCATAAGTGGCAACAATGTGTCATGTTTTTGTGAGAATAGTTTGTTTGTTTTTCTTAGTCTTTATTAAGGCTTAATAAAGATTCAAAGTAGCTGAAAATCTCATTTTTAAAATTTTTTTCTGGCTGTTACCATGCCAACCAAGACACATAGCAACGAAATTTTGTTTGATAAATGTTTCTTGTCAAGTTGTAATAATGGGCAAAGTTTCAACAAAATCGGTGACCATGCGTGGCAAAGAAGTTTAAGTGGTTACAGAGAATAGCTATTAATTAGTTAATTTTCAAACACAAGGTAAAGCAATTCCAAAAATCTAACAAATTCTACTACAATTAGCCTGGTTGTACTGATGCTCCTTTTCACACGGGGAGGTGAGGTTATGTTGAGCAAGATAATTTTTAATAAATTAATTTAATAAAAAGCGATTTAATTAAGAAATAAACAACAATGTTAAAAAGTTCTCTGGGAAATGAACTTGGTTGGTCACGTGATCAAATCCTGTGAAGCCCGAAGGGCTTCTCAGAAGATTTGATCACGTACCAACCAAGTTCATTTCCCAGTGAACTTTTTAACATTGTTGTTTATTACTTTTATTTACATTTGAGACGAATTTTCTGAAAAGAACTGCATTTATTACACGAACGGCCAACCGTATTGCTATGTTATGACGCGCAGTGACCTAGAAGCTGTTTGGTCTTGAGATTTCGCCTCGCTCCAACATTTGAATACTTACATTGATGTTCAGCAGTCCAGTTCAGGAAATATTTGTTCATAATGAAAAAAAAAAACAACGATCGCTCCTGAGAATAATCTCACTATTATTGTATTAGTTCTTTAAATGAAGTCAAAAGCGGTGGTATCGTCTTCAGTTTACATGTACATACCTTCAAAGGAATTTCGGGTTAAAAATGTAAGCGTGATTTTAGGCTAATTAAAAACATTCTTCACACCGAAGAAAGAACTAATGATAATTTGTTGAACGAAAAAAACATATATGTCTCAATAATTTTATCTTTTTTCATCGCTTTAACCATGTTAACGGCTTAGAAGTTCCGATACCAGTGTCACCGGGACAGAAATATGTAGACAAGATATCATCTCGCTGTGTGATTCGGTCACGCCATGACCTCTGACCCCCTAATAAGTTCATACAGAATTGAACATATTTTCTCTTCAATGGGTTCATCTAAGAAAAATATTTGCAAATGTAAATAATTTAATTAAACTCTTGTGATGTTCAACATGAGAATTTGTATATCAGTAGCTGCAAAGTACCTGTTGTTCAAAGTAGAATTAATGCTGGGGTCTCATGGCCTCCAAATACATAGTCTGAATTAGCGAACTTTTTTACCGCAAGGATTTGCTTAACTGGCAAATATCAGCAAGATATTTTTATGCTTAGTGTAGAATTGGTCCTTGAACTTTGAGTGAAATAATTCTGGTCTGTTGATCCTTTTTAGCTCGCCTGAGCCGAAGGCTCTTGACATAGTGTAGATTCAAGTTTGTACAAGTCATGATCGTAGAGCGAATTTTTTTTCACATGACTGTGTATGCATGAACATTCTTTGAAAATCTTCTCAAGAATAACAAAGCCGATATTATTCATACTTTTATGGAAAGATCCTCAGGAAGTGTAGATTCATATTTGTTCAAATAATAACCCTTGGGGGTAGGACAGGACCACATTCAGCAATCAAATTTTTACATAGGAAAAAAATCGATCGATCATCTCAGAAACAGCAACGCAAAGATTAGTCATATTTATATGGAAGCATCCTCAGGTATTGTAGATTCGAGTTTAATTGTTCAAATCATGAACCCCGGGGATAGGGTGGAGCCACGATGGTCGATCAAAGTTTTACGTAAGTATATATGAAAAAAAAAAAAATTAACCTTTTCTCAAGAACAGCAAATCCAAGAATAGTCGTATTAATGTGAAAGCCTTCTCAAGCAGTGTACCTGTAGATTCAATTTTATTTTCAAATCATGACCCCGTCGATTAGGGAAGGACTACAATGGACAATCAAAGTTTTTTTTTTACTTGGTATACATAGAAAAAAGAAAAAGAAAAAAATATTTCCTAGGAACAGCAACATCATGCTTAGTCTTATTTATACGGAAGCATCCTCAGGTAGTGTAGATAACACCCTCAGATAGTGTTTTTTCTACAAATTTGTTCAAATTATGACCCCTCTCCCCCCGGTCAGGGTGTGGCTATAATGGTGTGGTGATCAAAGTTTTATATATTAGGAGTATGCAGGTAAAAGAATCTGCTGATGTAAAACAAGGAGGGTCATAGTAACTCAGGTGAGCGTTTTGGCGAATGGACCTTTTTTTTTTACTATTTCCCTCGGAAATGGAAACCGACATCGTTGGGAATACCTGTAGTCCTGATAGGAATCAAATGTCTGTCTTGCTTGCTTGTACACGCACAGTTTTATCCGTTTTATATGCTTCACATTTTTATCTGGTCAGCTTTGAATCTAAAAAAGCATTAGACAACATTCTTCAACTTATGAATTACTTTCTATCGTCTTAATAATTTATGTCATGCAGTTAGCATTATAAATTTGTCGACTGGGTTCGAGGGCAATATGCGTTTTGTCGAACCCAAGAACCAAACTGTTTGCTTGAGTCCGTTAGGCCAAAGGCAAACAGTTTGGTCCGACGGGTAGAAAAACGCATTTTACGCAATAACACAGTTTATAAATGTATGTTATATTTATTATTTTAATTTTGACATATATTGCGCTGGATTCCATTTTTGGGATAATTGTTAAGATATACAAATGTACATGTAGCTAATCCTGCCTACATTGTGACATAAAAACGTCATAGCGGTCCTTATATCTTTGACAGATCCAATACCTCACTTTTTTGGTCCGCTCAGAAAAATGGAAATATTGGACTTTTTTAGTATATATTATAGGCAACAATTTTTAAAGTTTTAATAATACGAGTTTAAGGTTTCCGAATCTTATATGCCACATTTTAAGACGGGGTTTATTATTTGGATAATTATGTTTTAAAAGGCAAATAATAATAATAATTAAAATAATAAAAAATATACGTTTTTTTTTTTTTTTTTAAAAAGACGAGGTTCCGTGAGTTCGCAAGCTAAGGTATTTTTAAAAAAAAAAAAATTAAAAAAATGATACATTGTATTAGCTGTATATGTTTTCTGCGTTATACGTGTCCTTGACCAGAGACCGTGCAAACAGATAGGGTATCGTGTGACAACCGCACAGAAAAATATCTGTTGAAAGACATCACAAGTATAAAATATCAAAAATAAATACTGGATTCAGTTTCAGTTTTTATTTATACATATTCCTTGAATGCAAAAAGGATTCCCCGAAGTAATCAAGTTTATCCCAATTAACTGGCGTCATTATCTGACTCATCAAAGATGTTTTATTAGGGGGAAAACCCACTACCTACACGCTTTTTACAAGGCCATTTAGAAATATATATAAAAGAAGTGAAAGTTTTAACTCAGGAAAATACACATGAAAGTCAGCCTCCAATTCATCAACTTTAAAGGTAAAAAAAACAACACTTTTTATTTGATTTCCTTATTTTTTTTATAATGAAAATTATTCAGAAGTCTTTTTATCTTGCTAACCATGGCAATGTTCGAGGCTGTTCGAAAAATTTGCGAACTCCTCTCATAACTTTTTCACTAAAGGTTACATATGTATGTTAAATCCAAATTTGGTAGACATGTCTTAACAATACGTATACATAAATTTGAACGGTTTGAACTTTGAAATTTCATACATTTCATGGAATATTTCATTTTTTCAAAATTTAAAATAAATAACTGAGAAACAAAGTCAAAATATAGTTATTTACAATATTTGCTCTTAATAATCTCAAATATTTACATAATACTCATGTATTTTGCTTATAAAATGTGTGGAAAGCTACAGCATTCAAAACACCATAACACGGACAGGGGGTCAAAAGGTTAGGGTATGCGTTTTATTTTGACGTCACAAACGCTGAACGCCGTGGAATTGCAACGTCAATTAAGCGAAAATCAAAATTCACGCTCACATTGAACAGAAGCTGTTACAATGGCTCTTCCATTAATGGTGACTTAGCCGAAGAATAAATTAATACAGGGATTTTGAAATGTAAATCACATTTGCAGTCAAGGCAAGAAGTTAAAAAATGTCAATATAAGGACCGAATCATTATTTTTTGAAAAATATAGTCTCAAAACTGCAACGGTGTGTGCAAACAAATTTTCATAACGCGCTAACGCGCGTTACTCAATTTGTTTGCTCACAACGCTGCAGTTATGAGACTATATCTTTCAAAAAATAATGATTCAATGCTTAAATAATGACAAATCTGTGTTAAACGGCGCAAAAAAGTTTAGACATTCATAGTAAGAATTATTACATTTGATTGTGACTTTGTATTTTGCTTTGTTGAAAAAAAATCAATTTTATATATACGAGGGTTGTTCGGAAAGTTTGCGTACTTCTGTTATAACATATTTTTATTTACGTCATATTATATTCAGATTTGGTAGAAATGTTAAAACAAAAAAAACTCGAATGATATGTACTAAAAATTCTAAATATTATTGTACTTTATTTGACACTTATTTAGAGTTAAAAACTGCAAAATTTGCGGAGCAGGTCAAAATTTAGAAATTTACAAACAATACACCAAATTATGTATGTAGTCCTATCCTCTGTAAAATGGTGTCAAATCGAAAAAAAATCTTGGACATAAAAATAAGGAGTTGTTACATAATTTCATATTCCAAATTATGATTTTATATCTTGCTTCGTCGAAAAGAAATTAAAGACAGGTAGTCTTCATTGAAAAAGGCAAAACAGTTGACGTCGTAGAATGTCACAGAGCTGCAGTTAACGACACAGTTTTGTGCTGTACTCTGGAAAACTCCAGACAAAACTCTGAAAATGATGGAGGAATCAAGAAATACGTCAAAAGCGAGTAGTGCATGTGTATGCAAATGGCTCAGGCGGTATTTGAATGATAGAGACTCTGTACCAGATGAGGACGTTCTGTGAGAAAACGGATTATCTGTAAAAAAAAAACTGATCAAGGTTAGTAAGATTGCTGATCTTGTGAAAGGACAGTTACGCAGTAAAAATATATATTATTGACAAACAAAATAATGCCATTGGAACAATTGTTAGCATAATAAATTTCAAATGATCGAGAGACGTTCTAAATGAGTAGTTATTAGGCCATACTTTGAAATATATGGAGATAACGAAAAGTATTCAAGCTCAAAAGTCTATTAAACGATACAAATTTTGGAGCAGAGCAAATGCAGACCACTTAAACATCAGAGATGGGATCAGGTGCCAAGGAGGAATGAGCATCCTCTGCCGACCAGTCACACCCGCCGTGTGATCCTTGTCATGATCGGGAAATAATGGAAAAATTCAGTGTGTAAATAATGGTCTAACAAATTAGTGTGAAAAACGTCAGTATGAAATGTTTAGGGAGAGTATTTTCGAGAACCTCATGACGCTATGTTTCTGACGTTACAATGTTGTTAAGGTTGCCCCGTAGTTACAAACAAAACATCTTGATTTTAAAGTTAAGTAAAATGATTTCTATTAAATCACAGAGAATGAAGTTTCACACATCAACTATATAGTTGTTTTTTACATATATATTTACATTTGTAAATGCTTTCCTTTATATAACACTATTGAAATCAATGTGTATCTATATCCGTATAAACACGGATTCCCCACGTCATAAACGTTCGACGTAATTTCTCAGTGTCGTCATAAAGGGTCGACGCGCAATCAATGGGTTAAACAAGTGCCGTTGAGTTTGAAAAATAAAACACTTTACACGTTAAAGATTATAATCAGGCAAATGTAAAATATAAATAAGTCACAAATGTACATATATGTAATAAGATATCATTTTTAAACATCTATCGGGATATAAATATGGGTTGGTACGAGATCAAATTTACCATAAAGCCCTTCAAAATGATACCTTATTTCTGAAATAAATGTGCTCATTTAAAATTTCTTGTAAAAAGTATAACGAAGATTGAGATGGTTCGCGAACTTTCCGAACAACCCTCGTATACTATAGATTCCTAAATATACGAGGAATTTATTATCGCGTAATTTCGCGAGAAGCACCACTCACGAAATAAAATTACTCGCTTTTATTTTTATGAAATTAAACTCCATGTTTAAACATCTAGAACATCCGTACACTCACGAATTATTGTTCTCGCGATTTGACGTCTAAGGATCATTTCGCGATATTAAGTACTCGCATAAATAAGTAATCTACATTAGTCGTAGAACGTGAAGGAGCAGCGACCAGCGATACAATTTTGTGTTGTAGTCGGGAAAACTCCAGAACAAACTTTGTGAGTGTAAATGGCACTGGTGGAATTTGAGTGGTAGAGACTTTGTATCAGGCAATATATACTGTTTGTGAGAAAACGGATTATCAATAAGAAAAAATGAAAAAAAGCTTGTAACAACATGAAAAAGAAGGGCCTTTCTCTAGGATCTGTTGGGGATCTTGAGAAAGCCCGACTAACAAAGTTATGTTATTAAAACAATCGTAAACAAACTAAATACCAAGCGATATAAAAATTTTTTGATAAATTGGCATGTTGCTGGACTGTGTGTGAAATATCATTGGAAAGTATTTTAAAAAAAATCCATACGTTGTGTATGTTTTGAAACTTGCCACATCAACAAGATACATACATTTACGTATGATAGTATGCTGATCTTCACTTTCTTGCAACTGAATATATAACAAAGATTGAAACTTTACACGACCTTTTCGAACAGCCCACGTATTGAAATCATTAGTCACATTTTTTTCTTAGGTAACTCTGGATAAAAATTTTTAAAATTATTTTTTATTGAGTGATTACATTAAGTTTTGCATAATCATATTTTCACAGAATCATTTAGAACTACGCTTGAAAATGGAATATACAAACAACACCTTCCAAAATTGCTCGGGTAATTATTATACTCTACTTTTATTGAACTACAAAACAAGCAATCAATGATTGGTATAAAATAAATGTATTTCTTTATTTTTTAGACTCGTTGAAACCTGACATTGAAGATCTATCCTGTCTTGGTATTATTATCGCAGTCGTATGCGGATATTCCTATTTCATCGCTGGAGTCATTTATTGCTTTAGCAGAGAGTATGCTTCAGACTTCATAGAAGGAGAAAAACATTGTTGCCTCCAAGTTATTTCTATTCTTGCTTATGTTTGCGATGTTTCATCGGACGTGTTCCTTAGTATGCAGTATTTTAAGGAAGGAAACATTACCTATTTTCTGCTAACGGCAGCATTTTCCTTTGCGCCAGTACTTTTCACTTATGTTGCTATTTGTGCGTTAGCTGTTGACAAATACGATCTTTCTAAGTTTTATTGGTGCGGATTGATATTTGGAGCGGTAGTTTTTAGCCCAATAGCTGCTGTTTTTATACATTTAATTGTGTGAGTATACAACTGTACATTTTGTATTCTTTTTCAATTCGAACAATTTATAGAATTTTTAAATTGGAGCATCATATTTAATATCTAAATTAGAATCACTGCAAATCATTGCAAATATTTATTTAACAAATTATACAAATTGCTTAAATGCTGAATGTACTAATTACGTTTCATTTTACTTTCAAGCATGAGTCAGCGCTCTCCATCATTTGATATATTACAGTGCTGCAGACTTCAGCATGGTGCTAACATTTGCGATATTTTCGCGACTACATTCGCGAAGAAAGCATTAAATGAATTGAACAATCTGATTAAAGTTGGGATCCTTTGATCAGCTCACATAGCTCGCTACATAAGGATCTGACGAAATCACATCCAGGGTCATTTTCTTATGACCTTTTCAATATAAATATTCAGTAAAATTTTGACCAATCAGAGAGATCTTATTTAATCGACATTCGGAGAAATGGATATAGAAATGTAGGGAAGATCCTAACATCTCGTATAAACCAAGGGTTAAAAAAAGCAAATCAAATATTGTATTTCTGCACAGAAAAGACTGTATAGCGGTTCTGTCAGCAGGTTACGGAACCATGTCACAATTTTCTGTTCCTTTATCATCAGGACTATCACTTCTGTAATAAAATACCGTGATACTGGCAGATTCTTGCCATTGAATGTTTAATTTGATATTGAAAGGTCAAAGGGAGATGACCCTGGATGAGGTTTCTTCAGATCCTTGTTTAGGATATATGTGATAGATGTAAACCATATACGGTACTAATTCTGATGCAACAGATGCACAAATTATGTCTCCTCATGCCTTAACATTGAAAATAAGAAATATTTTTAAAAAAAAATTGAAGAGCTGGGAAAGGGATGCAAAAGACTGGAGCCAAATACGTTTAAGGATCAGAGCTATGCATAAGGGAGATAATCCTTAATTTTGAAATAAATTTCCGAATTTTACCACAACTATTAAATATATATCCGTATTTTCAGGCTCGTACCGAAGTACTTAGCTTTTGGGCTGTAGAGACCTTCGAGGACTAACAGTCCACCAGATGGATCAAAGGATTTGATTTTTTGTGAGATTAATAGATTAAAAACACACATAATCTGAATCCTTGTTTTGATACACAAATGGTAATTGTTTTACAATTTTTGAAAAAAAAAAAATTAATAAAAAACATGAACATGAAAATGGTTTATTCACTGGCAACACTCTAACCTTCTGTATCCAGATCATCCAGTTTGCCAGAATCTGCCAATGACGGCCATATTCATTGCCTCTAATTTTATTAACATGCAGCATGTTTATTTCTAAATCTTAAACATGGTAAATTTAAAAGAGACAGAGATATTGGATGTGTATAATTATTTTATGTAAAACTTTGTAATTACACTCAAACTACAAATGTATTGTAAAATGTGGCAAAATATTATTGGGGGGGGGGAGGGGTCATTCAGTCCTTTCAGTGCAGAACCCCCCCCCCCTTTTTTTTTTTTTTTAGCTAAGCCTATAATTACTAAGATGACATTTTTGTAAAAAGAAAGCTAATTCCCGGAGATAGAATCCATAAAATATTTTTTAAAAAATTAACCATACTAACCTTGACAGCATATTTTTTGACGTTACATTTTGATACGTTAGTCTAACAAGGTACATATTATATGTTTATAACTGCACGTAAAACAATGATTGCTTATGAATTTATAACATGCTTCTATTCTATTTAGTATTTTTTAGTTAGTCTAGATTTTGATTCTTATTTACAGACAAATTTATAGGACGAGATCATTTTCATAAGTTTCAATATTTGGTGTTTCAGGGTATATATTGTTGAAAGGCAACACAAGAAATATAAGCAAGTTGACATATAATTTTTCTTGTGTCTATCCATGCAGGGATGTTTTTTATCTTATAAATGCAATTTATTTCCAGATTGAGTCCATTTAGTGATTTAGTGCCAAGTACAGAACTATCTTTAACGTTTAACCCTGATTTTTAAAATATTTTTGTATACAAAAGGTGACTCATTCACCTACAGTGAACATTAAAAGGCAGAGAAAATTCTGGTAAGCCTCACAATCAAACAAATTTTCATCAATGCATTTGCAATTATGAAGTATCAGCAACTTGTAAATTAAAAAACAATTTAGCAGTTTAGCCTTTTAAAATTCTATATGTGTTGTATAAAACGTTATTTTTTTCCCAACATATACATGAAATATGAAGATAACGAACAGTATTCAATCTCAAAAGCCCAAATGAAACGATACAAATTTGGAGCAGAACAAACATGGACCTAAAATTTAAAAGTTGGATCAAGTGGCATGGAGGAATGAGCATCCCCTGCCGACCTGTCACACCCACATACATGTAGCATCAATATATGATAACGATGGCATACAGTGAAATTACTGGGAAGTGTGAAAACACACGTGTTTTCTCTTTTTATTCATGCATTAAGTCCAGCAAGTGTCCAAAAGATAATTAATTATGTAAGCCAAACAATGGTTCATAATTAATTTGAATTATAGGTTTTGCAATAGAAACTGAAAATGGTATAAAAAAATCCAGAGTTTCAGTTTTAATTGACATTTATACAGTTTTGTTCCGGCCACCCGTGTGGCGCAGTGATAAGAACGTCTGTTCTAGAGTCGCGTTAAAAGGAGTTTATCCTTACGTCGCGGGTTCGAATCTACTGCAGGACATGGAGACCGGTCCTTCGGATGAGACCACATAAACCTAGGTCCCATGTCGTAGTAGGTGCTGGCACGAAAAGGATCCCTCACTGTTCAATTGCCCTGAGTGCCGAGTATATGTCAAAATTTGCAGCTCTCCACCGGCAAATGGTTATATCTCCATATGAGTGAAAAATTCTCGAGAGGGACGTTAAACAATAAACACACAAAATATTTTTGTTCCTGATCGACAAATTTGTATCTTACTGTGGCGTTAATATTTTCTCTTACGGAACTTTGGCGCTGATGTTTTATCTGTGATGCTAAGCAATTCAGCTTTGGCGTTAAACTGTAAATGGAGAACCCTGCATGAGCTCTTGTATACTTCCTGGCCCAATTCTACCCTCCTTTCATGTATATGTTGAACTCAAATTTCTTTTATGAATCATCTCATATGAAGGATTTTGACATATCCTCTCAAATGAAACTATTTAAAAAATTTCATCAGTCCTATTGTAAAAATTGAATAAAAATGAACACCTTTTTTCGTAAAATGAATCTTTTTGTACACAATATCGGACCAACATGTATTATTGTAGACAATTTTTCTAAGTACAGTAAAAAATATCTTATCGGGAAGTTGTGTATTCCGAAAACCTGCAGCACTATTAAGTTCCTATCAGTAAATTCAGTTGTTTAAAATGATGTTTAATCTGGAATGTTGTTCAAATAAAACCAGTGTTTTCTGGATTAGGCAAGTTTTACTGTCATACAGTGAAAGGTAATATGTTCCCAACTGGGTATTCCATTGAATGATGTGTATTCTCTAATGAATTGAAAATTTACAGAAAGTTGCTTTCTTAATTTTTTCCTTTTTCTATTTCAGCTCAATAGTATATCTAGGAGTTGGACCCGATAAGTCTTTTCCCTTTGAGTTTACACCTATTGTGCACTCCCTCCTAGAGATAAACCTTGAGTCACTGCCGCAGATTGTGCTTCAGATTTACATCAATATCAACACAGCTGATTGCGATAATGAAAGAATAGAAACAAGTATATATACTAATAATCATGAAATAATACACTTTACTATGTCAACCCATTCACTTGATAAAGAATATACTGATATCCGATTTGTGTCCATGGTCATTTATCGTCTGTCCTTCGGTTGCCTATAGTTTATTACAGTTACCATAGTTTATTAACGTTCTTGCCTTAGAACTTTGATTTATTATTGAACTTTAAACTTTTATATTAAAACTCTCTCCTATTTATATCAAATATATTGTTTTAGAATGTGGAATAAGTCATTCAAAAAAGACCCATTGCTAGGTTATATTTGCTAACAAGGTCATTATAACGTCCATATAATTTGCAACATGCTGACTTTAAACGAGGTTGTTGAAATCCCTGTAACATCAACTTATCTGTCAGTAGCCTGGCTTGATTTAAAAGGTGATAGTATCTTGAGCATGCTCCTGAGTATTGAATATTTCTGGAGACGTAAATACAATAAGCAGGTGATAGAGTAATATTACTATAAAAATAAGCTAAGTTGACGATGGAAAATCTGAAGTCATTTCATTTATCACACAATTAAGTTGCTACTTGGCCGCTATTGCCTATGGTCAGTATAGCTCTAAATATGAAACAGGTGTCACAGAATTAGTATTGTTTTTTATTTCGAATTGATCAGGATTTATCGAGTCGACATATGAATGGAAATAACTACATTGTTAATTGATAATTATATCAGCATTGATAAGAATATCAGCAGTCTCGTTTAAAGTTATCATTTCGTAAGTTCTATGGTCGATACAATGACCTTGTCAGCAAATACAATTTATCATTGAGTCAAATGCTGACTGACGTTTTTCATACTAATTGTTAAGCCATTATTTACACACTGAATTGTCGACGGATTTTTCCGTTATCTCCCGATCATGACAAGAAGCACACCACGGGTGTGACCGGTCGACATGGGATGCTTACTCCTCCATGACACCTGATCCCACCTATGATGTTTTGGTGGTCCGTGTTTGCTCTGCAATTTTTTTTTATTATGTTTAATGGACTTTCGAGCTTGAATACTGTTCGTTATCTCCATATATTTTATAAATCGTCGTCGATATATCTGAATGTCGATTTGAAGGTCACAGCAGTTTTTTCTACTCATGTTTAAGTTTTCGAATAATTCAGCTTCATAAGAATATAAAAACTGGTCAGTAAATAACGGAGTACAGTTAGTGCCCATCTGTGTCCAACAGTTTTTTGGAAAACATTAAAAACCTTGGTCTCAAAAGACTACATAGATATTGTCAATCAAGATCTACAGCATCCAGTATTTGTGTGTCAAATCAGAGTGATTATTTAGCGAAATAATTTTGTGAATGACAAATCAAAAGAGTTCCATTTCAATTGAAGAAAGAGTTGTTTATAATATGAAAAAGTCTTCTTTTAATTTACTGTTGGGACAAAGTGTACAGAAGTCATCCTTTTTTATGTTACTTATTTTGAAAAAAAAAATGTAATCAAAAGTTCTTTGTGTTTTTGAAAAAGCTGATGTAATACGTAAGCGATTTATCCCAAAAAATTGGTATATATTTTAAGCGAGAAGTAATTTTAGCGATTCTATAATTTCAACAAAGATAGTTTTAACAGCCGAATAAATTGTTAGCGATATTCAATTTTAGCGATCTCAAAACCCTCGCTATTAATGTCAAAATTAAATCCTCGCAAAATATTCTGCTCATACGGTATTACTTCTATAAAATCAATAATTATTTTAATCCATGTAAATTTCTGATGAAAAATATATATGTACAATGTATGAAACAAAAGAAATACACAATTTCGATGTATTTTTGTTTACTCTAATGTTTAAAGATTGCATTGTTTTTGTTACAGGATTATTTCGAAAAGTTGCGGTTGGAGGCTCTGTCTGCAGTGTCGTTATTGTCCTGTATCTTTATAAAACGTTTGTCGCCAAAACGCGGATATCGTCAGAGGATGACAGGCGAGATGACGTAAAGTGCTGGAAAAAAATCGTCGAATTTATCAAAGAACTCTTCCTGGTTACAGCAAGAATTATGATTATTTCTTTATTCATTTCAACGTTCTCATTTGGATTTTATGTGTTTTTAATAATAAGGATTCTAGTTTGTAGTCCCCTTTCCTTCATCAAAAAAATAAATCAAAACGAAAAAGGTTCATCAGAGCATAAAATATCCTTTATTAAGCGTGTTGTGTTAACGATCATTGACACGTGCATGAATTTTTTCATCGTTGTCAGGTTCATTGATTACGACGTTGACAAGGAAAGAAATAAGAAAATAGAAATCGTAGCCAATTCTTTTATTGTTATGGAAAACTTTGCTTTTTACATTTTTTGGTTTATATCAATGCAAAAAGAGAACAGGAATGTGTGGTATTTCTGGGCAAGTATTGTAATAATGGTGATTTATTCTATATACTGGATACTTTTTATTCGTTATAAGTTTTGGAAACGCTGTAGATCACCTAAAAAAAGAGAAGACACAACTCAATACTCGAGTCCCAATATAGCTGTTATTGCAGATCGCAACCGGTTCTCAAATAACGCTTACAGCGAAGCGAAAAGCTACAGCAATGAACAAAACTACCAAATTGACCAGCAGAGTGATACGTATTCATGCAATTCGTCCATGCCTTGGAAAAGTTATACACTTGTATAAGTAAATATATGAAATGAAATGAAGTGTTAATTACTGTGGTTTCCCTATTGCCATGTAATTCTCTAAAGAGATTAATAAAGATGAACGTTGTGCGCTGTCAATTGGTTAGTTTATCAATTTAGTTATCTATCAAAGAACAAGGTACGATTTCAATACAAAGTTTGCCCTGTATTTTTCTTAAAATTGAGGGTGATGTACAAAATTAAAACTCATGCTTTTTGAATCTTTGAAATTCCCTGCAGATAGATCATACAAATCATTTTCTCACATGGCTTTCTTAATGCTCATTGTGACGTCATAAACTTGTGCATTTTCCCTTATTTTCTTAAAAACTTGCAGAAGACACCAATTTTCAATGGGATTTTCTTTCAGATAATATTGCCCACATGCATCGCCCACAAAGATTTTGAGATATGTGATTTTTCAAAGAATGTTACACAACATATTCGAAAATTAAAGTAGGCGACGGCTGTGGACACTATTTTCCTAAGGAAAATAACCCTTGAAATGGGTCACTTTTTCTGTTTAAAATAGAGAAATGCATCAAATTTATGACGTCATATTTCCGGAATGGTACTCCTTCATGCCATATTCTTTCCTGATTTCTTACAGTCATATACTCAACTAATATTTAAGCCAGTTTCAAAACTTTTTGAAAACATTAAATTTTAAGGGCACAATAAAGCTAAAACCGTTCCTTCGTCTTACATTATTGAACAAACATAGTAAATTAAGTGATATTTCAGACCTAGTTCTGATATTAATTATGGTTACAATGCAGAAAAAAATGGAAAGCGTCTGTTAATTCTGGAAAATTGTCAAAATGTCTGATTTCTCAATCATGATTTTTTGTCTATTGCAATTAAAAAAATACAAGTAGTTTTCTGAAAAAGATGATTGATTGATTGCATGTTGTTTTACGTCCCATTCGAGAATTTTTTACTTATATGGAGACGTCACCATATACCGATGAAGGGCTTAAAATTTAGAACTTTACTCGGCACTCAGGGCCATTGAGCAGTGAGGGTTCTTTATGGTGTCAACGCATACCGTGACACGGGGTCTCGGTATTTAAGGTCTCACCCGAAGGACTCGCAACTTTCACTTCAAAGTGCCGAGTGCATGGCGGAAGAACAGTTGCTACCTTTTTTCTTTTATCGACTCAGGCCATGATTCGAACACACGACCTTCCGATCACGGTGGGAGCGCTCTACCAACAGAGCTACCCTGACGGTCTGTACAAGATGAGGGGAATGTTTTTAACGTCTAGCTACCTTAGCCTTTTTGTGTTTACAAGAAAGGTATATATATATATATATATATATATATATATATATATATATATATATATATATATATATATATATATATATATATATATATATATATATAATTTTGTTTTTTAAATCATGTTCGATATGTTAGATTTCATCATGTATCCCTTTTTATATCCCAAATGTAATGCCCTGTTACCCATATTTGCATTTGTCATAATATTATTTTGCGCAGCTATAAGCATTATCCATTGAAATAAACGCGTATTATATGTCATATCTTTTCACGAAAAAACATCAATGTTCAAAAGTTCACTCGGAAATGACCTTGGTTTGTCAGGTGATCAAATCCTTTGAAGCCCAAAGGGCGTCTCAGTTGATCTTGTCCCGTACCAACCAAGTTCATTTTCCAATGAACTTTTGAGTATTGTTGTTTATTTCTTATATTTACATTTGAGGCGATCAATTAGGAAAAAAAAAACAAAAAAAAACTTATCACTATGTTGTGACACGCAGTAACCTAAAAGTTATTTGGTCTTGAAAATTCGCCTAGCTCCAACATTTAAATAGCAATCTAGTTTAGGAAATCTGTTTATAATGATAGAACAATGATCGGTACCGAGAATAATCTGACGATTTCACGATTTCTTTATATATGTAAAGTCAAAAGCAGTGGTATCGTCTGTTTAAGTCTACATAGAATACTTTCAAAGGAATTTCGGGTGAAAAAGGTAAGCGCGGTTTCAGGCTAATAATATCATTAAAACATTCTTTACACTGAAGGAAAATCTAATGGATATAGATTGATTGATAAAATATCTATTTGTTTTAATTATCTAACCTTTTTCATTGCTATCAAGTGACAGAAATATTTCGTTGTGTGATTCGGTCACGCTTTGACCTATGACTCCCTAATATGTTCATCAAACAGAATTAATGAAATATATGGAGATAACGAACAGTATTCAATCTCAAAGGCCATGAAACAATACGAATTTTGGAGCAGAGCAAACACGGACCTTTAAAACATCAGAGGTGGGATCAGGTGTCATGGAGCAGTGAACATCCCCCGCCGACCGATCACACCCGCCGTGTGCTCCTTATCATGATCGTGAAGTAATGGAAGAATCCGTCGACAATTCAGTGTGTAAATACTGGACTAACGACTAGTATGAAAAACGTCAGTCAGCATTTGACTCAATGATAAATTGTGTTTGCTGACAAGGTCATTGTATCGACCATAGAACTTACGAAATGACGATTTTAAACGGGACTGCTGATATTCTTGTTTCATCAAATTGTTTGTCAATAACTTACCTCGTTTTAGAAATTGTTCATGCGTAGAGCATGCTCTTGTGTATCGAATAAACTGAGAGATATAAACCCCGTATACAGGTGCTGAAGTATATTGCTGCATAAGTAAGGGAAGTTTATGATTGAAAAATTAAAGTCACCACGTTTAATATAAAGCTTGGTTGTTAGATTACCAATAACGTCTTTTTCTAGTAAAATATCCAAATATGAAATAGATGTGTGAGACTGTGTGGTATCTTTTATTTCAAGCTCACCGGATATATCGTATCGACATAAGAATGGAAATAGCCATTGTTAATTGAAGAAACATCGTCGATATATCTAGATTTCGATTTGAAGGCCACAGCAAGTGTTTTCTACTTTTCACGTATAAGATTTTGAACAAATTCTGCTTCATATGAATTAAAAAAATAGGTCTGCTAATAACGGGGTGGAATTGGTACCCATGGGAATTCCAATGGATTGTTGGAAGACATGGTCTCCAAAAACCACATAGATATTGTCAAACAGAAACTCAAGCATCTTTTTAATATCAACTTCAGAGTACTTGTGTGTACAATGTTTTTTAACAAAATAATTTTGCAAATGACCAATGACAGGGTAGGTAGATTCAAGAGTTCCATTTTTATTGAAAAAATGGCTATGAATGATATCAAAATGCCTGGACTTCAATTCATCGTGGGGAATGTTTGTATATAAAGTTGAAAAGTCGTAAGTAGTATAAAATTTTGTGATATTAAATTTTCCAAAAGTTCCTTGGAACTTTTTTAAGTATCCACATCTGATTTACACCACTTCTAGAATATATTGTTGCAAAGTACTCCTGAAGTTTCTCCTTCACTATTGTTAATATTTTAGTGAGGAGTAACGAAAGAGGCTTGGTAGAACATTAACTGGAACCCACTATTAAAAGAATAGATGCTGTCATAAAACAGTAATACCCGCACTTCTGTGTTTGCCTCTAAATGTACTCTCCTTCATATTTGGGTTATCAGAGAAGAAGCCACAATAATTCTATGATTTAAATAAAACTCACAGTAAATACATTTATTTTATCATATATGGCAGAGCATAAAATGCTCAGGTGACATGTTGCCCAAGGGCATCTTATGCAAGTATTTCCTTTTCTGAAATTTATTACCAGTCTGAAATTACAGAATTCAATGAAAACTCTGTTTAAAAGATAATTTTTGAAAGAAAATTTTTAAACCAAAAAAATCAAAAGAGGGAGGGGGTTAATTTTTGTCCCATAATTGGAACTTGTTCTTTTTATTGTCAAATCAAATCAATGAACATTATTATTTTTGTGCATGTATCGCTGTTTTTTATGAACCTAATATTTTAGGTGCCAAAATGACAATATTTCGAAATGATTGAATTGTCAAAACTTTTATTAGTATTTGGATAAGAAAAACCCTCTCCAAACCAGGGATGGGGTAATTGAAAAAAGTAATTGTAATTGAATGTAATTAATTACATTTTTTGAAGTTTCTGGAAGTAATTTGTAATTGAACATTTTTTTGATTACTTGTAAAAAGTACCATATAATTTCAGTTCGTTTTTCAATTAAATTCAATTACTTTATATAATACAAATTCTTGATATATCATGATATATTGTCACCACTACCTCCAAATTTTACTGTTCTTTTTTAAAATTTATTGTAAAATATATCCACAATCCTTCAATTAAACAAAACCTTAAGTTAATCAATACAAACAAAAAATTGATCTAATTTCTTTCTAATCATTATGTAAATTTTGAATTTTTTGATTTATGTTTATAAATCTGAATTTTGAACAACCCCTCTTAGGTCTATTCAACTATGAAACACACATTTATTATATTTCAATCTTTGTTGTTTGATCAATTATAAAGAAAAAGATGGTGTGTGTCAATAATTAAGTTCTCTCTTGTTGGGAAGAGATCATTGCCCTTCAGAGTACAGCTGTAAATTGCAAACAAAACAAATCAACTCCTCTAAAGAGATATTCATTCCATGATTTAGAAGACAAAGCCAATGGAGATAATTATTTCAATTCAAAATGCTCCGCTAGCTTTAGAAAATAAAAAAATTCAAATTGATAATTATTTTAACATCTAAACAGATTTTTATGAATGAATTTTCTATCTGTACTTGTAAGTATTATTTATGAAGTTAAATTGTTCAACATAAATAGCAATTTAGGATGTTCAGGTTACCTTCAAAGGAAATATTTTAATTTGAGGGGTTACAGTTGCGACTCATTTTACTCTATTAAAATACCCACTTTTAATCAAATATCATAAGCCATGCAATTTGTGTACATGTAGGTTTTGTGTGGTGGAAACATCAAACTAATGTCGGATAGTTCTTTAAGAGATCCTTTAATGTTTTGTAAATAAATGTTATAAATTAAACCACAATGATGCACAATGCCTATAGCATATTATTTCTTGTACTGTTTGTGCAGAGACTGAGCTTATATACAGATAAATGATGTTCTATATATTCATTGACATGGATTATAAAAGTTTTCAAAAATTTAAAAATGTAATTTGTAATTTAATTAATTACTTTTGCAAAGTAATTGTAATTTAATCAATTACACGTCTTAGAAGGCTTGTAATGTAATTGTAATTTAATTGAAGAAAAAGTCAAAGTAATTGTAATTTAAATAATTACTTTTTAAAGTAATTGACCCCATCCCTGCTCCAAACCAACACCCAATCAACTTTTTCAAAATCAACCCCCATCAAAAATTCATCTGTTTTCCTGCCGTATTTGGAATAGAAATCACGATGTTATGTACATGTAAAAAAATGCATTGTTTTTAATTATAATATAAATTTATATACATGTAAGTACACCTTCTTGACCTGTGCCTGGCGTTGGACTTAATTGTGTCACCCTACGAGTGCTAGTTTTAATGTTTTCATTATTGGATTACACATGGTGTATACATCTTATCAATAGTAGGAATTCATAGTGTGTTTTAAATGGAATATTTCCTGATATTAACAGTACCTAAAACAGGCGGTAATTACATTATAACTATGGGGTGCCATTTAAAGTTTAAGTATATAGAACAGGGTAAAATAATCTGAAATACAAATAGTTAAGGCCTATAGTTTGAAAAGGGTTAAAGCAAACTACCCATAGTCCTCCATCTCGCCGCACGCAAACAAATGTGATTTGGTACAAACGGACTCTGGCGGAGGGTCAAAGATCATTGGATGCCACATGCAAATTATACATTGAAGCATGCCCCTTGGGGTCTTTCTCACTCCCTGAAATCAGAAATAATCAAACAGCTTAAATTAAAATGGAAAGCCCCAAAGCCATCTTTGTATTTTGACATATCAAACATTTTTCAATGGTATAAGGGGTCATGACTATATATATTACCACTTATACGAGCCTGGTCTCGGATAAGTGAGTTTATTTCAGTAACCCTAGTAATATTTATCTATTCCGGATAAGTTACGTACATTCGGATAAATATAAATTTTCACCCTTAGTCACAAGCTATCATTCCGGATAATTTAGGTCCATTTGTATATAGTCTAATAATAAGTTCTTTTCTACCTCCTTTCTAGAAGAATCGATTAAACGGTAAGGTCATGGAAAATTTTTGGGAGTTAAATTGTGGCAATGTTTTAAATTTTTTAAATCAAATAAGTTTGATTTTTAGTGTAACTGTTGAGGTTTGTAGTTTCAAAGCAAATTAGACGTATCGATGGCGAAGTTTGACTTTGGATTTGGCCTGATTGGACTTTTTCGTAAATTGAATTGATTTTACGCGATATTGTAATTTGTGAGACTTTACAGGTAACAGGAATATATTAAGATCAGTTTGGGGGTCAAATGATTGTTTAACTTGAGTTATTATTTTTAGGAGCGAAATGTTAAACTTCGTGTCCATCATAGCTATAACCGGGGGGGGGGGGGGGGGTAATTTCATAAAACACGGAATATTCTCAGAAGCCGGGCTTACTATAGAAGGATTTTAGTTTGTTTTCTATATAGATTTGTCGTGTTCGAAGGAGGTATATTGATTCGCATTTTACAAAATGTAATCGTCGTTAAATCGGAGAAAGCATTCAAGAGAATTTGTGCACTTTCACTTTTTGAAGTAATCAAAGTACTGTGTGTACTGAGAGGAGGTTTATTAAATTGTGTAAGTGTTATGCTCTAATTGCAGACTTGTATCATTTCATTTGTTTGTTGGTCTTTTGAAAAGGTTTGGAACAGTACTGTTTGTTATCTTTTCCTATTTTTTAATTAATTTTTTTTTTGTTCATGTTATCCTGGCCATTTATATAGAACATGTTACCAAGAAAACAAAAAGGTGTAAGGTTTTATGGATGATATTGTATGAACTGATTTTCCTATTACATAATGGGATGGGAGTTAACTTGTATATTATGTTACACAACATATGGGAGCTCATTTGGCCCACATGGTCAATTTCTGCATAAAAATCCAACTAATGAAAGCAAAATCACAGTTTATTGAAATAGGATGAAAACATTTCTTATTAATTTTGCAAGCATTTGTCTCACAGTGAGCAGTCAAACCGCAGCAAAGCTGTGGGAAAGTATTCTTCATATGCATTAGAATAGGTAGGCAAATTTGCAGGGTTCAGGCACAAGCAAGGAGCAAATTATATTGGTACAAAAGGCAGTAAATACATAAAAAAACTTAAGTAATTGATAGTGATTACAGATGTATGTTACCATGATTATTCATTTTCAGGTACATTACCAAAAACAGGTCAAGATTTTTAATTTTATTTTTTAAGACAGCTTTATCAGTGAGTCAACAGCTGCAATGGGCACAAGATTCCTTTCCATCAAAGCATGACCTTATCACTTCCCCAGTAATTCATTAGAACAGTAATTAAAGATTTGCAAAAAAGAAACAAGTAGGAAATGTTGCAGTTGTGCTAAAACTAGATATAAAAGTGGAATTGGCAAATGATATAGATCCTAATCCAGCTCCAATTAATCGCAGCTATTAGATTACATTCTAGGGAAAAGTATAATTTGGTTAAGCGAGTCTTTGTGTGAAAAGGGGGGGGGATATTTCAAATAAACTGGTAATTTTTTAAAAAGATGGTCAAAATCAAATTGGTTCCTCGTCTCCTTCGGATGGACTGAGTTCTGATAATTAGTTAAGCTATTAGAGCACTGTGATAGGCAGATTAATAAAAGTGATTGGTCAGGAGTCTCACTAGGATAGGCAGCACCCAGTACTTGCTCCGTATGTTGCTTATCAGGCTATCTTTGAATGGATAGTCTGCTAATGTGTTCGACAAGACGGGGAAACAAAGCTTGTCAAATAATCAGTTAAATTATATATGAATCAATTATTATTATTATTTAAAGATTTAATAGGTTGATATGAAATTGCAATATTGAATTTACTAGTACATAAGAAAAGTCAAAACCAAGGAGTTAATAATGTGTTGTCAAAACAATATTGATCCATTTATTTAAGGTACACTGACATTCAATTTTAAGCTAATCTGGTAAGGGATATCCAAGATATCTCCAGAAGTATGCCTTATCAAGTATGCCATTTTTTTCCACCGCACATACCCATGGACAAAGAGTTGCAACGTACTCAAGAATTTGTTTTCTCGGATATTTTATTGTGTTTATCTATTTTATTGCGCACCCATGTCAGTGTCTAATGGGGATTTAAGCCTTGAGACTAATTTTATCATTCTGTTTAATTATTACCAAATACATGTATAATTGTGTGTAATACACGATGGTCCACGATTATACCTAAATTTCCCAGAGATAAAACTACTCCCTTACAGATATTTTTTGAATACTCAGAACACTTAGTATCGCAATTACCTTGAATTGTATAACTTACTGCGGCTGTTTTGCAATAAAGTCAAGAAACTTATAAATCTCCATTCATTTTCGGGGCATAACATGTTGCTTACATATATTGTTTACGCTTGTGACAATTGAATGATACGAACAATAAGTATGCCGAATGTACAATGTAATGCCGATGGTTGCACTTCAGAAAACAAGTCAAAGTATTCGGAATATTTAGACTTCCAAAATAACGTTTATCAGAAAGAAAATGATTAAACTTATTAGAATAGTCTACTTAGCGGGAAATATCCACAAAAATTTAACACAAGAGAGCTAGCATTTTAATTTCATAGCGTGGTGCAACGAACATTTAGCTAGGTATTTCACCAGGGCTTCTTTCTTATATATGTCCCTTAAAAATCTGCAGTGATCGATCTCATAGTGTAGTCAATAGCTATAGCACATTGTCCTCAGCTATTAATCAACGTTTCCTACCTTCAACGCAAAAGAGTTTCATTACGTTAAGTAATAGCGATATAAAGTATTCTTCCTTTTGTTTGAAATAGGTTAAACTACCCTTATGGCATGAGGTTATATAAAACTAAAATTAGTCGTACTTTAAAACACTTAATAGGTGATGATTAAATTAATAAGCCTTGGCAGTTATTTTTAATTAAAACAGTTAAACGATACGAATGTAGTTGCAAGTACTTCGGAGTTCCATGACCAGTCATAAAAGGCGTTTATCCTTTTTTCAGGGAAACTTTGAGCAGGTTTACTCAGTATTGGATACGGCATATCATGCCCATAAGTTTTATTATTTGTAGAATACAAAATTTAAATCTCATTCACTACAATTAGGGAGCAACCGCTAAAGCACATTTGCCACCAACATGCAGGGGGTTATTTTAGCTTTGAAAAGCTGGCTTTAAAATGTACATGTTTATGCATCCATTAAGTAGTTGTTACAAGGCTCACATATTTTTACTTCCTTTCATTTCAATGATTTATTTATTTATTTATTTATTTATTTTTTTAAATTTTACTATGGATTATAGTTGTTTGATAAGTTGTGAAGAGGGAATATGATTTATGCAGCTGGGGAAATGAGAAGGGGGGGGGGGGGTTAAGGACACAAATATTGTTTTAAAAGTATTCTAAGTTGAGAGGTGACGTAAATATCTCGTTTTTGTTCAATTTCGGTCTGATACACTCCACACTTTTTAGTACAACTATAACCAATACTTGCAAAGATAGTTTAAATTTTTATAAAAGCCATAAAAATGCGTAACAGG
Organism: Saccostrea echinata; assembly: GCF_033153115.1. Lineage (NCBI taxonomy): Eukaryota > Metazoa > Mollusca > Bivalvia > Ostreida > Ostreidae > Saccostrea > Saccostrea echinata. Next base: position 3,163,480 of record NW_026889763.1, on the reverse strand, counting down.
AGTAACAGCCTAGTAGGTAAGTAATGCGATAAAATAAACCAACGGGACAGGGAATAGAGTGCAGGTAAGGATCCACAATTTTAGATTAAACGGGGAGTTGTTTTATTCTCACAAGTCCATAATTGCATTTCAACACATTTCTTAAAACAATTATAACGGAATAGGTGAATGACCGTTGACGATTTAAATTCATATTTTGTTTTAATGCATTGAATAGTAATTGACTAGTAAGTCACTTTTTTTATAAGTTGTATTGGTGAATGAGCAGGCCCTGGTCGACGGTGACCATTTGCGTTGAGGTACTGCCGCCGTCACCATGGTTCTTGGCACCCCCATTGGTGGCGGTTGCAGTTCCATGCTTACTCGTGGTAGACACGAGTATTCATGGCCCTTGCAAGTGGCGTATTCCGTCGCACCTCAACGCAACTGGAGGAGTGCAACACATATTCTTACGCTCATTCCATTGTTTATCCTATTGCACATGTAAATTGAAATTCAGGATTTGAATTTGTGCATTGGCTTGTAATTGACAAGCAGTTGACTTGATTGATATTGAATTGATTGATTGAATGATGATTGATTGATTGAACTTGATTGATAATTGAATTGGTGACGTTCATGCACTTGTGACCTACCCAGTGCATGATCCGCCCGATTTGGGTCGTCACATTTGTTGTATTGATTGTTGATTGTGGGGCAACCCTGTGGTAGCCCCAGCAAATTGATCACCGCGGCCAGAAGCGCCAAATTAAACAAGCAAAATAATATTTGTTGTTTGTTTGATTAATAGGGAATCTGCAATAAATATATATATATATATATATATATATATATATATATATATATATATATATATATATATATATATATATATATATATATATATATATATATATATATATATATATATATATATATATTATACACATAAAGCAAAGGGGCTAATTACAGGATTTAATTTAAAGTGTAAATTAAATATAAAATATTTATAAAGTTATGACACACTTAACTGTGTCATGTTGTCACTATTCTAATGGTTTTGGTATAGTGGGGCCAACACCGAATATGGCTGGGGTCACATCCACCTCACCCAAGTGAGGGGATGCTACAGCTGGCTGGTGCGTGTAACAATTAGGCTTATGTATATGCCTCTCCCATGCAATACTTAAACCAGGTAGCACTGCAGGAGATAGGGTGAGAAGGGCAGGTCTCGCTACCCGCCTTAGAACGCTGGCGATTGTTCAGGCCTGGGCACTGATGTTTCACGCAGGCCCCCAGTGTGTCCCTTACATGTGTAGTTACACTGGCACACTGGTCGGATCCCCAGTTTCCCCACAAAATATGTGCATGCGGCCAAAGCCACCACATATGATCACTGTAATAAATGTTTTAAAAAATATATATGTCAGTTTTTCACTTATCTCTTGGAATCAGTGCTTACTAATTGAGGATAACCAAAGTGTATTTCAAGCTGTATCGCATGGGGAATTTTGTGCTTTTGGTGAATTCAATAATTAATCAGATTTAGTATTCAACATGAAAGTATAACAACAAATAATACTCCAATAATACTCGGTCATAGTGAAGTACATGCGACCCGTGATTGTATACATTGATTGCTATATCTGTTATTATTAATACGTATGTTATAGCAAGGTACTAACTTTTTGAAAACTATATATATATAAAAACATATATATAAAATTATATAGTGTTTAATATAATTTATGAAATGTTATGAGAAAAGACCAACACAATTGGTATGAAAAATAGTATTAGAAATAAATCCGAAATTGTCAAAAGTCCATAATATTCAAGATATGAGAGTAAGATCAAATATGATTAATAGTAAGAGAGACAACAAAGAAGCGTGAAAGTAGACGAAAAATTTTCTTTCCTGATTTTCTTTTCTATTAAGTAGAGTATTTTATGCTCAGAGTTCAAAGTTCCCAATTTTTTTTTTTGCTCCTAGTCAAGAGTCTTGATATTACTATTGAATTTCCGCTCAAATTTTAATACTAATTATCGATGGGCTTGGTTGGTCTATTCTGATTAATTCCATTACAAAACAATTTACAACATTATAAATCATTGTACCAACATATCCAATAAAAAAAATCCAATTTGTTCTATCAAGATAATAAAAGTTCAAGAAATTAAAGTCCCTTTTCCAATTATAAAATCACGATATGTAGTTCACCATTAATGTCCATCCTGGTTTATTTTTATTTTATTTTACTGTGACTAATAGGTTCACTTTTTAAAAGTGATTTGGATATAAGTATATTCCAAGTTTAAAATGTTCAAATAAAAACCCCGTTCTAAACCCTATAGGTTTACAAGAATCCATCGTACGGATTTGTTAAGATAAATAGAGTGAATCGGCAATTCACTTGTCTTCTTTCAAGCATGTCTGCTAGATATGATTAGAGAAGAACTGTTGAATACAAATATCACTTCAAAGAATTGAAATTTTCTATTGAACTCAATTTCAAATATAAATACCTACAAAAAATAATTTCAGTTCAGTATTTATATTTTCTATCTATAAAACTTCGTTATGACAGAAATACTTAAGTTATTATTAACCAAATGTTATACATACAATGACCTTCACCTGGTTAACAATTGTATCAGCTATGAAAGGAAAGAAACTTAATCTTTAACATGAAATGGAACACAGTTTACATTAGACATCTTTAGAGAAAACACCTGCTTGATACATTAGAAACTGAAACCAGAAAATCATTTATTCAATACTGGGTACACTTCATCCGATCCGTATAAAACCGGGTCACCAGGTTTTATTTAATGCCTCAATTTATGAAATTTTAGGACCAACAACTTAGTATTAATTTTGTAGCATGAATGGCTTTACTTTTCAAAGCTTAAGGCAATATTCATCCTTAATCATTTTGATGAAATACACCAGATAATATTAATGTAGTTGTTGCTTGCACTTATGCAAGGAATACTTTCTTACGGCAAAATTAATATTTGATATTGCCTAACTGACAAAATGCTCAACTTGTTTTATTCCACTCTTGTGTTGGCTGTTGAAGGGGCTCAATCAGTGTCTTGTGGAATTCTAAAAGATTGTTCGAAGAAAACCTGATCTTCAAAACTTCATAGATATTGTCAATGAGGATTTACTGATCTGTTTTGACGATATTGGTTCAGAAAAAAATCAACATTTCAGACATATTACGGCCTGGTAAATACAGGAGCATTTTAGTATAAGAACCAAGTACAGGTGCGGTAAATAAATGAAGAATATAAAACTGAACTCATTCAGAGAGTAAGAGTTGGAATACAAGATTTGAATTACAGCAAACATTTTAAAACATTTTTTTTGCAGTTTTAGTAATGATCTTTATTTTATTTCACTGTTACCAATAACTTCAACAATAAGTTCACCATAAATACTAATACATGTATAATGTTTCACCAAAATGTTATGAAGTTAAGAATAAATTATGAAGTACATGTATCTAGGAAAGGAAATTAATCATACGAGTTCACCAATATGAAAGCTCAAATGAAACATTTATTCTTAAAAATTTACTTTTTAAAACATGGACATGAAATGCAGTTTTCGATTTAACATCATTCAAAAATGCCTTCCAGATATATACCTGTCAGATATATAGCTGTCTTTCTTTCCCATTCATTAGCCCCTCACTTTGTCTCTGAGATCCCATGTTGCTAAAATTTGGACACAATTTCAAAAAGTCTGATTCCTAAAACGACACTTCTCTTCTAGGTACTTCTTTTCGCGAAATCCTATTCCTTAGAATTTGGCTTTTCTGTTTGTATTTAACAGTTTAACAATATTATTGTACATGTAGTGATATTTTGTATCATCCATTAAAAAAACTGTCGACCCGACTTTTGATGATGTAATTAACAATTGAGATTAAAAATATTATGACGCTAAAGTATGTGTGCTTGGCTCATAATATATATTGAGGGAAAACATACATGTTTTATAAAATACAATTGTGTTTGTATATATTTTATCATTGTGTAAAAATATAGATACCCAAAGTCATGACATGTTTGTTGAAACATACTTTAAAATGATTATAATAAATATACATTCCAAGTCTAAAATGTTCAAATACAATGCCCATAGATTTACATTCGTCCACATGGACTAAGAAATTTCCTATTGGAAAATTTTCAATTCTTCAACATGATTTTAAACTTAGGCACAGTTTATATCGTTCGCAGGACTAAAATTAGTCCACAAAACTGTTAACCTCTTATAATACATAAAAAATAATTAGATTGATTAACGATCAATATGTACAGCTGGTCCCAGCTGACGAAGCAGGTAACAACATTATCTTTTCTGTAATGCTCATTTTTTAATTGCAATTTAGAGGAATCGTGATTTAATTCTACAAGTGGTAACCCAACTTACACCAAAAAGAGGAAATTCTTCAAAATCATGTCAGTTTTGAATATTTTTGATATTCCCAAAAATCAAATTGAATTTGAATTACCATATCTATATTAGATTCCGAAACTTCATAAATATCCTCAGAAACAAAGATACATTGAGGGTTCCAGTAAATGTTCTACCAAGCCTCTTGTTTTACTCCTCCCTAAAATATTAACAGCAGTGAAGGATAAACTTCAGGATTACTGTACAATAATATATTCCAGAAGTGGTGAAAATCAGATGTGGATACTTAAAAATTCCAAGGAACTTTTGGAAAATTTGAATTCACAAAATTTTACCAAAATCAATAACATAAAAACTTACGACTTTTCAACTCTGTATACAACCATTTTCCACGATAAATTTAAGTCTATCTCTATATTTACAAAACCAAAATTCAGATCAGAATGAAATTTGACACACAAATATTCATAAACGTTCTATATATAGCATATGTCATGTAATGTTTTGGTCAATGTTTATGACGTCACAATGTGAAAATGACATCAATATATAGGTTACTTATGACAAAAAATGGGTGACTCAATCTTACTCGTGCAAGGAAGGGTCGTTAAGTTTAATGTAAATCTTGGAAATTCCTTTTCAGTTGCATTATAATAATTTGTACGGGGTTTACGAAGAGAAAGGAATTGCAAGAAGTTCAATCATTAATTGGATTGATTGTTGTAGTGAAGGAAGGGAGAAAGTTAAAATTGATGTCCGTTCTGGTGCAAAGTGAAAGTGAGCTGGGGAAAAGGTGTATCCTTAGTTCAGCAATTAAAAGTTACAGTTATGAAAATATTTGAATATCTTAACAATAAAATATTAATTAAATCCCTAAAATATCATTTACGTCAGATTTTAAACATATCAGGATCTCTAAATTCTCAAGATCGGAATTTACCTATATGATTTTGGAATTCAAATTGCTCTTTGTGCATGCTAACTAATAGTAGTCATAATGTATGTTTGGATGTTCGGATGGAGGGCGTCGCTTTTTCGGGTTTCTTAAAGATACATGTACAGTTTCTCTATCTTTCTAAAATCTGGTGGAAAATAACATCATCTGTTTTAGGTACTTAACAAATTTTATGTAGATTTGAAATGTTCTTTGAAAAATATGATTATTTAAATTCAAAAACATTATTGCAAAGTTACAACATTCTGAGCATACTAGTAAAGTAAAATAGTAAAGCATACGTTCCACGACCCTATACGACGGCGATATTTACATAAATTTGAAGTTCAAAGAATCAAACCTATCATGTTGGTAAGCAATATGTGTATATTAGACCATTAAAAAAGACGAAAACATCATTATTCTCGAATTTTTTGACAGCCCTCGTACGTGATGCACAAAAAAGGAAAATAATCAAATTTCCTTAATACAAATTATTTTTACATATTTCTTGTAACGATATCTACTTTTTCAGTAATGTAGGGCTTAGCATAGATTACACACAGTTCGCTGGATAAGATATATATCTTATCCAAATTTTTTCTTCTTAATTACAGACCTTCAAGATGGAATCAGCATTTTTTTAAAATGTTGAAATTCAGAATAATGAAATGTTATCTTCAAAATCTTCAAATAGTTCATTCTAACATATTAACAATAAACAATTCTGTAGTGAGTTGATAATTTTAAAGGCTTCAAATTAAAAAAAAAAGAACAATTGTAACATACACAACTGTCAATAGACGCATTTGAGAAAGCATTCGAAACTGAAACCGCATTTCTTTAATGAATGTAGTGCGGCAGATGCATCGGTTGACAAAGTTTTATCCCAGGGTGTCAATTTCAATGGTTAACCTTAAAACAAAACAGGCACTTTTTATATATAATGTATTTTGTTAGGATATGATTAAGGACAAATATTGACATTCACCTTGAAAAGTGCAACCATTTAAATTATTAAGTTAATACTGGTTGTATTTTTTTTAAAATTCCATAAACTCTTTTTTTATATTTAGGATAGCTGGTTTTCCAAGGGAAATCAGTTTTAAATATTTTCCTCAAAAACGTGCTGTATTTATTTTGATTTACTGAAGCTTCACAGATCAGAGATTGTAGTAAAGTTATAGTTTTGAACGGCTTTCAAACTATTGGCATACGTGTTTTCTAGATAAGAAAGCTTTAAAAAAGATTCACTGACCTCTTTATCAATTGTTTGCACTCAGGGTATCCTTTATCATCTAAAGTTTCGTTATTTCTGTGTTTGTTGTTTTTTCCCAATCAACCTTTACATCGTACACAAGCTTTCATTGATGTAAAGTTTATTTGGCATCTTTCAAATGCACAAATGGCATTTAGAGGAATATATGACGAACCGTATGTGCATAAATAACATGCATACTACATTATCGTTGTGTTACATGTTGCCAAATGTATTAGTATTGTTGAAGGTAACATTATAAATTGTAAAATGTATCTAGACTTATTAGATTTTAGATTGAAAAAAAAATTGACAGAGTATGGTGAATTACCGTGTCACCCATAGAAAAAAAAACTGTATTACATGTATTTTTATTGCGCACAAAAAGTTGTGTTTGATTCTTGATATATATCTCCACATATTAACCTCAACAGCACGAAAGCTCAATTTCAAAAATATTCACAAGCCCCTATCAACTATTCTTTTAGCTGACATCTGACGAAGCTCGTTGAACCGAATTATCATGCCATGCAAAATTGCAGTACAAATAGGCGAAAGTTTGGATGTTCTCGATTTCAGGTCAGATGGGCTTTTAACAACGATTAAGGGAAATGTGTTAATGTCGGAATAGTAAAGAAAAATGTTCGGAACCCACGGTTAGTAATATTTTAAGATGGGAATTTAAATATAAGGAGAAATATACCGAGAAACACCGCACTTTTGTGCGCAAAAAATATTTATTTTTATGGGTGGCACTGTACCTCTCTGGTTCCATTTTTATCAGATCAGCAAGCTACAGATCTGCTCCTAATGAATTCGTTAAAATAAATATAGTGGATTCTCAATATACGTGGTTTTTTAACTTTAAATTTCAAATATGAATACTAACATTTATTTTACAATATACAATCAAGTATTTACACACACAACTCTTACTTTGTTGACAGTTGCATTATGGACGAAAAGAAACTGTGTCACATAAAAATCACACTGGACATCATTTATACCCTGAATATAAACTGACACATTATTCATTTAACAATTGTAACTCGGGTACATTTCAACCGATCTTTATCAAAATTTTTTTAACGAATTAAATTTCAAACATGAATACTAGTTAACATTTTTTTACATTACACAACAAAGCATTTTACATACACAAATTTTACTTTGTTGACAATTGTATTATGGAGGGAAAGAAACTCTTGTCACATTGAAATCATATATACACAGTCAGTTTGCATTAGACATCATTTATATCCTGAATATACACTGACACATTATTAACTAAAACCTGAAATTCATTTAATCATTGTATCTCGGGTACATTTCAACCGATCCATATTTAAATAATCAAATATCACGAGGTCGGTAAACATGGTAATTTACAAACGCCAACGTGCCAAGCAACATACGTCCAAAATATCAAACCGTTAGCTCTAACGGTTCTCGAGAAACAGTGTGGGAACGGACGGACATCCAAAGAGATACACGCCGGGTAAAGTGACCCCTATGTGCCGCTCTACTCTGCAGGCGACACAAAAATAGAATTTATGTACTTTCAAGACCTACGACTTGGTATTAACTTTGTAATATGATTTGCTGTGTTTTTCAAAGCTAAAGTCAATATTTATCCTTTTTTGAGAAAATACATAGAGGTCCGTGTTTACTCTGCTCCAATTTTTTATTGTTTCAATGGACCTTTTTTAAGCATGACTACTGATCGTTATCTGCATATTTCATTAGACGATATTGATGTCATTTTTGCTTACTCCTAAATCAATGCACATGTAATATTTATATATATTTGAATGTCCATTTTCCCTTTTGATACGGAATACATTCATACTGCAAAATTAATTGTTAATACTTCCTACCTGAAAAAAATTTTCATCTTGTTTTATTCCACCGGTACCTCTTGTGATGGCTGTTGAAGGGCCTCAATCTTTGCCTCGTGGAATTTAAGGTACATGTAGGCCTGGGCTTCCAAAATTTTCTGTCAAACTAATTTTTTTCTTCATATAAATACTTAAAATAACCCATAAACTAACTAAAACGCCCATAAAAGAATAACCTTTGCATGCTTAATTTTAAACAACGTGTATAAGAGAGTGTATAAGAGTACATATCTCTCAAAATTCAACATCCATAATTTAACACAGTGACCTAGGATCTCATATTTTATTAAGTTATGCACCAAAACACATTATATTTGATTAAAACCTTCGAAAATAAAAGAAAATCACTTTTTAAGAGAATTTTTACAAAATTTCACTAAAAACACATTAACAAATTGATGTTGAATTTGCTCAAGTACTTCATGAAAAATAACAAAATACATCAAATTTGATCAATGCACCCTTTCTTACAAACAACGGATAAGGTAAGATAAAATTTATCATTTTGATTCAGATGTGATCAGTATTTTTACCTGTGAATATTAAGAAAAACTAACAATATCTATTTAAGGGTTTAAAACGCAATATTATCGGCCGCAGCAGCGGCCTATCTATTTGTGTTGTGTTAGAAAGTGCACGTGGGAAAATGAGACGGTATTTTTTTTATTAGTTCAGTAAAAATAAATTTTTAATAATAACACGTATAAAATCAAGAGTAAAATATTTAAAAAAAATTGCTATAAACTAAGTTTAATTGTTGGTATTATGTTCCAATTTCATTTTCATTTCTCATAATTTATGATTATATAAAAATAGTTTAGTACAATAGGTATTCCCAAATCTGGGAGTGTACAAGATACAAACGCAAGTCGTTATGATTTTCCGAATAATAATTAGGTGGTAAAAGTGCATGATAAATAAAAAATTGAAAAGTTGTTCAACTGGTAAAAATTGTTTTGAATATACTACAGCTGAGAATGACACAAGGATAATTTTTGCAGCTAAGCCTACTCTGCAGAAATCATCGGCATCATCATGTGACAAAGATCTAGGTTATCAGCACGAGGTTCATCTGAATATAAATATAAATAGGCCTCCATCTACATTTTCTGAATTACAATTTATCATTGAGTCAAATGCTGACTGACGTTTTTCATACTAATTGTTAGGCCATTATTAACACACTGAATTGTCGACGGATTTTTCTGTTATTTCCCGATCATGACAAGGAGCACACGGTGGGTGTGACCGGTCGGCAGGGGATGCTCACTCCTCCATGGCACCTGATCCCACCTCTGATGTTTGGTGGTCCTGTTTGCTCTGCTCCTATTTTGTATTGTTTAATGGACTTTTGAGCTTGAATACTGTTCGTTATCTCCATATATTTCATGAATCAATTTGATGAACAAATGCACTAAAATTTCTAGTTATTTATTTATTTATTTATTGTTTATCTTTATTCTTTTTATTTGTATTTTATTTATTGATTGATTATTTTATCTTATTTATTTATTTATTTTTTGTTTTGAAGACAGTTTGAAATATTTCATATTTTGAATGTCTTGTGCTTTCCTTATGCTCAATTGTGAAAGTACTTTTTGAAATGCTAAATTTTGTTTGAGGCCGATTTGATGCTTTGCATCAATTTTACTTGTTAATAATTTGCAATGATGGAATGTTTTACCATTATATACTAGAATATGCATCTAACTACAATTCGATAAATTTAACTTTGGTGTTAAATTACATTTTAATCTTCCTTCTTCGTGACTAACTATGAGGTCAAATTATTATATATACTACTACATCAACTGCTCATACTCTGCTGGAAGAAAAAATCAAAACAAAGGTAGGATGAAACTAGGCATGTTTTCCAGAAAAAAATAAAATAAACATATGTATGTGTATCAGTTTAAAAACATAAATAAGAATTGATTGCGAAATATACCATAGTATAACTTTACTTATCATTATAAAATCCAATATTAATGAACAGTACTAAGATACAGCAAGAAAAAAAGAAGTACAGTCAAACTTGTTTACGATAGAAATTAAAGGCCATTGAGATATTTTTAAAAATAACGGGATTTCAATATATCCGTGTGCCATGAGTTACAAGTAAGCCCTTTACACAATAATTATGCTTTATTTTTTTTATTAGATGACTGAGTTCTATCTAATCATAGTGCTGCTTCTTCAAACGACAAAGGGCGAAACACAGACAGGAAGTTGCAAAGACATGTTACAGGGTTACCTTACAGGACAATTGTCGTCTGCTCTAGGAGCATATCAGGTAGACGCTTTAAGACGGGAATTCAAAAGCTTCACTGACGTCATTGAGAAATCTATGAAAAAGTTCAAGGAAGAAGTTAACGCTAGGATACAGAATGAAGGTATTATACGACATATATACTATGTGTATTGTTTAATTATGTATAATTTGTCATGATAGAAAACTAAAAGTCTTCTTTTCCAAGGTAACAGAAACGTTGTGTATACGAGATGGAGCAAGAAGACTTGTGCCTCCCTTGCAAACTTTGTCTATTCCGGTGACAACATTCTATCTTTTAAAAACTTATGATACTTTTTTCATTATGATACGTGCTGAACTCTATGTGTTTAGGGTCATAATATGTTTATTAATGGAAGGGCTAACTTTACAAACGTACGCTCTACATATGTATTCAAGACATATTAATAACATTACATTATAAAATAAATGAAAAATATTGTTTATAATTCATCATCCTTATTAACGGTTACGAACATTTCGGAGGATCACATTATACGGACAAAGGGGCGGCTGTAAATCCTCTTTGCTTGCCGAGGGATCCAGAGTGGGGTAATTACAGGGATGGAAATGATGGATTTAAGGCTTATGTTTACGGAGCGGAGTACGAACCAAATACTTTCACGAGTCACTTTACTTCTCTTCATAACCATGACGTACCCTGTGCTGTATGCCTTGTCCAAAATAAATCCGTTGTAAAAATTATTTCCAGGTGAGAAAATAAATATGATTCGCATTTTTAAATCGCTTCTCATTGTGTATGTTAATATTGTTATAAATGTATATAAATAATTCCTGTCTGTCATATTATTAAGATTACAGCCGAAAGAGAAAGAGAGAGAGAGAGAGAGAGAGAAAGAGATAGATTATTTACACGACTTTTGAGCTAATGGAGTTTTTTTTTTTTTTTTTTTTTTTTTTTTTTTTTTTTTTTTTTTTTTTTTTTTTTTGCACATAATATCTCCTCTCCCACATCTCACATTTTTCAAGACTCTCTAAACTTTAATATTACCGGTATATCTTTTCCTTACTTTTAATTCATTGTAATACCCGTGAAGACATTCCTCATTGAGAGATATTTTCCTAGTAAGCAGAAAATGCATGTACTAGTATGTAAAAGTGAATATAACGAACAGTGATCAATCTCATAAATCCAGTAAACATACAAAACGAATCATGAAAAGAGCAAACATACGGATCCCTGGAAACACCAGACGTGGAGGGAGTGCCTAGGAGGACCTAGAACCGCCGTAATGTACCCCTCTGTATTCATTAGGAAAATAATGTAATCTCTGGTCAAAATTAATGAACACAATGGCCTTACAATTGCTATGAAATATGTCAATCAAATTACAATGCAAGGATAAGTTTTATTTGCAAACACGTTTATTATAACGACCTTATAATTTTCGAAATGCCGACTTTAAACGAGGTTGTTGAAATCCCTTTAATATCAACTTTATTGTTCGTAGCTTGTTTCAGTTTAAAGATTGATCGCGCTCTGAATATACTCTTGTATAGCAAATCAGTTGGAAAACATGAACACCATATGCAGGTGAAATTCGAAAACACTGCATAAATATCGAAAATTAGGAACTTCCAAACAATATCAACTGGTATAATCTTAAAAGTATGGTCGCCCGCGTGGCGCAGTGGTTAGAGCGTCTGCTCTAGAGTCGCGGAGTAAGGAGTTGATCCTTACGTCGCGGGTTTGAATCCCACTGCGGGACGTGGAGACCGGTCCTTCGGATGAGACCGTATAAACCGAGGTTCCGTGTCGCAGTAGGTGCTGGCACGAAAAAGATCCCTCACTGCTCAATGACCCTAAGTGCCGAGTATAGGTCAAATTTGCCTTGTAGAAAGCTAGCTGTACATATTTGCCTCCAAACCATCTAGTGTTGGCAAATCATACTAATATTTCAATTTTTATGTTTCATTATAGCGAGAAAAACCTGCTACAAAGGCTGGAATCTCAAGTACGAAGGCTTTTTAATGGCTGGATATCGTAATCATGCAGCTGGTTCAACATACAAGTGTGTAGACAAGAATCCTGACACCTTGCATGGTGGTAAGGCAGATAAAGATGGCTACCTATTTTATTTTGTAGAAGGTCGCTGTGGTTCTTTGAAATGTCCACCATATGTTGAGGGAAGAGAGCTAGTGTGCGCTGTTGGTACCAAGAAATAAAGAATCTCTATATATAATTTTCTGTCAAGTAAGCATAATTTTCTGTTCAATCAAGATTATTTGACAAGTAGATAAAAATATCTGACTAGATGACATAATTATGTGAAGTCTTCTTAAGATTTAAAGTGGACTTTTTACTGTTAGATCTCATCAGAGACATTATATAATAGTGATTCACAACTGCTTCGAAAGCTCGCGAGACTTTACCCCATTGTGTTACTTTTATTAATTAAATCATATAACTCTTTACAATTATCACTCAGTCTGATAACTAAGTAAAGCATTTAATTTCTTATCAACAAACTAATAAGAATGTTATATTTTCGTAAATTTATTTAAGTAATACAATAACAAAGGATAAACTGAAATAGCAACAGGTGATTCGTGGTCAGCCATTTCTCTAAGATTTTGGCAACTTTTGACCTTAATATGCAAAATTGATTTAACTTGTCGCGAAACACAGTGGAAGGGCGTTCGCTTCGTGATCGGGAGGTTCCGGATTCGATTTTCGTTCCAGGCGCAACGTCGAAATAGATAATGACTGTTCCTTCGCCAAGTTCCCGGCATGAGAAATGAAAGTCACGGTTTTTTCAGATATGACCTTCTTAAAAACGTAGGTCTAGAGCCACATTTGGCGTTGGCACGTAAAGAACCCCAACTGCTCAATGGCCGTACATGCTGAGTATAGGCCTAGGTCTAAGCTTGAAGCTTTCACAGGCATTCGGTGACTCTCTGTATGAGTGAAGAATTTTCGAAAGGGAGTTAAAAACCATATAATCCATAATTTTAAGACTTTACAAAACATACATTTGTATATAATAAAATTAATAGTAATTTAACTTTAGATCAAAATAAACAGCCAATAAAGAGTAATTTCAAGAATAAATCCGGGACAGTCACTAACTTTTGCATAGGCATAATAATGCCGGAGTTACGAATCTTTCTCATTTTTGTCTTATCTGTCTCTGATTTCATGTCGTTCGATAATTATGCCGACCTCTAAGATATTAATGTCGACCAACTCGTCAGATAAAAATGATGGCTTGGTTGAAAGTGATGTCAACTTCTCAGAAAAATGTCTTGTTAACTAGATGATACATGGATATGCTTCCATCCTGAATTTATAAAAACGTAAATAAGTGACAAATCAAAAAAAAAAAAAAAAAAAAAAAAAAAAAAAAAAAAAAAAATCTAACAAGACGACATAATTATTTGACAACTATGCTTCCATAGATAATGTTACATGACAGCGCTACAAAAATTACTATCGTAAACTAAACAGTAACATAATCAAATAAAGGCTATTAATAAAATATAAGTTTTTTAAGTATTCAATTATACACTAGTATAACAGTTCAAGCATGTACCTGAAAAGATAACAACAATGAAAAGATGAGGAAAAAAAAAAAACACGCAAACCATAGTAAGACCTATAAATCTTGAATCAGAACTAAATATTCAAACTGTTTATATTATTTGAAGTAAGCATAGAAATAAGAATTATAATTTGCAATTGTGTACATATTAAATTTTTGACACAAACAGATCGTCAATATGGATTTTAAATGAATAACCTCTTGGCTTTACCCCTGAAATAAGAAGATAACGAACAGTATTCAATCTCGAAAGTCCAATGTAACGATACAGATTTGGAACAGAGCAAACATGGACCTCAAAATTTAGAGGTACGATCAGGTACCATAGAGGAGTGAGCATCCCCATGACTGAGTCGAGCAGAAGCGAGAGCTTAGATACTTTAAATCTACTTATGAGGTAAACATTACCTACTAGCTGTTAAACATCTGCTCAACACTGTATAACATCTGACCATCACTCTTTATTAACAGCTGATAATCATGATTAGCAAGACACTGTCATGCGCCATAAATTTGTTATACATGTATGTACATGTCCATCAAAATATATATCAATCTTATCTATTCTATATATTAAGCTGTTAAATTAGACCTAAGTCTTCACTTTTCATCTTCTTGTGAGGAAGTTTTTTCTCTTATTATATGTGTATACGTTATCTAATGTATATTTGTTTACTTTTTTGTGTTCTCTCATTCCGGAATCCGTATTTCAGTACTACTACCGGCTTTGCAGTGATACTACTCTTGTTTTCTTCTGATGAAAAATTGCATTGTCTGAATATCCTGAGTTATCTGAACAACATTTTTTCTCATTTATGACAGTTATGATCAAGAACCTGTACTTATAATAAGAGAAAAACACACAGATCTATAATATTATTATTTAGAGGACCAGGCAATGTTTATCACCAGGATTAGACCTGGGCAAATTAGTAACAAAACATACATAAATATGACCTTAATAAGCATCAGTATTCAAAAGGGACGGGGTATATGACTACCACTTGTGGATGCAAACTCCAATCAGTTAAAGAAATGTTGGTATTTTTCTTTTCAGAACTAACAATCTGGAAATTCTAAATGTGATTTTGGATTACAAGAAACGTGAAAATGTATGAAAGTCGGGTTAAATGAAGAATATGAGCCAATATGGCATTTCATTTGAAAGTTGCAGAAAAATAAGGCATACCATTGAGTGTTTTCAACCTTAAAATCTTATATAATCCATTACATTCCATATACAATTCATTTTACCTTTTTAAATTAATGAACAATTCTTAATTCTATTGCAACTGCTTCAGAAAAATAGAGTTTCTGATATTGAAAGAAGACTTAAATTTTCATAGAAAGCATCCACCATCATGATAAGGTCAGTCAATTAATACTGGTGTGTTTTCTTAATTCATCACCATAACTTATTTTTATTTTTCAATCTGACAATTTTGAAAGATTTAAGGGGATGAAGGACACATGGTCACATGACTCTGTTTGACTACGTCCTAGTCTTCTTTTATATAAGTGCAAAACGTGTAAACCATCAGATTTTGTATAATTTTTTGACAATTTGTTTTACTTTTATTAACATCTTATATAAAAAAGTAAAAAGTTTAAACATTCTTGTAAACATTAACAAATTATGAAATAGATTGATCCACCCCTCTGTTTCCCTAAATTGAGCGTCCAGCTAGTCAGTGACGTCATACATGATCTGTTAGTACAGCAAGATCATACTCGGTGAATACAGGGGAGGTATTATTATGTGAAAACAGGTCAGAATCAGTATATGATGAAATTATTTGAGAAACGGGGAACACAAAAGTTATTTTTGCATGGCTGATGACAGGAATCTTATGTAGGTATATCCTATTTCGCTTACGTGTGACGTCATAGTTGGTTTTTCCCGTACTCGACAAATGTAAACACGTTTTTGTCATGCTTAAGTCTTCTTTAACGATGTCCTGTGCAATATTGAGGTCAGCTTCACCATTCGAAATTTTTACAGTTAAACAATAATACGAAGGATTTGCATTTCAACGTAAATTTTAAAATATTGAATGATAGAATTTTTTGCAAATTAAGTTTTTTGTTGTTTAAGTTGTCTGAAAAAGTACTTAATTTTCCCTATCCAGATGCAGTGTGACAGAAGAAACTTGCTTTTAGGAATTTTAAACCCTATTCATACTTTGAAATATTTAAAAAGATACAGGTCCACTTAGATAAATCCCATTATGGACAGAGTAATGGTCCCGGAAACATGGAGATCTAAAATTCCACATAGATACTGTAGGGTATAGTATTTACCAATCAATATCTCTAAAATAAGGTAAGAAACCTAATGATTTAACTGCTTTACGGTATGTGAGACATACTTAATTAGAAATATACAAAATAAGAAAAAAAAAATGAATGACAAGTATTTTTTCAGCTCAAGGTCCTTCTTCCCCTTAAGTCTAGTTAAGTTATGATGAGTGTCAGACTTGAGAAGAGGTCTAAATTGTTGATAAAAGGAGGAAACTGTGATCCAAAGGTTTATTTCGGGTTGTAAATTTTTACTGACTTTTGTCCCTTTAAAAGTTTATCTCGATTATTGAAAAAATATGACATGAATCTTCAGGGACTTCTATAATTAAATCTTCATATAAAGTACTGGATTAATTAGTTCACAAGCATTTCGTAACTGTGATTCTACCTTTAGGACAGAGCCAAAATGGTCGTAAAGTAAAATGTACTTAATCTTTTTCTATTCCTTAATATTTAGAAGTACAATCATGCACTGAAAGCACGGTAAGAACATGAAAAGTGTTTTTTTTTTTTTTAAATATATATGGTATAAGGCTTCTCCCTTCGGATACTTTTTTTAAATATACTTCATGTCAGAATATTATTAATATTCTAAATATATGCATTGTGAATAAAAAATGTATGTGTAGAGACGGCATTAACTAAGACTTAGAACCAAAGACTGGTGTGAAATTCATGGCCCTTAGATATGACATGAGTTCTGTCTCTTAAGATTTAAGCAAAATAACCATATTCATGAAAAATAGGACATAAGCTGCTTATTAGCTCACCTGAACTAAAAGCCCATGTGAGCTTTCCTGATCGAGAAAATGTCCGGCGTTTAATTTGTTTGTGATCTTTTCAAATTTCGACCCCCCAGAACCATTGGGCCAATGTCAGCCAAACTTGCCAAAAAGCTTGTTCAGCTTTAAAGAATTAGTAAAAACTGAACAGCATCTTTCGAAAATCTTCTTTGGAACCACTTTGACAGAAAACATGAAACTTATTTGAAACCTTCATTACCGGTACATAGTGTACAATAAAGTTTCCTCAAAACATGACCCCTAGTTGTTACAATAGACGATCTAATTTTTATATATTTTTATACATTACCATGTAAAACTGATCATATATTGTTTCCCCGCCTTACCCCCGGGGGTCCCGATTCGAGGAAATTTGAATGTACTTCATCCGAGAGTGATTACGCATAAATATGGCTAACCATGGTTGCGCTATTCTTGAGGAGATTTTTAAAGGTTCTTCCCTTTTTATTCCTATGTAAAACTTTAATGGCCCATTATGGCACAACACTACTCCCTGGGGTCAAGTTTTGATCAAATATGAACTTGCACTTCTTGAAGAAGCTTCCATATAAAAATAAGTTCATGTAATCGTGGCTTTGCTGTTCTTAAGAAGAAAAAACTCTAAAGATTTTCCCTATATACTCCTTATATTTATTTGCTCATTTGCATATTGCTAAAAAGGTCTTACCTATTTCCTCAATTTTTTAATGTAGGTCGCAGGTTTACTGCATAAAAAATCCTACGATAAAACATACCCTCAAAATTTGATATAATGTTCCTGAGTATTTTTAGCACATTATCTGTAATTTTTATGAAATTACCTAAGTAATTAATGCAATATTACTGTAAAAGCAATATAGTTATTGGTATGTTTTTTACGCTTTCCTACTGAACAATGGGGTTTTTTTTATATTCAACGTCATGGTGAACGTGATATGTGTTATATAGATTTCGTTAGATTTGGAATATACAAGATGTAAAAAGATAACAAAGACGTAAATTGTAATGTTATTCATTATTTTACAAAATGCAGACACATGTTAGGATGACCAGCAATTTATCTACATTAGTTCAGTGAAATTTATATACTGGCCACGATGTCAGAATGAATGATATATTGACATAAACAGTCTTTGAGCATTAGCCTGAATTACGTCAAAGAATGGAGGCATGCAAGGCGAGAACAATCCCCCGCTTTGAGAAAAGACATTCTCAATTCTCAAAGTTCAGGAAAAGTTTTATTTTTCAGAAAATGTATTGCCAATATAATCTTTTACACGTTTATGTCCTTTATTTTGTTTTATTGAATAACTTATTGATGAATAATGTATTAATGTTTTAATTATGTGAAAAGAGAAAAAAAGCTTCACTCATGATTTGAAGTCTATCCAGATCTCACAGTCTAATAGGTGTAAGGGCAAAAAAATCAGCTTAAGTTTACAATAAATAAAAAAATAATGATACAATATAATTATAGCGTATTTTCTTTATTCATTAAGTATTGTTTTTAAGGTATGATGGGGAAATAGAGTTTGTAAACATATTCATAAATTTTTTTTTAAACAAATAACAATATATTTTCTCAGTCATGAACTACCCTTACATGTATTATGATTGACAATAAAATATTGTAACATTTGGAACAAATAACGTTTCCATGAAACAAATTAACATAGTTGCGATGTAAGTAGGATTCAAAGTCGTCCGACCTAATAAATAAACCCTTTGTTCAAATATCAAATCAATTGATAGTATAACAATACAAAGTACTTGAGAAATTTATGTCAAATAATTTCATTTGACTAAAATCAATTTTCTTGTGAATTTTTTGCATATTTCAAACGCATTTTGCTCTTAAATTAAATTAATCAGTAAAGTTATTTTTTATTTAGATATATGATTTAATTCAGAACCCGATTTTTTTTTCTAAATCAATGAAAATTTATTATGAAATGTTGTAAGTTTTAGAGATGTAAGAAAACTGTTTCAACACATCATAAATAAAATTGTTTGACCTTACAAGGAGTAACTCATAATTTGAATAATATATGTATAATGTTAACTATGTGCAATGGAATATTTTAGTATTTCAGTACTTTCTAAAAGTCATCCCATCGCCTTAGTTCAGATTCTAGTAGCGCAATTACTTTGTTTAGCTTTATTACATTTTCAGTAAGAAAATTATCAGATACTTTTTTTTTACTGCTACTGAAAATGTCTCCAGCTGCCTTGACAATACTGATTCCAGCAATGACGCCACCTGCAACAGTAAAAAGTTTTGTGGATGCCGCTACCAAAGTAGCTGCTAAATTGTTAACATCTGCAGAATTCATTGTAGATATGTTAATGATCTCTCTCACAAACTTGGCACCCTTGAAGCCTTTACTTATTATGTAAGATAATCTTTTAAATTTTACTATTATTTTGTCTCTATATTTTAAACGATTTCTCCAAAACTGAAGTGTCACATAGCTTGGTTATTAAATATGCTTTTTCTCTACCACAGAGTCTGACACATCTGTTTCATATTTGGATGTTTTATTAGAAAAAAGATGTTAATGGTAATCTAACAAAGCTTATGATAAACGTGATGACTTTAACTTTTCAATCGTCAACTTCCCTTTACTTATGCAGCAATATACCCTTATCACCTGCATACGGGGTTTATATCTCTCAGTTGATTTGATACGCAAGAGCATGCTCTACCTATGATCAATTTCTAAAACGAGGCAAACTGTTGACAAACAAGTTGATGAAACAAGGACATCAACAGTTTCGTTTAAAGTCATCATTTCGCAAGTTATACCGTCGATAAAATGACCTTGTCAGCATATGCAAACTATCATTGAATCAAATGCTGACTGACGTTTTTCATACTAATTGTTAGGCCATTATTTATACACTGAACTGTCGACGGGTTTTCCCGTTTTTTCCCTGATCATGACAAGGAGTACACGTCGGGTGTGACCGGTCGGCAGGGGATGCTCACTCCTCCAATGCACCTGATCCCACCTCTGATGTCTTAGAGGTCCGTGTTTGCTCTGCATCTATTTTGTAATGTTTAATTGACTTTTAAGCTCGAATACTGTTCGTTATTTTCACATATTTCATTAACAATTTATTTGATTGAACGAGAATACCAGAAAGAATATTATATATAGTAACAAAATAAAAATGAATGTCTGGTTTAAATGAGGAAAGTATGCTTAAAGTCGGATCATTGCCTTTTACGCCTCTCTTATTCAATTAAGAACATTAAAAAGTCATTAAAACAGTTTTGTACAATTCTATGCTTTTTATTAGCCCTTAGTTTGTCGTAAATTGAATGTTTTCTTTTCAATAGAAATGTGCGACCTCAAAACTGCAGGCCAGTTTTTTTAAAATTTTTTTTTTTTACTCTGATAAGAATTTTCAGTGAGAACAATAACTCCAATTTGAAAATGTGAGTGTTTCAAAGGGATGAAGCCCGATATTTTTCCTTAAACTCGTCTTTTATTCACCCAGTTCACGTGAAAATCTAGACTAATCAAATTCTACGTGTCTATAGACTGAATTATTAAAGTTTTTTTAATACACGCATTCTGCATTACTGATTTTCGGTACATATACATTATTCTATAGCCCAATTTAAGGGTCACTGATACATCATTCAATAGAGGTTTGTCAAATGGCATTTGTTTACCAGCGATATAATTATAAGTAGTAATTTTTATTTGTAAGTGTATACTAGTATTTATTCATTACTTCTTGGAACAGACAGCGCAAACAAGTTCTCTCCCATCAACATATGGTGGACATTTCAATGAACCACAGCAACCCTCTACAAAATAAAATAGATAGCCGTGTTTTGCAGCTTGACCACCGTGCAAGGTATCTGGATTCTCATCTACACACTTGTATGTTGTACCAGCTGCATGACCATAACATCCAGCCATTAGGTAACCCTGGTACTCGAGATTCCAGCCTTTGTAACAGGTTTTTCTTGCTTTAAAGAAGTGTTACAATTACAATACATATATGATTTTCCCAAAAATAAGATAAGTGGTAGCCAAATAGATAGATACATGTATTTAAAGAAACTTAACATGTACAACTTTCTCAAAGGAAAACAAAAACTGAATGAAAAAAAAAAATAAATAATTTATACAAATGTTTGTTTGTATATTTTGTTTAACGTCCCTCTCTAGAATTTTTCACTCATATGAAGACGCCACCACTTGCCGATGGAGAGCTGCAAATTTTATCCTATACTCGGCACTTACAGCCATTGAGCAGTGAGGGATCTTTTTCGTGCCAGCACCTACTGCGACACGAGACCTCGGTTTATACGGTCTCATCCGAAGGACCGGTCTCCACGTCCCACAGTAGGATTAATATTCGAACACGCTGATCAACTCCTTACGCCGCGACTCTAGAGCAGACGCTCTAACCACTGCGCCACGCGGGCGACTTTATACAAAAAATAAAACTAAAGATAGACCCTATTTGAAATTTGAATTTGAATAAAGACACAGATATAATAAAATGTAATCAAAATTGATTTTTAGCATAATTAACATGACAAGTATATGCTGCATCACCCACATGAGTCTTGCCCCTAGCTGTTCTTCAGTTTACATCGTTACGAAATATTCAAGACCAACGGAATTTTTTAAATCCGTATCATGGCCCGACCTTAAGTATCATTTTCACTTCACGTTAATACGCCCTTTTAAACACTAAAACAACAGATCAGTAAAAATATATTCTTTTTTTCTCACCTGGGAACATTTTTACAATGGATCTATTTTGAGCAAGGCACACAGCACAGGGTACATCATGGTACTGAAGTGAAGTAAAGCGACCCTTTAATGTGTTTGTTAAAATGTATTCTGCTCCGTAAACACAAGCCTTGGTTCCATCATTTCCATCCCTGTAGATCCCCCATTCTGGATCCCTCGGTAAACAAAGAGGTTCTACGGCTGCTCCTGTATGCGTATAATATGATCCTCCGACGAATCCTATTAATTGCATTTATTTGTAAGTAAATTATCAATGATATTTTCCAGTTATTTTAGAATGCTATACATTTTTAACATTCGTGTGCGGTGAATATAGAAATTAACCTCTTTATTCATAAATTGTAAATCGGAACATCTAAAACTCATGTCAAAAAATTAAATGAAAAAAATGATAAATAAACTTTTGAAATATATGATTTTTTTTTCACCGGAATAAACTAATTTTGCGTTTGAGGGACATATCTTCTTCCCCCATCTTGTATATTCAATGCTTTTGTTGCTTATGCCTACAAAAAAAGATCAATATTAAGGACAGTATTATATTGTATTATATTATATTGGTATTCTGGTTGGAAATGATTCAGTTATCAATTTCCTAAAGTTATAAGAAATCATAGTTTGTCTATGCTGTGTAAAATTCACCGTGTTTTTGGCCGTCCCCCTTACGAGTCAATTCAATATTTTACTTACTTTATGTTCTTGAAAAATCTTGAGAAAAATAAGCTTTTTGTGGCTAAATCTATTCAATTAAGTAATATAAACATAGTCTAAGATTTTATCACTTGAGTTTTGAAAAAAGTAAGTTTGTAGCAAGTGGCCTTAAAACAAAACATATACATGTAGCTTACATGTATATGTGGCTTTATTAATACCTTTATTCTGGATCTGATGTTCACTTTCTCCTTGAACTCCTTCAAAGATTTCTCAATGAGATCAGTGAAGCTTTTGAATTCCCGCCTCAGAGCTTCTACTTGGTATACTCCAAGAGCAGACGATAGTTGTCCTGTCAGGTAGCCCTGTAACATGTCTTTGCAACTTCCTGTCTGGGTCTCTCCTTGTGCCGTATGCAGAAGAACTAGGGCTAGATGAAACCCCGTCATCTGAAGAGAAATTTACGATTATTTTATTGTCTCAATGAAATCTTTCCTAATTATATCTTAGAACTGTTCATCAACAATGACATTTCCAATGAAAAATGAAGAAAAATAGTTAGTTTCTTTAAAAAAAATTTTCTTGTTTTTCTACATCCTACCAATGTAATGAATGTTTCCTGGATAAAAGAAAAATGTGATTGTCAATTTATGTGTTTATACTCTTGCACCAAATATATATACTGTCTAGTAATAATTTTGGAATTGAAAATTAACATCTGATATCAACCTACACATTCTGGCCTGGAAGCGAGACACGAAAAAGATACATTTAAATGTAATTTAGCACCGAAGTGAAGTCCAGTGAACAGAAACACATAGACGTAATAATGGTAAATGATGGCGATCATTCTAGTTTTCCTAACAAATCCATGACACATATGAAATAAGCTATTGCAATTTAATTTTTTTTATTGCACATTTAAAGATTGTCTGTTCAACCATGGAGACTGCTAGCATTCAAAGGTCAAATTACAGTTAGATTCGGGTTGAAAATGTGGTAAATTATTTGCACATTTATGAAATTATGAGAACATAGAACTGAAGAAGAATACTCTAGTATGCAAAAAGGCATTATCTGCTTTCATAACCAAATTCTATTTGGATGTGGCAACTGAGGACGTTTGTTGTTCCTCAAATAGAGCAGAATTTTCATTAAAATGGGGACATTAAAGTAAATAAATGTATTTAGGGCATAAAGAAGAAAAAGGCAACTCCTAATTCCAATAATTTTTGGGAGAAATGTGATGTATTTTGCATTGATTATTATTTAATAAGAAATTATCAAGAGTATAATGGTGTTCCACTTGATTTTTTAGAGTTCCATTAACAGACAAATCACAAGTATAACACGAATTGTTACAATGCGAAATGTAATAGCAATGCACAATGTAATAAACAGGGATTATCACATTTTGTGTTTTTATATTTTGCGTCGAGATTAATGCAGAATGCAAGAACGCAAAAATGTAATAACAGATATTGAGCACTATTATATTTTGCGTTATCTCATTTTGCGTCAAGAATAACGCAAAATGTAATAGCGCAAAATGTTATAACACAATTTTTGGATTATTACATTTTTGCGTTATATTTTATGTTGAGATTAAGCAAATTGCAACAACGCAAAAAGTAATAACACACTTTTTGGTCAGTTAGGTTGAGAATAATTTTCAATTGAGTTGTGCATCAAGAAATTAACGGAAAGAAAATAAAACACAAGGAAAGAATAAATATATACTTATTCTTACATTAGAAGTGATTTTATCATATATTGATTTCGTTAGTCGTTTAAAAGCAGTTGGTATTCACACCTATGAAGGTGTGTTAAAACCTTAACGTGTATACCCTGCCCCCTCCCTGCGTGCAAGTTTATTAGTAAATAAATGCATATATTGAACATTATAAAAAATCATAAAAATTAAAAGAAGAATTAACAAAGCCTTTTTCTGAGCTCCAGCAATAAGCATTGAAATTTTGTCTATTCTTCATACTATTATTACAAATCACGTGCATTGCAGACCAGCAAAAATATTATTTCTCTCTTTATCTATCTCTCTCTAACAGTGTCTTCCCCCATTTCCCTCTCTCTCCATTCATTAATAAAATGGATGGTTCTGTAAGCGCATAAAAATACAATAATCAAGGTACAAAGTAAGCCCCCCCCCCCCTCCCCCCGCCATCCACTTGCCAGACACACACACACATACACTTCTAATTTGGTAATCGATGTATATACATGTATGTCCTGCATACGTATCAAGGACTTTTAATGGACCGATGGTCAGTATTTGGTTATTAAGAAATGTCAGTGATTGGAAAGATAAGACAGAGTTTAGTTATGGGCAATCGGACAAAAAACATAATCAATTATCGGTAATAATCGGCTCGAATAATCAATCAATAATACACAATTATCGACCTTTTCTCTTAAATTAAATACAGTATAATGCTGTAATGTAATAATGTAATAATCCCAAAAAGTCTTTTTTACATTTTCCGTTATACCATTCTCCTTTGATCTCGACACATATTGTAATAATGCAAAATGTTATAATCCCAATTTATTACATTTTGCGTTGTTATTACATTTTGCAGTGTAACAATGAATCCTTTTTGTGTCAAGCTTATTTATATTACTACTTAGGGGTATGTAAAGGAAGCGTATAATTCATTTCTCGAGAAATTTAGATATTTTTTTTAGAAACGCAACTTGTATAAATTTTCAAAGACATTGATAAAACTAACAATTATCTATCATTATAATTAGACGAAAGAATGTCGAATGACAAGAAGTGCACGTACCTATCACACAGTTATTACGTGACTACCATAACAAGAGGCCCAGGGGCCATATCGCTCACCTTAGCACTGTGGCTAGGGAAAAAAATCAGTTAAGTATTGTAAATCGTAAATACATAGGTGGTTCCGACCGTAATTATCTCCCCTTGAAGGAAGGGATGGCCCTTCATTTGAACAAACTTGAATCCCCTTCACCAAAGGAAACTCTGTGCCAAGTTTGGTTGATATTTGCCCAGTAGTTCTGGAGAAGAAGATGAAAATGTGAAATGTGTACGACAACGCCAACGACGCAACAACGCCAACGACAACGACGATGACAGACAATGGAAAAAGAACTGCGAACGATAGTATTGTTCTCCCGCCTACCTCCAAGTCAATTTTCAAAAGTTAACACATTTGAATGATTTTTCATATTTATATAGATATTCATATGAATTTTCATAAAATATTACTTCTTTGGGAAAAGAGAGAGAGAGATAACTCTATAATTTTGGTAAAACTTGTGTTTTCACTATAGAAATCAACGGAAAACGGACAATCTTTTTAAAACACACCCCCTCCCCCGTGAAACAAAAATTCCTTTTTGCAGGTAATATGGACTGTCATTTCACAAATTTACCAAAGCTTTTTGTGTTTCGGGGGGGGGGGGGGGCATATGCTTACAGACAGAAAACTATACAAAAATCCTTATTTTTTCACAAATTTCAAAGGTATTTACAACTAAAACATTGTATTTTATTAATAATATATGTTTAATTTTACATGCGTAAAAGATAAGAAACGATTTAAGGAACATTTTTTTTTCATATCTAAGAATATTTTAAAATGTTGTGATGCTTTAAAACCCGATTTCAATGGAAAATATCGTATGCCCCCCCACCCCCCTTATTTAAAGAGCTAGAATTAGGGGTAATTAACTATTTAACACTGGTATTAAAATTATCAGTCAATTACCATTGAACTTTTCTTTGTATTCCATAAAGATTTTACGGCCAAATTGCCATTAGTATTGAATTAAATGGGTATAAAATGTAGGCGGGAATCGAGAGTTAGTGTACATAGTTCTTTCGATCAGAAAAGCTCACTTGAGCCTTCGGCTCAGGTGATCTAAAAAGCGAAATAATCCTTAACTAAAAAGTTAACAGAACAACAGTAACCCGGAGTTTAATTATTTCTGCAAGTAAAAAATATCACTGAAAAACCTCGCAAATGCATGAAAAGTGCTGCTAGAATCCTACTGTCCTGCCAAGGAAATAATTATTCTACATATTCGCACGAAACCTTACCCGATGTTTTGCATTTTATACATATAATCCGAGATTTTTTTTAAAACCTCTTTTACATCCTCGATTCTAGCAGCACTTCCCAAATATGATAGAATGAACACTTTCGATAAGATTTTAAAGTATCCTGCGTATTGTTGTTCTATTGCATTAAAGGTCTCACAGTTACTGCTAAAGGGCAGCACACAATATTAATAATCGTTTTGTCATAAATAAGTTCTATTTGCCCTTTCTTCAAGGTCTATAATCAAGTTGGATAAAAAAATTCTTTTGATCTTGTACATCTTGTACATTCGAATTAGTGACTTTGTGAAATTGCAATTTTCTTTAATTTTGCGGAAAGCATGTGTATTTGAGTATGCATTGTTAACTAAAACTGAGTAGTTTTTATTTTTAGAAACTCACTGGGCCTAAAAAGGCTTTAATTATAAGTGAACCTTGCTCTTTTTCTGTTAAATTCATGTAAGTGTACATATTCGAGTTTCAATTCAAAGTATTGAAACACTGGCTCTGTATTTGAAAACGGGCTTTATGAAATTTCAATGTTCTTGTTTTGCAGAAAAAAACATACTATATACAACTGCATTTCATTTCTTTTATTCATTTATGTGGATTGTACCTGTAAAATGTATTCACACTAGACAATAACCCGTGCAGGCACAAGTCGGGGAAGATTTAAATCAATTTGCAAAATGACATCAATAAATTGAGTCGAATATTTTACATTGTAAGTGTCACGGTTGTAATTAAATTATTATTATTATTAAATATGAAAATTATGCTTTGCGAAATATTTAGTATCGTATTCCGATTGGCGCGCATAGCTAATCGAATACAACCGGTTTTGCAGGTATGTGAGAGCCATGTGCGAGTGTTTTGTTTTGCACAGGTGAATTTCTGTTTTTAGCATTCCTATACGTATGACTGACCAGTGACCTACCATGGACCAATGGATTTCACTATACTAATTTATATGCATGTTTTTACTAACTCGTGCACTATATAAAGTAAGAAACCCGCCAAATTCCCCACCCCAAGCTTTTGTGCCTTTACGGTAACAGTTAACGTATTGGTTATACCTTAGATCGATTCAATCGATGTGTATTATTTATTCCTGACTTTAATACTGGATGCCTGGTAAGATGTTCATTAATCTTGTAATTCATTTACTTGTTAAATATATGTAACGATCTTCTGGCAGTCGTATTAATATCTTAATTACCCTTTCTTTTCGTTAATGTTTAAATGTCTTTATGTTTCGTGTTTGTCTATGTATATTGTTTTGTATGAGTGTTGTGAGTGTTTTTTTCTATTTCCTAGGTTTTTTTTTCTGTATCCATAATTAAATTATAAGACTGAACCAGTTTTGTTTTCACTAAAGAAAAAACAAGACCGTGACCCTGTGACATAAGTATATGTATTCGAGAAAAATATGCTTTAAGGTAATTACTTCGGGTTTTTTGTGATTTCTTTTATTTGAAGGAAGAAATTGTATTGCAAACTAAAATTACACAGATATACACAAAATAAATGTATTAGTTCGGAATGCACCTGAAAAATATTACTTTCTTAACACGTTTTGCTGACACTTTCTTTTCAATTAACATTCATTTATTTTTGAGTTTTATTCCATAAAATTTATTTGATCAGTAAAATATCTTCCTAGTGAACAAGTGAAGGATAAACTTATTTCCTCATAATGAATTTCTTTCACTGAAAAATTTGATAAATTTCGCTATCAAAGGGTTTTCGGTTTATTAGGCTCCACCACTTAGAGTAAAAGCTCTTTCTAAAGAAGATCGTCCATGTGAAGAGCCCCCCCCCCCCCCCCCCAAATACATTTGGGTATGTTTTTATTTCTTAGTCGGATATTTTCAGATAGGTAATACATAAATCCTATTCATTGTGACCAGGAGAAATTGAAAAGAATCCCCACCCTTGATTTAATTCTCTCATTTACAGATGTGCATCTTACTATGTATATACATGTGTTGTGTAATGGGGCAGTGAAAAAATATTTACTGATATACTTCTAAATCTCTTAGCAATATCACAGCAACGCATACAGTTGTAAAGTTACTTTTCTGTAGCACTTTTTACATTGTCGCTGAAAGTGTGTATCTCAAAGGGAAGGTGAATGGTCCCAGATCAATTGGTAATTTTTCTTAGGGCCCTGCATTGATTTACATAATAGTGGGTTTTTCATCCTCCTCGCTCGGGACTGGGTTGGCTGTATGGGTGCGACTGAGGCCCAAATCTTTAAAAAAAAGCCAAAATTTGACTAAGTATACTCAGTAGATATCTATGTTCTACATCAGCCGAATCGTAAATATATTGGAAGTCACAAAAGGAATATCCAGCTGAAAATCCCCTTTTCTATTTTATTTACTTTTAGGAAATAAATTGTTAAGCAATTTATGGCTCCTGTTCCAACCCCTAATGTTTTTTCAGAGGTCCGTGTTTACTCTCCTCCAGATTTGTATTGTTTCAATGGACTTTTGAGTTTGATTACTGTTCGTTATCTCCATATTTTATTATGTGAAAAAAAAGTTCTACACAGCTTTGAATTCTAAAAGTCATGCGCAAAACGAATTTAGAAAGTATACATAGTGCTTTCTGCTTTGGAAAAAAATATCTCACAACAAAGAATATATTGACACACTGTCCTTTTATTCAATTTCAAATGAATTATACAAAATCTTGATATAGTATGAAAATGAAATAAGACTTTAGCCAACATACATAAATTTGTAAGCATATCTTTCTTATTCATTTGTATTTTCTCGCCTGGAAATACTTTCACAACAGATCTGTTTTGAACAAGGCAAACAGCACAGGGTACGTCCTTGTGAGTAAGTAAACTAAAGCAACTCAGAAAAGAACCCATTTAGTACTCTGCTCCATACACATAGGTCCCATTAGCATCATTTCCATCTACGTACATCCCCCAGTCTGGATTCCTCGGTAAACAAAGAGGATCTACAGTCTCTCCTTTTTGAGTACAATGCGATCCTCCGATCTAACCTATAAAAAGTTGCAACCTTACTATGGTTAACAAATATAAATGAAATATGTGGAAATAACGAACCGTATTCGAGCTCAAAAGTCCATTAATCATTACAAAATAGGAGCAGAGCAAACACAGACCTCTAAAACATCAGAGGTGGGATCAGGTGCCATGGAGGAGTGAGCATCCCCTGCCGACCGGTCACACCCGCCGTGTGCTCCTTGTCATGATCGGGAAATAACGGGAAAATCAGTGTATAAATAATGGCCTAACAATTAGTATGAAAAAAGTCAGTCAGCATTTGTGATCCTCCGGTGTAACCTATAAAAAGTAGTAACCTTACTATGGTTAACAAAATTATCAATATCTTTCAGAAAATGTTTTTATGGAATGCTTTATCTCTGCAATATATATGTACATTGTAAATAGAAACTAATCTCTAAATTCATACCCCCCCCCTTTCAAATACAATTCAAAATCACATTTCAAAAAATTAGATAAATCAAATATATTTTCAAGTATATATTTTTTTTACCAGAATAAACAAGTTTTGTGTTGGATGGACATATCTTCTTTCCCCATCTTGTGTATACAATGTTTCTGTTTCCTATACCTATTTAAACCAAGAATACCTTTTTTTATTTATATCAAATGATAAATATTAGAGCAATATTAGATATTGTCAATCAGAAACTCGAGCATCTTTTTAATATCAACTTCAGAGTACTTGTATGTACAATCAGAATGTTTTTTAACAAAATAATTTTGCAAAATTGCATTTCTCATGTATGACATAAAAAAAATGACAGCATCTCCTAAGTCAATCATTTGAGAAAAGATTGGGAATTTCACAATGATTAAGAAAATATCGGAGTATTATGGTGTTCCAAATGATTCTTCAGAGTTCAATTAGCAAACACATGTAAATCATGACTTTAAGTAACAAGAATGTTTATTACGTCAGACACAAAGCACTACTTTGCATATAAAAGAGAAATTTAAAAGATTTATATTTAAAAATTCAGTCATCGTCTTATATGATAATGTATAAAAAATTTAGGAAAAAAAATCATGAATTTTTTTTAAGGAAAATATTGACTGGGTTAAGACTTATTAATATATTTTTTTGGTATCAAAATCAGATTTATCTGAATAGGTGAAAGGAACGAAGAATGCCAAATTAACTTGCCAAAAGGCCCCGTGTCGCAGTAAGTGCTGGCACGAAAAAGATCCCTCATTGCTCAATGGCCGTAAGTGCCGAGTATAGGACAGAATTTGCAGCTCTCTACCGACAAGTGGTGGCGTCTCCATATGTATGAAAAATTCTCGAGAGAGACTTTAAACAACAAACAAAACATCATTTACTTTTGAGAAAACATCGTAAAAATCGTTTTTGTAAGTTTTCAAAGTTCTGAATGAAAGATTGTTTCTTGTTGTTGCATATATATATATATATATATATATATATATATATATATATATATATATATATATATATATATATATATATATATATATATATATTCAAATGAATAAAGAAAAGATAATACGTTTGCCATTAGAGCTTTATTTTGATACATTATTTTCATTCTGTTCAGACTTACAATCCCGTGCTAAAACAAGAGACCAAAAACTACTACTATTTATTTACTGTTTCATAAAATCCATGTAGATAAAAAAATTATAGGTAGTAATACAGTATAAATTTTGCACAACACAGAATGTTCATAGTGACATTCAGACCTGCGTAAGTAGTTGATATTTTTACAGGTTCCTTGGACATTGTTTCAATAACTGAATATTGTTATTTAAAGGTTAAATTTGTCAAATATGCCGGTAAAACCCACCTCTTTACATGAGATGGTTTCATAAATTAAATCATTTATTTAATAAAATTTAAGCCCAGTATATATACATACCAAACAACGAGATTTTACTTTTTTCTTTTTACGAATAATCAGTAATATTATCTTAGGCTATTAATTGATGCCGTAGTCATCAAAATCTTTTAAATTGTGATCATTTCTTTTTAAATCTCACAATTTTTTTTTTTTTACACTTGTTCAAGATTACATTACATGTTTTAATCCAAAAAATTAAAACATTTGTGTCTTATCGGACACACCATATACACATGTATCTCATTTTTTATGTCAATAATTTGTAATGTGCCTGTAAAATTTATTCAGGACTAGACAGTAACCTATGCAATTGAGTCAATTATTTTAAGTATTTAGGAAAAGAATACTCAAAGTTAATTACGTGGGATTTGTTGTGATATTTTAATTTGGAAGTGGAAGTTGTTATGCATATTAAGATGATAAAGATATACATTTTTTTTCTTAGTTTGGAGTGCACCTGAAAAGTATGACAAAATCGCAGCACAGTTAATGCTACCAAAAGGAGGCGGGGCTTAATTTTTACGGGGAATATTAACTATGACAGCACACGAAACTAACAATCTTTAAAAATACCAAAAAATGATGTGATTTGCGATTTTAAACTGTAGGAGATAATTAAACTACATCAAAACTTACTATATCATGCGTTTTTGTCGTTAGTTAATTCCCACATAGCAAGGTTTAAACAAGTCACTGATCGCACTGCATTTGTCGATATGACGTCATTCTATAAAACTTGACGCAGTTTGTATGCAGTGAGAGGCGGGTCAAGTAATATTTTCACAACGAAGAAATGTAATTTATAATTAAATAAAATATTTTTTGCAGATTTTTAAGAGGCCATTAATTTAGATACAATGTCCTTTTTATGATTTTGTTCATATATTTTCCGTACATTTCCTATTTAACGGATTCTGCCGTATATTTGTATGCAGGTACATTGGAGGATAACAAAAGGGTCTTAATAAATCGATCTAGTGCAAGGACATACCCTCAATGGATCATGGAAAATTTTTAATCATAAACTCTAGAAGTATTAAGCTATTTGAAAAGTGCTGCGATCCTGTTGAAATCTTGAAACTGAATTATTTATTTCTATATTTAATGAAGCTGACCAGCATAAATTCAGTATGCGTTCATACAAGTATGATTTTAACAATGGAATAGTAAAATCTATATAGGATTGCAGCACTTTTCATAAACTATAATGGGTGTTGAAACTATTTAAAATTCAAACTTTGAATTTTAACTTGGTTATGCCCTTGCACTATTGAAATTTATAGATGACCTCAATACTGCAAGTATATGTGCTAAAATCACGTGACTGCCATATCACGTGACAAGTCTAAATAGAAAATCTAATCGTCCTCAATATGTAGTTAATAACCATAAATACATTTGTCCGATTTTAGTAAAGTACTAAAAAGAATCGCCATCCTGAAAAAGAATATATTCTGTATCATAAAAAATCGCCGATATTTCCATTGCGCACCTTAACTGTACTGCGATTACGATATGCATGCACTTTCTTTTCAATTTCCAAAAAGCAAACATCATATGCAGTCAATATTAATGTCTATGTAATCCATTAAAATTCAAGGTGTTGGTCTGATGGCCTATAGAGATTGAACATTTATTTAAATTTCCAACAAAATGAATCAGTAAAATATATTGCAAACAGGTGAAGATGAATGTTTTCCCTCAGAATTTCTTGTGAGGACTGAAAACCTTCGCTACCAAAGGGCTTTCGGTCCATTACACTCCCCCCGCTGGAGGTAAAACTCTTTAGTTGATTGTCCATAAAAAGAGACCCCCCCCCCCCCCGAAACAAGTTTGGATAATTTTTATTTTTACTCGGATATTTTTAAGTGGGTAATACTTAAACCCCTCTTCCCCCTCAACAGGAGAAATTGAAAAAAACCCATGACCCATCCGTGATTTTGACCCAACCTTGATTTTATTTTCTCAATTACAAAATAAAATTTGGATCTTACAGTGTACACGTGTTGTTTACTGAACCAATGAAATATATTTCACTGTTATACATGTAAATCTGTCAGCAATCTCACAGCAACGTATATTGTTGTTTGGTTACTTTTCTGTTCGCTGGAATCCATTCTTTCTTTAAAATTATTTTTTTAATTAAGAAAATTACATTTATTGGTGGATCAAGATCTTTACTGGATAATTAAATATTGCGCACACCATTCAGTAAGCTCATTACCTACTCCCCCCCCCCCTCCCCGGTTTGCGTGTTAAGAGTGTCATATTTATAATTGTACTTTGTGTTTTCAATGCATTGATAACTTATCATGAAAATGTTATTATTCCTGATGTTTGAATTTGTTATATAATGTATGGATTCGACCTTATTATGGCCCTCCTTTATAATTGTTTTTCTATGTTTTATTCTGATTTATCGGACAGCGGCAAGCAAATTTCAAGATATAAGTATTTCGCGTTCAAATTCCAGATTTTAAGTAGTAATAATGCAATATGTCGAATGATTGCACAAATATGTCGATTCCGAGTTTTTCAAAATGTTAAAGTTACATAGTGAGTCAATATCGTGTGTTTCTTTTAAGATAATTGTATCAGAAGGCTTAAGATTTCTGAGAAATATAAATAAGTTTTGAGATCTCAACTGCACGGTAAAAGCAAGAAAAGACTGCAAAATGTACCGGAAAAAGAAAAGTTGTATCTATGGCGTGGTTGTTATCGTCATTGTCAACAATGTCAAGGTCATGTGTCTTCTATTTTTGGCTTGAAACTTGTAAACTACATTGAATTGGAGCAATCAAAAGTGAGGAATACGTTCCGATCATCTTTTTGAAGATTATATCAAAATCCTCGGTCATTCGACATTTCTATCTATGGAATTGACCCCATGGTACAGTAACGTCTTCAACTTTTCTGCGCATGCGAACCTTAAAGAGGAAGAAGTGAAGCAATATTTTCGTGTTGGGGCAACTAAAATTATTTTTACTTTTATTTTTATTTATCCATTAAAGTAGATTCTTCAGGATCTGAAACCTAATACTTTCAAGAATTGAAAAAAATTTGCATTCGTCTTGAAAAAATTCTACTTTTGTCAATTTTTCTGTTTTTCCGTCATGGTGTCTCTTTAAATATTCCTTAGTTTTTTTCGGAAATGTGTTTTCAACACTTAATAGATGTAAAATGCAAAGAAATGCCAGTAATTTAAAGAGGTACGAATTCTTAAGCGAATTTCTATAGAATATAAAACGTTTTGAATTTAATTAAAACCCCCGAGCTTTAAAGTTTGGACATAAAGTGATACATGTATCTTAAAACATTAATGAGATATTTGATGAGTCATGGGAAATATATATTATCAGTTATTTCTCATAGAAATGAAATAGAAAGAATGTTATCTTATGTGAATATTGTATTCTTAAAAAGTTCAAATATATAAACAAAAACGTGTGTGTACATATACAAAGCATGTCAGAGTAAAACAAAATAAACACTTATCATTCCAAAACAAGCATTCTGAGAGTATTGTATTAGCAATACTAGTCCCCTACCGGCAAGTGTAATCTGGTTCCCGTTAAAAATTGAAAATGCCATAATTCCGTCAAAAACCAGTAAGCGGAACGAAATGCAGACTTGATCTATAACTCATCAAGGTAAAGTCACATGTGTAACAGAGACATTTTGTGCCTCTGCTGGGGATTGAACCCGGGGCCTCTGGCTTGCCAGTCCAGTGCTCTACCAGTTGAGCTAAAGGGTTAACCCACTAGCCTAAGCTAGTAGGATGCCATGTATCTTACACTACCACATTGTCCCTCTCCAGAGAATGAGATGTCCTCATCTCTTTTGGAGTGCCGACGCCTGTGGGGCGAAGTTCTGGGGGCAATCACTTTCACCCGCCAGAGAACACCTGGGTCCCAACGTGGGCGCCAAATGTATATCGTCATTATAATAAATCTCCTACTTTATAATTCATATTTGTCCATCCTGACCGAGAGTTGTTGTATCATCCCTTTGATTTCCTCCATATCTGATTCATTGGAAATAGATGATTTGGCAATTTGCTTATTTCCTATGGCGGATACTCTTGAAACTTGGTCCATCTCAATTTGTCTAAGTGCTACTCGTAAACCATCAAAATCTTCTATCGCATCATACTTGTGGCCACTGATATCTTTCAATGATGGCTTCAGTCCTGTCCATAACATTGATCGTAGCATACTATCCATAGCGTTCCTTCTAACTATTCCTTGAATAACAGCCTTGCCTAAAATGTCTTCTAGGCGACAACTCCACGCAGTAACGGTTTCATCTTCTTTTTGTCTAGCTCCGTAAAAATGAGCAAGGATATCTTCTTTCTTTTCTATATCTCCAAACATACTGTCCATTTTCTGCAATATTTCCTCAATAGAAGCTTCAGGGCCTATCCTCATCTGAACTCTTCCTGCTTCTCCTTTCAGAGATCGTCTAATCGATTGAAGTATCAATGGACGTGGATATATCTCCTCCCTCAACAAACAACTGACCTCATATCTCCAAAGGTCATATGATGTTTCATTCTTATTCATACCTCCTGAGAATATAGAAATTTTTGGTGGTTCCTTTAGAATACTTGTAGTGACTGTTTCTGTAGTTGACACAGGAAATGGACTACTAGTATCGCTATCTCCTTTCATCTTAAACTTCTTTGGTTTAACTAACGGAGGTGGTAAGAGAGGTGGTATGCTAGTCTGTGGTTCCTTTTTAATTGCACTTGGTGAAAGAGTGAAATGTTTTATTTTCTCTCCTGGATGGGCATCTGCCTTTTTACCTCCAGTTAATAGTTCTCCAGACTTCATCAAGTACTCTTGCATCCATATTTTCAAATCATCTGGGTTGCTAACTTTTGGCATCTCTTTTAATTCTTTGAGAGTTTTCAACAAATTTGCGTATTCATCCTCCTTGGAACCTTTCTCTGGTGATTCATTTAATTCCAGGCTCTCTTCCTCAGTACCTTCCATTTCATCGCTTTTTTGATCCTTTCCAGTTGCCATGATGTATTGTAGTTGGAATGTGCGGAAAAGATAACTGTGTATTCAAAACACGAAAACGCGTTGTACATGTACACTCGAGCAAAATCACGACTAAGTCACGTGAAACACAAAATAAAGTTGTAAGTCGTAATTAAATTCTAAATAAATTTAAATAAACTAAATAAATAGACTTAATTAAATTGACTAATTATATGCTGAAAAAAAAATATTAAACCTGAAATTCAAATTTGATTAAATGTCTTATCAAGCTAAATAACTAATTATATTTCAATCTAAATGATACTACGAAAACCTAATGCGGATAATTGATGACAGACTCAAATTGATCAGAAATTTAACCTACTTACACCAAACAGAACTAAATACAACACAACAACACAACTCCTTGGACAACAAACCACTGAACTTCAAATCACAACTTCAAACAAAATACAACTGTGTGCAAGCAAGATGTGTGTATGTTTCCTTTCAAACAACACTATCTCTCAACCTATCTGAAATCCCTGATGACTTATACTCCTATTTATTTCATTTAATAAATGTTTTGTTTTCAAAAATAAATTAATAAATAAATGGCTTATCTACATACAAAAAAAATGAAGGGAGAAAGAAAGAAAAAATTGTAAACAAACACACTTCCGGTACCGTGACCTTGACCTTGACTTAATTCAGAAAACACCAAAAACTCGAGTATGACTATGCAAGTAAAATAAATACACAACAAACTCTTACCATGTTGTCTTTAGAGTCAAATATACACACTAAACACACAATAATGTTTCTGCAGAATAGCAAATAATTGTATGCATACAGTAAGTTTTGTATAGGCCTAGATTACTAATGTAAACACAATTCGTTGACACTAGTGCACTTTGACGACGAAGAATTCTGTCTGGTTTAGAATATGCGTACGCAGAGATCTATTCTACATGTAAATATAGCACTACAGCTAAGTATATTTACCAGAAGTAGAACATCTTAATGTCTCGATCCCTCCGGAGATGAATATCGACGATGAACAGAATTATTCCAGCGTTGAAAAGTAGGAAAACACAAGTTGTCAAATCTCTGTGATGGTTCACACGCTATTTTCACTTTCCGGTGTTGAGCGTTGAATTCCGATCCCGATCTAAATACCAGTCGACATCCAGGACTGCGGTAAACATCACGTTGGGCGCCAAAATGTAACAGAGACATTTTGTGCCTCTGCTGGGGATTGAACCCGGGGCCTCTGGCTTGCCAGTCCAGTGCTCTACCAGTTGAGCTAAAGGGTTAACCCACTAGCCTAAGCTAGTAGGATGCCATGTATCTTACACTACCACATTGTCCCTCTCCAGAGAATGAGATGTCCTCATCTCTTTTGGAGTGCCGACGCCTGTGGGGCGAAGTTCTGGGGGCAATCACTTTCACCCGCCAGAGAACACCTGGGTCCCAACGTGGGCGCCAAATGTAACAGAGACATTTTGTGCCTCTGCTGGGGATTGAACCCGGGGCCTCTGGCTTGCCAGTCCAGTGCTCTACAAGTTGAGCTAAAGGGTTAACCCACTAGCCTAAGCTAGTAGGATGCCATGTATCTTACACTACCACACATGCCAAAAATCAACTCAATATCTTCAAGCGTTTAAAAAAAATTGCGGAAAACCCCGAAAAATTTAAAAGGTCGTAATTTCGTCAAAAATTGAAGCGGAACAAAATGCAAACCTGATCTGTAAATCATCAAGATACACTCACATACCAAAAATCAGTTCAATATCTGCAAGCGTTTAGAAAAAAGTGCGGAAAACCAGGTGTGACAGACTGACAGACAGACAGAGGGACAGCTAGACGGACAGAAAAACGGACAGACAGACTCAGAGGAAACGTATAGTCCCCTCCGGTTTCACCGTTAGGGTACTAATGATGTTGTAATGTCTATACAAGATATGAAGCAATTTTTATAGCTTGGTTTTTATTGATGTGAAATTTCATACACTTCTGTTTGAAAATAGATAGAAAAGGATATATTATATTCCACAGTTTTATTTTATTTTATTAGTCCCCTACCGGTGAAACAGGAAGGGACTATAGGTTTCCTTTGGGTCTGTCCGTCCGTCTGTCTGTCTAGCTGTCTGCCCATCCGTCTAGCTGTCCCTCTGTCTGTCTGTCAGTCTGTCCCACTTGGTTTTCCGCACTTTTTTTCTAAACGCATGCAGATATTGAGCTGATTTTTGGTATGTGAGTGTATCTTGATGAGTTACAGATCAAGTTTGCATTTCATTTTGCTTCATTGATTTTTGACGGAATAATGGCATTTTCAATTTTTAACGGAACCAGATTACACTTGCCGATAGGGGACTAGTATTGCTAATGCAATAGTCTCAGAATGCTTGTTTTGTTCTTCTTTTTTTTAATGAAGATTTTGTATAATTTATTTTAAATTGAAAAAAAAAAAATTCAATCTGTAAATACATTTACTTGTTGTGAGATACTTTATTTTCAAAGCAGAAAACATAAAAAATGAGAAATTGTTTTTGAAAAATTGTTCATAAGAATTAAATTTAAAAATATGTATGAGAAGACAATATCATATTTCGATTATATATTACTATATATACATGGTATTTTGAACAACTATACTTCTATGAGAGAATGGAACGAAAATTTTTCTCCTTTGTGTGAGAATTTTGAAGTTGAAGATGATATATGTATAGAACATCTCCTGTTTGATTGTAGCATTATCAAGCCTAAAGGGAGAAAATTAGCTCATTTCTAAAATTTAATATTAC
This sequence comes from Saccostrea echinata, assembly GCF_033153115.1. Lineage (NCBI taxonomy): Eukaryota > Metazoa > Mollusca > Bivalvia > Ostreida > Ostreidae > Saccostrea > Saccostrea echinata. The sequence continues at coordinate 3,123,827 of NW_026889763.1, read as the reverse complement.
TTGGAAAGTACTTGGATTAAATAATGTACCTAGTGAAAAAAAATTGCTTTTCAATAAAATAAATGTGTCTTTGTTAGCTTCAATATTTACGAGTATAGGGTGAAATCTAGATAGCTAAACGAGAGAATGTCTGTGAAAAAGTTCCTATATAGGCTTAAATCTATGCTTTATACTCAAGACGCTGTTCATAAAGGGGCTGAGACACAGATGTGAAGCTCATATTTTCCAAAATTTTCTAAATAATATCATGAGTTATATGTTGCTGGAGCACTTCACAAAATATATTAAAAGCGTAATAAGAAAATTCTTTTATCTGCAAATTATTAAAACTACGATTTTTTGACACATATACTTGCACTTTCAGAATGTAAACTTTATCCATAATACTTAAGAAAAATAGATTTTTTTTTGTGTGTGTGTTAATGAAAAATAGGAAAACTATAATCCAGAATGTTCAGAGTGGAAATGCGAGAAAGCAAAACCAACTCATCTGAGTACTGTCAGTCCGTGCTCTGAGTGATGTGTGCAAACTAAACAAATTGAACATAATCGGTAATGTAAACACTATCAATAACAGAGCTCTGTCCTGTTTTTTTTTTTATGTGATGTTATGAAGAATATCGTTGTCATTGAATTATTGGAATATTCATGTAAATTCAAATCATTAAACTGATGTTATTTTTTTTTTAATAAAAATAGATATTTAAAATTGTAAACAATGCAACCGTGTCCAGGCCTCTTTAAAACGATCGGTCAGGTTAGAAATAGTATTTATCGTGATATAGATGCTTTTCTGTAAAAACTATAGATATTGATTATCTGTGTTGTACTAGCTGCATGATTATGGTATCCAGCCATTAGATAACCAACCATGGTATTCAAGGTTCCACCCTATGTAACACGTTTTTCTTCCTTTATAGATATGTTAAAATTAACATAGATTAAACAAAATTTAAAAATAACAATATAAATGTAACGAAATTAATACTTATTTAAGAGAAAAATTAATATGCACAACATTCTAAAAGGAAAAAGAAATTTTAAAAAATGATGAAAAATAAGTGATATTATTTTTTTCTCTTCCGAATAAATTGTTCAAATGCATATCAGTAACAATCAAGATAGTATATAGCCAATATCCATGTAGATAGATTTGTGAACAATTTGATAAATTATTATAGTTTTTATTATTAGCATTATAAACAAGACGCACATGCATTTTGGAAACAGCACCCACCTAAGCATTGACCAAGCTGTTATGTTTTCGTCTTCTGAGTGTTCTTTGTTATGAATAATCAAGACCTATATTTTTTTGAATTCATATTATGACCCAACTAACATGTAGCTCCAAGGGATCACACATATTCTGGACAGTAATGTTTCTTTTTAACATACCAATTGCGCCTCGTTATTAGCAGATGCCCCAGTGGTATCTCAAGAACATCTTGCTTGATAGTAATTAGCAGAGGCAGGCTTTGAACAATATTTAATACACTTTATTTAATAAATTGCTAGGGTTCAAGCATTTTTCAGCATTTTAGAGTAACGTATGCCCAACAGCAAGTATTTTTATAAAGTTGATCAACCTATTTATCAATCCATTCAAAATTAGGATGCATGTTTTGACAAAAATGTCTTGCAGTAGTGCGTAGCAGTAGAAATGGTCAACTGTGATATAATATTGTTTTGAACATAATATTATACATTATATTTACCGTTGTGTTCAAACTAATTTCCCACGGATAACATTTTAAATTGCCTTTAAGCATCAGGAAGGAATTATTTTAAGAGCAATCATGTTTTTCACCCACATTAATGATGTTTCTCTACGATTCTTTCTCTGATACAAAATATTTTATAGAGGTAAGAATTGGCTACAGTCGAACAAATAGATGAAACAAATTCCTGCAGGAGAAGAAAAAAATCCTATAGGAATTTAAAATTTCCTTCGGGATATTTTTCTCCCTTAGGAGCAAGCACATTTCAAAAGGGACGAAATATATTCCTATAGGAATTTCTCACTGAAAAAGAAATCCTATAGGAATTTAGGAAATCCTAAGGGAAAGATCTTTCTAAAAGGATTTTTTCTTGCTCCTATAGGAAAAAACATTCCTACAGGAGATTAAATTGAATACTGTTTGTTATCTCGATATATTTCATTCTCCCAAAGTAAATTAATTTTCTGCATATATTCTGAAATATCCTCCAGGAAATGATCGAATTCTTTAGGATTTTGATAATATCCCTCCGAAAATTTTATTTTCCTATAGGAACTTTATTTTTCCCATGGGAATTTTCTTTTCAAAGGTGATTATCTCACCTGACAGGTGGGATTTACCTGTAACAGAGGTAGTTTTGAACTCTGTAAGTGATGGTCTACCTCATGGTGCATATGGATTTTATATAAACTAAGTCTTTGGCGGGCGCCGATTTGCCACTTTGGAAGTGGCAGATTTATCCGGCAGTGTTAATAGTTTTAATTATTAGCATAATGATTATAAACAGGACGCACATACATGTATATACATTTTGGTCACAGCACCCACCTTAGTATAGACCAAGCTGTTATGTTTTTTCTTCTTCTGAGTTTTCTATTTTAATTCATATTATGACCCAACAAAGATGTAGCTCCAAGGGATCACAGATATTCTGGACAGTAATGTAAGATTTATAAGATTAAGATTATACACTGTAGGTCCCCACCATCTCCCGTGCCGGGTTGTTCGTCTCTCTCTCTCTCTCCAAAAAAATCAATACAGGTGAAGTGAATGTAGATAGTTTTAGATATAGTATAACTCCGACTGAAAATAATTTTTTGATGATCTAGCTTGTTGCATGTTAGTTGTTTTCGAATAATTATTCTTAAATTGTTTATAAATGTTTAGAAAATATACCTGGAATTATTTTCATTTTTTTTATTTGATAAACAAACTTTACGTGCATGTAAGCGAAAACACATTAATAATTGTTCTCTCACTTTACCTTCCCTTGAAATTTACATCGCACAATAACACGATTTAACAGAAAATATTAGGAAGAAACCCCTTAAAACCATATTTTTGCAACACTTTATTCGTGTTTTCCCCCTTTTCTTTTTTTTTTTTTTTTTTTTTTTTTTTTAGAAATTACAGATAAACCTTAAAAGTTTGTGTTTTTCCCGAATTGGACTTTCACACTTTATTTTTAATTAATCATTCATTTAATTTATCTATTATAAATCTATTATATTTTTTAGCATAACTTATTCTAAAAGGAGTGTGAGAGATTTGATCTTTAATCATCATTTATCATGCTAATTCTAATATAGCACATTTTTGCCTTTGGTTCAATCCATGTTATATAAACCTCTTTGTGTATCATGAATAAAATAATTCTTAAATTCAATTTAATATTTTTTATCATAAAATTTTTCTTGAGCCGAAGTGTCTTTCATATAGGCCGACTTGTCAATAATCTTGACCTGTCAGGGCCGAGGTGGTGTCAGACGTGACGGGCTGAGGTGTCGTTGGGCCGAGGTGTCTGTCTACCTCTTGCAGACCCGAGAGGTTTCCTTATAAATAATTATCGAATATATAATTATTTTGCCCATGCATCGCAGGATTGACACTGAATGTTGATAACTGAACATTTGTCTACCGTTGTAATAAAATAAACAACATAGTCATATAGGACCCTGGGCACTTGTCCCCCCCCCCCCCCCCCCACACACACACACATTCCCCTTATATTTTTACCTATATAATATACCACAGAAAACATAGCAGCTTCATGCTTGTGTCCTTTCAAAAATAACGTTTAATAACCGTGAAAACCTCCTGTAGTTTTTTTTTTTTTTTTTTTTTTGGGGGGGGGGGGTTACAGTGATTTTTTAATTATTATTTCCTACGGGTCTGAACAAAGAGAAATCATTATCTTTATTAAGCATGTATATTTCAGCCATCCGTACTTAAGGGACTGTCTCTTGGTTTCACAAATGGTCACTGGTCACTTTCCAATACACTGTCACAAACAATATCCCATTTGAAACCCGTATTAATCGCTAGTCACTTGTTTTTATTGCACACTTTTGAAACCTGTATTAGTCACCGGTCACATTCTAATACATGTACTTTGTCACAAAATATATCCACTTTGAAACCCGTATTACTATTTATTAATAATCGCTTGTCACTTGTTTAATTGCACACTAGTAATTCTCATCGACTACAATACGCAACCCCCCCCCCCCCCCTCCACTTTGCTCTTTTAATCCGATTAACAATATCTATTATTATGACATCGAACCTGTAAACACAGTAGAAAATACGATATAGATATTCTTGATATAAATCTATTATAATATTTAAGAAGTTATAATGTAAATTTAAGCATATTTTGCAGACCAAAAACCCACATTTTTTTTTTCTAATTTCTGATATATATAACACTCTAACTTTCTTGCATTGTTATATAATCAAATGACCTCTTCGGTTTGAATATATTCAACGATTTCTTGAAGGTCAAAACTTAGCAAAGGGGAGTAATTGAATATTAAACCGAATTTTGATTGGTTAGTTTGGATCTTGAATTCGAAACTCGAATTCCGAATCTCGAATTTCGAATCTCGTATTTCGAAACTCGAATCTCGAATAAGCCTTCTGGGCTTTCGTACATTTGGTATTTTTACAAGTGTTAGGATATTTTTTGAGAGTCTATCAAACGCTGAATTTCATGATCGGACACTTGTACAAACCTTTCATTTTTCGTCTTTGTGTCGACCTCGGGACTGGTGAAATTAATGCACTCAATTCAGTCCCCATCATGTCTAAAATATCTCCTATATCGAAATCCATAATAGGTTCAATTTTTAGTTCCGGTAAATCAAACGTCATACTTCCCAAAGAATCCTCAACCTGCATCTGGTTTCCTAACTGATCTAAGGAACTTTCCTTCATAATTTCGGTTTCCGTGTCTATAAGAATTGCGAAAGCATAAAATCACAACCGTCATCCACGGTGTTTAGAATATGAATGGACGAGGTAGAAAGTTCACGAAATACAGCGCGCAACACTTTTCGAATCACGTGCTCTTTTTTCATTGGTTATATAAAATGGTATGATGAAATTTTGATAGACCTCTATCATGGCTTACTGAGTGCATGAGAATATATAGTTGAATTACGTGCTATTAACGTGAAATTGATAGATCATGGGTAACTCAATACCTGAGAACAATGATACAAAATATATACAGTACCTTTAATTCGTGCATCTTCAGATATCAGACTCGGGGGACAAGCCCCCTCGTCTGATATCTGAAGATACACTCGTTAAAAGGTACTCAATATATTACATAACACAATGCTATCGATTTTATTGATAAATCAATCACTCGCACTAAATAAAAAAAATACATAATTATGAATGTATCAGCAAATTCTACCACCTTTAGGTTATCATTTAGAAATAACAGATAAAACATGAGTACAAATTACCAAGCATGTGTGCATTATCTTAGGAAAACAGTTATATAATACATCTTTATTTAAGATCGCACGTGTCGTACACCCCCCCCCCCACCTCCTTAAATTTGATAAGAAAATTGATATAAATTTCTACCAACACTAGATGAAATCCCGCGCAAGCGCGGGGAATTGAATTTATACCACTACCGACAGAAAAAATCTAATAATAATATTATATATATTGTAGTTTCTACTGACAGCCTACAGGCTTATAACTGGAAGAAATACTTTGTGAAGTAGAAGTACGTCTCCCCCCCCCCCCCCCGTGTAAAACTTAAATAACAATATCATTAATTGACGTTTATTGAGAAACCTGTTATATACTATGTTATGGATATTGTATATACTATGTTATGGATATTGTACTTCAGATGCTCTTATTTCATTTCCGTCAAGAATAAAAGCAGTGAATATGCACATTTTACTGAGAAATAGATTTTTTGGGGTAAAAATTCACAGGTACTTGGGTCTTGGTTTATAAATATGTATGTACCTTATTGATATGTAAAAACTGTACCTTACCTCTTTTTTTAACATATCAATAAGGTACATAAATATTTATAATCCAAGACCCAAGAACCTGTGTAAAAATTAGCTTTTATATAACGCCCTATGAATACAATGGCGGATTTAGAGGGGGGCCAGCCCCCCTCCCATTTTGTGTCCAAAATATACATAAAATTTAATAAGTCAATTTTTTTGGTGTGTGTCCGTGACCCCTACCCCAACCCCAAACTGGTTGCCCCCCCCCCCCTTTCAAGATTCCTGGATCCGCCACTGGAATAGGCCGAGTATTTGATACAAAAGACTGTATTTAAAAAAAAAACTGAAATGTATTGATTAAAGCAAAATTTTACAGCATAATTGTATTTGAATAATGCCTAATTCATTAATATTCTCTTTTCATGTAAGCAAGTTTATTACGAAGTACAAATTGTACTTCGGGTTCGTTGCCACGATGCTCTCAATGAGGAATATATATACAAATTTTACTATAAATTTATTAGGAAAACCTACTACATATATGTAATAGTAATATATAAATATATTCACAACTTACAGTATTATCAATGATTTACCATTATTTCAAAGACCATTCACACAAAAGCTTTTTTATGTTAAAGCAGCTATAATCACCTCGTTTTTCTTTTTAACATCGGGCTCGATGCTATATGATGTTCTAGAAGTTTCCGTCAATATTACGATCGGTGAATGACGAAAATAATCTGCACATTTTCCTTTTTAATCGGGTATCACAACTTATTTCCTTTATATCATTTAAATCAAGTTTTGATTGAATAATAAAGTGATGACGTTTTATGAAATAAATAAACGATTGCTTGTTGTCAGTTTCATTAAAAATTGCCAGTAACTTAGATCCGCCAACCGGAAACGCCACCGTACTCACGTTTTTGCTATTTCATGGCTGTTTATAGAAAATAAAAGTAGACTTTTAATTTAATGTACGATACTTACAATGCAAGTGAAATCTAAATATAGTTTACGGACATCATCTTGTATCGTGTGTATTCTCAGAGGAGTAAGTAAGAACTCTGGTGCACCCGTTTCGGAGTTTATTTGCAAAATTTATTAATTTATAAGTATAGATTCTATTTAATAAGAAAATGGATATGTATTACTATCAACGTTCTATCTCAAGATGTTGCATCAACAACTAAACTTTTGAAAATATAAAATTAGCAATTCAAAGAGTATTTTAATTAACTTGAAAAGCAGTCAATATATTTGTATCATTTTCAATCCAAATTGAATTAAAATATTCATGCTAACGATGTTTTGTGTCAAACCGCTGAATTTTTTAAAATAGCTCATTTATTTATTTTTTTTTTTCACTGAATACCAAACAGTTGCCGTGCATTACAAATCATTACAGTAACAATTAACCCTAAATGACAATCTCATTTGGGGATCCAGAAATTCCGGATATGGAAAGCAACTAAAAGATATATTCTTTTTAAAAGAATGAAATGGGCAGTAACTAAAATCAATGAATATCAAGGATCAATGAATGATAATACATGAAAAAAGTAAACTTTCCAAACTTAAAAAAAAAAGAAAAAAAAAAACAAAACAAAAAACAAAACTAAAAATCCTATTTCCTGCGAGGGGGAGGGGTACTTAACGTTTTAGTATATATATATATATATATTTAATTTTTCTTTCAAATGCTAGAATTTGGTTTTGTTTGACTGTACAGCACACAAATTGGGGGGAAGGGGGGGGGGGGGCAGGCAGGATCGACATCAAAATTTACATATGAAAACAACACCAAAATACTATTCTTAGAAAAAAGGGACACCCCCGGCCCCTCCGCATACTACGGGTCTGAAATATAATTATTATTCGAAATTAAATGCAGATAACATATCTAGCCAGACAGTTAATTTTTTATACATATTAAAACAAAAAGAGAGAGTACATGTACATGTAAATTAATGGAATATAAAATATTTTTTTTTTATAATCCGGAGGAAAAGATCCCTGTAATAAGCCACATTTCCCTAATAAGCGTCACCTAAAATGATTTATAAAGGGTGTTGCTAAAACGCGGAACGGAAAACTGAACCGAAAGCGGAACGGAACGGAAAACGAAAAATTTGTTTTTCACTATGCACAGGAATAATTCAGACATAGGAAGCACTATTCCTTATCTAATATATGTAGTTCATATCTAATTAAAAGTTATCGTAACAATGTGATTTATTCATGATTTTCCCCCTCAAAACATGTGGCATATACATGAAATGGTCAATAAATGCAACATTATAACGCTAGATGGTACAATGTACAGGTAGGCGAACACGAGTTATCGTTCATAGAACGAGTTATCGTTCATTATGTAGTTAAATCTATTCACTCGTACGTGGAATATTCGACATGTGTTAAAATAAATGTATACGGAAATAAATGAAATATTCTTAATTAATATTAATATTCACAGGTAATTTACATTTATTTCACTAGCAATTTACAATTGATAATTATATATTAAGTCGTACAGGTAAAAGTAGAAACACTAATCCATATAAACAATGTATCCATTTGAATTAATCATCAAATATGGATAAATTGATGACAAGCGTGGATTTATTCAAATTTCAAATTCAAAATAAAATTCGTTGAACTATATTATTTTTTTTTTCAATATTCATTTGTATTTCGATTGATGCAATGTTTATGTGTATTGGGAATAGAAAATCCGGGGGGGGGGGGGTGTTATTATCCCCTACAAACAGGCACGTATCGTTACAAATGAACATTTAAAAAAACATGTCTAGAGGCTGCTTTAAGATCCCGCCCCCATTTTTCCAGCCAATCCAACCCTGATGACCTATGCTCGGCATTTAGGTCCATTGAGCAGTGAGGGATCTTTTTCGTGCCAGCACCTAGTGGGATACAGGACCTCGGTTTATATGGTCTCATCCAAAGGACCGGTCTCCACGTCCCGCAGTGGACCAATTCGAACCCGCGACGTAAGGATCAACTCCTTACTCCGCGACTCTAGAGCAGACGCTCTTACAACGCCCCATGCAGGCGACGATTCCATAATTGAAAGATGGATTTTTTTTTAAATCGACTCAGTTGTAAGATAGAAATTACTGTAGTATTATTATTTTTTATTTTAATAATATACTCATACCTGAACTACTACTGAGAAATATGCCTATATTAGTAAAGAAACATTTTCTATCTTCTTTTGATTTCAAAAGTTCTTTTTTATTTTATTTTACCTGAATGTCTTATTTAGCGCCAAGATTTTATTTTCACACAAAACTCACGGTTTACCGAGGTATATCCGAACGCGATACAGCAGGACATTTGTTAATCTATCAACTTATATTCCTCGTCATTTGCTACTCCCAATTTTTCTAGCTCATGTACATTTCACACTAGGTGATTTCGAGCTATTTTTTTCCTGGAAAGTACAAATATATTTATTTCTAAACAATGCACCTAATTTCTCTACCTATTTTTGACAGGTATCAGATTAATGTTAGACATTTGTTTGTTTGTTTAACGCCCCTTCGAGATTGTTCACTCATATTGAGACACCAGCATTTACCGGTGGAGGGCTGCAAATTTAGACCTGAACTTGGCACTCAGGACCTTTTTAGCAGTGAGGGATTTTTTTCTTCTACCTCGACTCGGGACTTCTGTTTATACCGTATCGTCCGAAGAACCAATCTCTACGTCCCGTGAAGTGAATGGAACTCGGGCGACAATTTAAACTGATGTTATAGATGTCATTATCCCAAAATCCCTGAATTATGTATCATCTGAGAGTACCTCATAAAATACGCTTAACCTACATCGCACAAACATAGGGATACTGTCTTGATCCCAGATGGTTTTCTCCAAGCTATCCGTACCTTTAAACCAGCTAAAAACTAGCATAATATACACTATTCACCTATATATTTTGGACAGTCCCAGATTAATTAACATTGCAAGTAGTGGAGTGGGCGCATTTAGATTGCCATTCAAATTTCGCGCCAATGACGTTATCAAACTTTTGACCAATCAGAAGGCAGCATTTGAATTTTGGTCACGTGACCCTACATTGGAAGGCGGGAAAACCAGAATTTTAAATCTCCTATGTTTAGCCCTGGGGTCAAGGGCAAAAATTAAAAAAGTTACTCGAAGGGTAGGGTGCGACATATCAAAGGAAAGGTCTTGACGAAGAGTGGTCATCCCAGGGGTGGTCCGGGGTCATTAAGTGCAGAATCAAAAAGTTACCCAAAAGGTATCGTGTGACATATCAAATGGAAGGTCTCAACGAGTAGAGTTAAGACTGGGGGAGGGGGGACCGGAGTCATGAAGTACAAAATGAAACACGTTACCAGAATAGTATCATGTGACATATCAATTGGATTTTTTCCAAGAGTAGAGTGCGGTCCTGGGGTAGTCAACCCACCCACCCCCCTCCTCAACTATTTGTTCCAGCAACGATTAAATACCACCTCATTAATAAATTAACAATTGTAAATAATAGAACCGCACACTATACATAAAGGGGATTTTTGTAGCCCTTACTGGGAGTTTTTCGTGACGTAAACAGGGAAATTACCTTCGTCTTCGTACACCAAGGTGACTAAAGATTCTATTGAAAATTCATTTGAATAGAGATTTACTCGACCGAAATACTACGAGGTAGAGACATGTCTATCTCGACCTCGCAACGGAGGTATTCAAGTAGAAACATGTCTCAATGAACTTGGGCATTTAAATGCTTGTATTTAATCAGTAAAAAGAAGGATACACCATAGGTTTATTTAAAGGTTTATTTAGAGATAGACACATTCAATTGAAAAAAAACTACGGGTAAGAACATGTATATATATATATATCTACACACCGTGACCAAAAATAACGTGTAGAAACATGTCTCAATGCATTTAAATGTCTGGTGTATTCACACATCGTAGATTGAAAGTCTATTATCCCCAACCAGTTGTAACAATACTGGTACAACCATGCGTAAAAGTACATTGATAAGAAAGGGAAGTGAAATACAGTTGTGAAATTTTGTTATATAAACCCCCTCCCTATAATTACACCAAATATAAAGCGAATGTGATTAATTAAAAGTAGCCAAAGCTTTTCCTTTACGCTTGGATGGTGCGTCAATCATTTATTTATAGATATACATGTCTCAACACGTACAGTCCATTTTGATCTTTCATCCGTCTTAAAGTAAGTTTTTATAAGGGGTAATCAATAGCTAATCTCTCAAGTGAGACGGTCGCAAGGTTCGGTGTGACCTAGATTTTTACAGGGGGAATATACAATAGCTAATCTCTCAATAGAGATACAGATGACCGATTTTTATAAAAGAAACGACGACAAACGATTATCAAGAATAAAACTATTGATGGAGACAATCAAAGAGGGTGCACAAAAGGTTAAAAATGAATTGAATGAGTGGTTTTATGTGTGCAATGACCAGGGTAGTCAATAGAATGAACTCAATTGATATGTTTCTATGGAAACAAAATATGATTTTCGGTATGTATGACATGTCACAATAGAGGGATCCACTACAGGAGGAGTTAAAATTAATTAATACTTTTAATGATCATATAGTAACCAATCGTTTCACTTGTTTTCTGTTTGTTTCCATGACGACTTTAGAATAATATATAAAACGGAATCTAGATACTGGTGCGTCATAAATCATACAGCACCCTAACGAGTAACATATGGAAATTAACACGGTTGCTATTTTATTCTTTGGAATTTAATTTCTTTCTAAGGTAAGAAATCTATACACACACTTTCGATAAATATTCAACTGGAAAAGATAGCGGTTCTTAGTTTTACACTTGATTTGATGAAATATGACACGTATAAACTTGATTATTTATTTTGTTGTATAGTATCATGACTCGATAGTGTTTACAAAAGCTCGGTAGAGTAAGCAGGGAATTTACTACAAATCTCGTTCCCACGTGACCGTTTAAAAATATTCAACCTATCACAGAATTCTCATAAGTGTCATTATATATATCCTAAAATTTAGCAACCTTGTTTTAAAGAGAAAATCTATATTTACTAACAATGATTTAGAAATAAGTTTCAAATAAAAACGAATCCATTATTATTGTATAGTACTTAATGACAAACCTTAAAGAACAGGTACTACTGATACCGTTTACATAAACATATTTGTTTATTGTAGGATATGGAAGGTTACAGATGTGACGTTTGCGGGAAAAGGTTTGCAAGGGAGGATAATCTTGCACAGCACAGAAAAAAGCATAATCTGTCTCAATGTCCAGATTGTCCTCAAGCCTTTACAACAGAGAATAATTTAGAATTACATCGCTATCACCGTCATGGTCAATCTGGAAGCGGGAAAAAGAGAACAAACGAATCTCCTCAATCCGGACCTTCAATGAAAAGACGAATTACCAAGATGGATGACCCTACAGAAAACTACAGAGTTACTCCTCTTGGTGAACAAAAAATGCGGAAATTTAACACCACGGCAAACAGATATCGAGTGCACTTTCAAGACCTGGAAATCAGGAATCTACCTAATATTTTACAAAGTCTGCGTCGCCTCTTTTCCTCGATGATTAAAGATTTGACAGGTATAAATACTTTCACTGACCATGGGTATTGCACTGGTAAAATAAATTTATGAAACAACTTATTTTTAAACACCCTTGAACAAAGTTGGACAATAAAACATGTCTTCTCATCCAACATTTGTTATAGATGTCTCCCGTTTAAATAAATGCATCAGGTAAAATTTCTAGAGATGTTTTTTAAAACAGGATTCATGGACTCCAGAGACTTAATCGCTTAACTGTGCATTGTCCAGAGCTGGATTACCCCATAAGTTTACCCTTCATGCGGGTTGCGCAGCTATCGGCGGATCGTCTTCTCACCGAAACAGAGCGTGTGCTGCAGTCTTATGAAGAATTTGTCGTAGATCAGTCATTAGAAATTGAACTGATCCATGTCAAACTGCCCTCTGGAAAAGGACATAAAAAGAAAAGCTGCGTTGACCTTGAAAAGTCGCTGAAAGAAAAGAGAAGCTTCATCAAGATTATCAATAGAGACCATTTATGTTGTGCAAGAGCCATTGTGACGGCCAAAGCTAGAATTGACAACCATCCAAAATGGAATTCGATACGAACAGGTTTGACCTTATATAATACGTGGTATTCATTTGAAGAGAAAAGATATCCATCGTATTTCATATGTTATGTTTTTCTGACATGTCTTATTATTTACCACTTGTTCATAAAATGAAATGTGCATCCTGAACTGTCTTCTCCTATGCATCAGGTTTAAGTATACAGAGAACCCTGGCCGAAGACTTGCACAAAATTGTCAATGTGCCTTTACGGCAGTGCGATTTGGATGACGTGAAGGCCTTTCAGTTGACGTTGCCTGGATACCAGATCCACGTTGTCTCTAAAGATTGTTTCAATGCCATCGTGTACCAAGGCCCAGATGCAGAGAAGAAGATCTACTTGTATCATCACAACAATCATTATGATGTAATCACTACGATGTCGGGGTTCTTAAACAGAAATTATTTCTGTCAGAAATGTCAGAAAGGATTTAACACTAAAGAAAAGCATATCTGCAATGAACCATGCTATCTATGCCACAAATGCCATGACGACCAATCAGAAGACTGGCAGTATTGTTCCACATGCAATCGTCATTTCAAGAACACGACCTGTTTCCAGCTTCACGCTGAACTGTCGTCTCAAGGCAATTCCACGTGTCATACGTATTATCGTTGTAGTCAGTGTTCTACCACAGTGAACAAAAACAAATCGAAGCAACCGCACGTGTGTGGAAACAAATACTGTGACACTTGTAAAATGTTCATGTCCAAAGATCACGTGTGTTATATGAAAACCACGGCAGAGGAGGAAGCAACCAAGCTGTTGAAAAGAAAAAGAAAGAAAAGGGTCGATGAAGATGACGATGTGAAAAAATGGATCTTCTTTTACTTTGAATGCACGCAAGACGAGATGATTCATTGCAACGACGGCTACCAACCACAACAGCAAATCGTATGTGGAAATTGCAACCAATCTGACTGCCATACAAATCCTTGCCAACAAGGATACATTCCGAAAAAGACGACAGTTTGCAAAAATTGTCATAAACCATCCTGTGGTTCCTTCCGACACGTTCCCAATCTATGTGTCGTACATAAGGTGTGCGAAGAGAATGCATTGACGAAGACGAGAAGGACCATCAAAGCTTCTGTGACATATGCCAGTACAAAGAGCGAATATTCAAGGGCCCCAATACACGTGACGATTTCTGTAAATGGTTGTTTTCGGAGGAAAACGAAGAATCGCGTATTTTCTGTCATAACTTTCGAGGGTACGATAGCTTTCCTATCGTTAGCTATATGTACGAAAATGCCATCTTGCCGGAGGTGATCATGAATGGATCGAAATTCATGAGCATAAAGGTGCCTCACCTGAAGATGAAATTCATCGACTCTACGAATTTCATTCCAATGGCTCTCTCTAAAATCCCAAAGGCTTTCAATCTTTCCGAATTGGCCAAAGGATACTTTCCTCATCTCTTCAACAAACGCGAAAATCAACATATCATCCTTGATCGGCTCCCTGACATGAACTACTATAATCCGGAAGGTATGATGCCAGACGATCGTCAAAATTTTATGTTGTGGTATGATGAACATAAGAACGACTCTTTCCATTTCGAAGAAGAGATTACCAAATATTGCCGATCGGACGTGGATATTTTGAGAAGAGGATGTCTGAAATTTAGAATGATTTTCATGCAGATGACATCCAGAAATGGTGAGGAAGGCATTGATCCTTTTGCTCACTGTATTACGATTGCTTCTGCCTGCAACTTGGTGTTTCGGAAATTGTTCTTAGAGGAAAGATCTATAGGTATTATACCACCACAAGGGTATAGACCGATGGACAAACAGTCCTTCAAAGCCATGCAGTGGATAAAATACCATGCTTTTCAAACAAACGTAGAGATTCAACATGCAGGCAATAAGTGAGAGAGGGTGATTGGACCTCTCCCTTACAACCTAGAGACGCCTTTTTCGGCGGTAGAACCGAAGCCTTTAAACTGCATGCCCAGGCAGATGAAGACACCAGTATCAAATACTTTGATGTGACTTCTCTTTATCCCTTCATCAATAAAACGGGCAAGATTCCATTGGGACGTCCCCACATCGTGACCGAAAATTTTAACCTGCTTCAAAAATACGAAGCCCTCATCAAATGCCGCATCCTTCCATCCTTCCATCAAAGCATCTATACATGCCAGTCCTTCCATCGAAAATCAACAATAAGCTCCAGTTTGGCCTCTGTCGAACGTGCATGGAGAAACAAATACAGACCTGTGAGCACAACGATCGGGAAAGGATGATCACTGGAACCTGGGTCACCGACGAGGTCAAAAAAGCCGTAGAAAAGGGTTACGTGATGGATAAGATTTTCGAAGTGTGGCATTTCGATCGCATATCACAATACCATCCACTAACAAAATCGGGCGGAGCATTCACCGACTATGTCAATACATTTCTCAAAATGAAGCAAGAGGCATCCGGTTGGCCAAAATGGTGTCAAACGGAAGCAGACAGATACAAGTACATAGAGGAATATCACCAAAGAGAAGGAATTCGTCTCGAATATGCTAACATCGTATCGAACCCAGGTCTCAGAGCGCTGGCAAAACTGATGCTCAACAGTTTTTGGGGTAAGTTCGGTCAGCGAGAAAACATGCCCAAAACAACATACGTGACCGATCCCTGCGAATATTTCGATATGTTGACTGGCAATCGCCAACAGGTCAAAGACGTCAGCTATGTGTCCGAAGAAATGGTACGACTCCAGTGGGTCTTAGACGATGATTTCGTGGAGTCCAGCGGCCGAACCAACGTCGTCATCGCAGCGTACACTACGGCACAGGCTCGTCTAAAATTATACTCCTGTCTGGAAAAATTAGGCGACCGGACTCTATATGCTGACACAGATTCGGTCATCTTCACCGCACGGACGGGGGAATGGTCGCCGCCTCTGTGTGATTACTTGGGGGACATGACAGACGAGACCCCCGGTAAGAAAATCCTTTCCTTTGTCACCGGTGGACCGAAAAATTATGCGTATACCGCCCAAGACCAAGATGG
Organism: Saccostrea echinata; assembly: GCF_033153115.1. Classification (NCBI taxonomy): domain Eukaryota; kingdom Metazoa; phylum Mollusca; class Bivalvia; order Ostreida; family Ostreidae; genus Saccostrea; species Saccostrea echinata. Next base: position 3,107,646 of record NW_026889763.1, on the reverse strand, counting down.
GAAGATAAGTACCTGTTGCAAAGTTAAAGGCATCACATTGAATTACAAGAACAGTTTGGATATCAACTTTGATACAATCAGAAATATGATCACCTCCAGCGAAGCGTCTGTCGTCACGGTCCGGAACGATTACAAAATTGCCCGAG